>NC_141932.1:5492101-5796662 GCF_057802395.1 Ceratotherium simum simum
ATCATGTGAATACTACCTTAGCCTTGCAGAGACAAGAAAGAACACTAGAACACACATATGGTGGTTTTGTTTTACATCTTAGCTGTACCTGGGAAACTTAAAATTCTTGATGGTCAAGCTTCTCCTAGACTGATTAAATCTAGGTGAAGTGGATCCATGCATCAATTTCTAAAGACATTTCACATGGTTCCAATATTCAGTCAAGTTTGAGCTCCCCTCTATTAGAAGTTGGAGAAGACACTGAACAAGCAAATCCACAGTATCTACCAATTGGGATTCGTCTTTCCACATCCCTGAACAAGGACCCAGAACTATAGCAAAGGCATTGAATGGGGGCATTGACATCAGAATATGGTTCAGGTACCATCTGATGTTTATTAGCTGTGACTTCTGACATTTAGTTTTTCCCTTATGGAACGGACAATTCTTCTATAGGACTCATCCTCTTAACAGGACAGTTAATGCATTAATCGAATTACTTTGTGAACGTGTCAGCCTCATTATAAAATCTTTTATATAATAAGCATGTGAATCCATGTTTGTTACCAAGTCTAGAGCATTCTCTATGACTAGCCCCCTTCCTGTCTCTCTAACCTCATCTCGTGCTTTTCTTCCCACCTTGGTGCACATCCCTCAACTAGCTTCTTTCTCAGTTCCCAGAACACACCCAATTCTTTCCCACTGCAAGGTCTTCGTTCTTACTGTTTTTGTTTCTGACAAGAGCACTCAGACCCTGCAATTTGCAGGGCTATTTAATATTTCACACTTCATCTTGGTTATTATGGGGAACAACAAACTAGTTTTGATAGTTCAGAGATCTTCTAACTATCCTATTGCAGCATGTTCTTCTCTCAATAAACCGTAGTATTGACCTGGCCAAACACCAGAACTGTAACTTTTTAAAAGTTTATTTGAGATAATTCACATAATGTAAAATGAACCATTTAAAAAAATTATTGAGGGAGCCGGCCCAGTGGCGCAAGCAGTTAAGTGTGCGCACTCCTCTGCAGTGGCCCGGGGTTCGCCGGTTCGGATCCCAGGCGCACACCGACGCACCGCTTGTTAAACCGTGCTGTGGTGGTGTCCCATATAGAGTAGAGGAAGATGGGCACGGATGTTAGCCCAGGGCCAGTCTTCTTCAGCAAAAAAGAAGAGGATTGGCATTGGATGTTAGCTCAGGGCTTGTCCTCCTCTCACACACACACACACAAAATTATTGAGGTTATTGGCTTATAACATCGTGTAACTTTCAGGTGTACACTATTATATTTCAGTTTCTGTGTAGACTGCATTGTGTTTACCACCAATAGTCTAGTTTTTATCCAACACCATACAGATGTACCGCTTTATCCCTTTTGCCCTCCTCTCACCCCCCCTTCTCTGGTAACCACTAATCTGTTCTTCTTATCTATGTGTGTGTGTTTTTATCTTCCACATATGGATGAAATCATATAGTATTTGTCTTTCTCTGTCTGGCTCATTTAGCTTAGCATAGTACCCTCAAGGTCCATTCATGTTGTTGCAAAGGGCATGATTTTATTTTATCTATTTAATGGCTGAGTACTATTCCATTGTGTGTGTGTGTGTGTGTGTATATATATGTACAATATCTTCTTTATCCATCCATCAGTTGATGGGCACGTGGGTTGCTTCCACGACTTGGCTATAGTGAATAATGCTGCAATGAACATAGGGTGCATATATCTTTTTGAATTGATTTCATGTTCTTTGGATAGACACCAAGTAGTGGAATCACTGGATTATATAGTATTTCTATTTTTAATTAAAATGAACTGTTTTAAAGTATAAAACTCAGTGGCATTTAGTATACGTACAATGTTGTGCAACCACTCCCACCATCTAGTTCTAGGACTATTTCATTATCCTAAATGGAAACTCTAGACCCATGAACAGTCACTCTCCATTCCCCTCAGCCCCTGGCAACCACAAATCTGCTTTCTGTCTCTCTGGATTTACCCGTTCTGTATATTTCATATAAATGGAGTCATACAACATGTAGTTTTTTTGTGTTGAGCTTCTTTCAGTCACTATAATATTTTCAAGGCTTATCCACATTGAAGCATGTGTAAGTACTTCCTTTCTTATATGGCTAAATAATGTCCCTTTGTATGGATATGCCACAATTTGTTAATCCATTTACTCATTGTAAATTTTATTTTAGAGTGGAATTGAATCCATTTTCTGTATCTCTGCTGCTTATCATAGTGCCCGGGGCAGCAGAAAGATGGTTAGAGATAAGTGATAAAGATGGGCAGATGCTCAAGGGCACATGGCTGAGGGGTCAGTGTGGCTTGAGTCAGCTCACTAGGCTATATGTAAGCTGGCATGAGCTGTAGCTACTCTAAATAGAGCCTCTCTCTGTCCTCCACTGGCAAAGGCATCTTTTAAAAGGAGCTCTGGGAAAAGCAGGTAAAGAATGGAGGGAATGATAACATATCATACCCTACCTAGTATCATTAACTCAACTTGCTGTAAGATCTAAAAGAAACCAATCCATCCTTCTATTCACTGACTCTAAGGCTTCTGATCTCTTACTTCTTGTGTCATCTGATACCTCACATTCAAACTCTTTTGAGGTATCTCCTAGATACCTAGACGATGACCATCTAACCCTCCACTGCTAACATTCTCTACTGCTAACACTCACCAACTCTCACACAGATTGTTGCATAATCTCTGAGCTGGTCTACCAATTTTGGTCCTTGATTTCCTGAAGTTTGTTCTCAGACCATCACCCTGAGGTACCTTTCAATTTGCAAGCTGGACCACAGCACCTTTGTTTCAAACGCTCCTCAGCTCACTGCAGATAAAATCTGAAGGTTTTAAAAATAGCCAATGAGACACTATGGGGTCCTCTGATTAGTTAAGAGCCACTCTTTGTGCCTCCCCTTAGCTTGATATTTCAGCCATATTGGCTTCCTTCCCCAGTTACCATAGTGTCTTACTCTGTAACTTCCTTTAGTTTTTTTTCATATCACCTTCCCAATGAGGAATTCACTGACCACTATAAACCTACCTAATCCTTTTCTGGCCAATTTACCCTAATCCTGTTGGTTTTGTTATAATACCATTATCTACTGTCTTTAATACAACATGTCCTGATATCTGATGTCACTAAAATAATCTCCATAAAGAAAATAATTTTTCTTTTCCATTTCTTCACTACCAGGTCCTCAGCAAGTAAGAATGTGCCTGGCGACATGGTAGGTTCTAAATAAGAACCAGCTCAATGAATGTGTGGGTTTCTGTCCTCTTTCTCAACAGGCTCTGGGGCTGTTCCATTACTCCTTTCTGTTGTCAGGACCTTGCATCTGCCCTCATCAGCAATCAGAGGCTGGAAACTCTGGACCTGGGCCAGAATATCTTGGGAAGGAATGGAATAATGATGCTCTTTGAGGCTTTAAAACAGAATGATGGCCCCTTAAAGACACTCAGGTTGAAGATCGATGAATCTAGTGTGGAAATCCAGAAGCTGTTGGAGGATGTGAAAGACAGCAATCCAAAATTGACGATTGAATGTACGGGTGCCAGAACAACAAGATCCTCGTGTTGTGACTTCCTCTCCTGAACACCCTGAGATGATTCTCCAGTAATTACACGTCTCAAAGAGGGATGATTGGATATCTCTCAGATGTCTCATTCATGAAGATCCAGAGAGTCAAATGTTAATTCCTGGGTCAAAATGTAGAATTGAGCGCTGGCTTTCACTGTCTGGTTTCTGGTAAATTCTGTACAAGACACGTACCCACTTGATGTTAAAACGTTTTATCTCTCACAAGGATATAAGGATAATAAAAGGTAAAGCACTTTGTTTGAAGCTTTACTTATTAATATGCCCAAGAGCTAACTTAGAGTAAACTTTATGCTTGACAGCCTAGGAAAAAATATTACAAATTTCGTAGATGGTTATGTTGGTTTCTTCTTTCTGTTGTAGCTCAGGTATTTCTCAGCCTAATAATTTCTCGGTAGTTGCCTGATGAGTCTACTTGATCAGTGTGGTTTGTGGCTTCCTTAATCCGTTTTATGATATTCTAACCCAGGAGTTGGTAAGCTTTTTCTGTAAAGGACCAGATAGCTAATATTTTAGGTTTTGCAGGCTGTGTGGTCTTGGTCACAACCATTCAGCTTTGCCATTGTAGTGGGAAAACAGCCATAGACAATACATAAATGAGTGGGCATGGCTGTGTTCCAATAAAACTTTATTTACAAAAGCAAGCAGTGGGCCAGATTTGGCCCATGGACCATAGTTTGCCAAACCCTCTTCTAATCTATCCTATTATTGATGAAGCACAAATATGACCACATCACTGTTCTCTTTAAACTTTCAATAATTCTCTCTCTGTGTGTATAATCCATTGCCCATGGAAAGCACAGCCTTTCTCAAAGTTATCCTCAACTTATTGCCAGTAATTCATAGAAAAGGTGGCAAAACCACTTGAACTTGCTTTTAAAAAATAAACAATTCAAAATCACTATTTAGCACTAATTCCTAGGCACTGACAAAAGTGAGTGATCTTTGTATCCTCACTCAATTTTTTCACCAAATTGAACAGGTAGGTGATGTGACTACTTTAAGGATGAGAACACTGAGATGGGGATGTTATCAAAGTCCTAGTTACAAAAACAATGGCCTATAGTTAGCGATTTAGGTTGAAAGCTTAAATAACACCTTGGCCTTCACTGCTGTTGGAATATCTGATCCCAATCTAGTTGCTGTTTCTTTGTAGCCAATCATCCTTTAATTCTGGCTGTTGTTGAGGTATTCTTTTCTTATTTACTATTTTTAATTTTATTTCCTTTTATGCTTCCAGGGAATTTGGGGTAAAACAGCATAGGGTTCAGGACACTGGAGATCAGTGGTTCTCGGCAAGGGTGACTTTGCCACCCATGGGACATTGGGCAATGTTTGAAGGTATTTTTATTGTCACAGCTAGGGGGCGCTCCTGGCATCTAATGTGTAGAGACCAGGGATGCTGCTAAACATCTTACAATGCAGGGGACAGCCCCTCACAACAAAGAATGATCCATCCCACCCTGTTTTCCACAGTGGCTGCACCAATTTACACTCCCCTAAGCAGTCTATGAGGGTTCCTTTTCCTCCACATTCTCTCTAACACTTATTTCTTGTCTTTTTAATAATAGCTATTCTGATAGGCATGAGGTGATTTCTCATTATAGTTTTGATTTGCATTTCCCTAATAATTAGTGATGTTGAGCATCTTTTCATGTACCTATTGGCCATCTGTATATCTTCTTCGGAAAAATGTCTGTTCAGATCCTTTGCCCATTTTTTATTCAGGTTGTTCATTTTTTTTTTTGCTGAGTTGTATGAGTTCTTTAAACATGTTGGATATCAATCCCTTATCAGATGTATGATTTGCAAATATCTTCTCCCAGTCAGGAGGTGGTTTTTTCATTTTGTTGATAGTTTCCTTTGCTGTGCAGAAGCTTTTTAGTTGGATGCAGTCCCATTTGTTTATTTTTGCTTTTGTTTCCCTTGCCTGAGGAGACATATCTGAAAAGATATTGCAGCCACTATGGAAAACAGTACAGAGATTCCTCAAAAAATTTAGACCTACCATATGATCCAGCTATTCCACTTCTGGGTATTTATCTGAAGAATAAGAAAAAACTACTCTGAAAAATATATGCACCCCTATATTCATTGCAGCACTATTTACAACAGTTAAGACTTGGAAACAACCTAAGTATCATCGACTGATGAATGGATAAAGAAGATGTGATCTATACAATGGAATACTACCAGCCATAAAAACTATGAAATCTTGCCATTTGTGACGATATGGATGGACCTTGAGGGTATTATGTGAAGTGAAATAAGTCAGAGAAAGACAAATACAGTCATGCATCCCTTAGTGACGGGGATACAGTCTGAGAAATGCGTTGTTAGGCAATTTCATTGTGTGAACATCATAGAGCGTACTTACACAAACTTAGATAGTACACCCTACTACACACCTAGGCTATATGGTAATCTTATGGGACCACCACCATATATATGGTCTGTCATTTACAGAAGCATCATCATGAGGCATATGACTGTACTGTATGATCTCACTTGTATGTGGAGTATATAAAAAAGAACAAAACAAAAACAGATGCAGAGGACAGATTGGTGGTTATCAGAGGGGAAGGGGGGTGGGGAGGGGTGAAACAGGTAAAAGGGGTCAATTGTATGGTGATGGATGGAAACTAGGCTTTTGGTAGTGAGCACACTGTAGTGTAGACAGAAGTCGAATTATAATGTGCATCCGAAACTTACATAATGTTATAAACCATTGTCACCTCAATTAAAAAAAAAAAGGAATAATTGGGCCCAAAATTCAATTAATGCTGAAATTGAGAAACTCTACTGTCTACAGTCTAGTCCCTCATTACTATAGGATAAGACACTGGTCCTCAATTGAGTGCAATTTTGCCCCCAATCTAGCAATGTCTGGAGGCTTTTTTTTTTTTCATGAGGAAGATTAGCCGTGAGCTAACATCTGATGCCAATCCTTCTCCTTTTCTTATTTTGCTGAGGAAGATTGGCCCTGGTCTACCATCCATGCCCACCTTCCTCTACTTTATATGGGATGCCACCACAGCATGGCTTGACAAGCAGTGCGTTGGTGCGTGCCCGGGGTTCCAAACCAGGGAACCCTGGGCCGCCGAAGTGGAGCGTGGGCACTTAACTGCTATGCCACCAGGCTGGCCCTGGGTATTTTTTTTTTTATTGTGGCATAATACACAGAACATCAAACTTACCATTTTAACCATTTTAAAGTATGCGATTCAGTGGCATTTAGTATGTTCACAATGTTGTGCAACCATCACAAGTGTCTAGTTCCAGAAGTTTTTCATCACCCTGAAAGGAAACCCTGTACCCATTAAGCAATCATACTGCATTTCCCCTTCATCCCCTGGGAACCACCACTCTGCTTTCTGTCTCTATGGCTTTGACTATCCTGGATTTTTTCAGCCACAACTGGTTGCGCTACTAGCTTCTAGGGGGCAGAGACCAGGGATGCTGCACATGACAGCCCCCACAACAAAGAGTCATTGCATTGTTCTGAGGTTGAAAACCTTGCTGCAGATGGAGAACAGGCAAGGCTTCTTGTCTGATGTGATGTCTTCAGGATGTTGCACCCTCCCTCAGCCTCCACACTGGGTAGATAAAGACCTAGGGGGAGTTTATTTTTTCTTCTCTCTTCCTTTGAGAGGGCAGGTGTTAAAACCTTAGCCTCATGGTGTCAGGTGGGCCCTGCTTCCCACATTGTGTACCTCTACCTGACCGTCCAGCATCAGTCCCTTCATAGCTCAGCTCTGCAGGGGCCAGAGGGCCTGAATGGCTGTAGAATTATGTCTCCTACTCTTGCCATCCTGCTGAGCCTTGGTGAGTCCCAGAGAGAAGGTGGAGGGCCGTACCATGCCCAGAAAGGAAGGCAAACTCTTGAATTTTGAGCTGATCGCATCAGGGCTTCTCTTCCAGGGCTGTGTGTGTGAACCAGAGGATCCAGGCATGGGAAGGTGAATCCTTCCCCCAACCTCATAGTTATTTAATGTTCTTGTTTAGCACAAGGTGGTTGTGGAAGACAGATTTGGGGTTATAAGTTCACTTTCATGAAAGTCTCAAGAGGAAGGATGGCATTGAGAGATGAATCAAGGGAGATTCAGGGCTCAATCCCTCTTCCCAACAATACTTGCCAGACCCTCTCTTTCAGCTCATCCCAGTTCCAAGATTTCAAACAAGAAGTCTGTGACCACCATGCATCTGGGTCCTCCAGAATCGGAACAACCATGATAGACTGAGGGGGGAGACTTCACACTTGGTGTAGAGAGAAACCTTCAGTGTCCAGACCACAGGTACAATGCACATCTCAGAGATGGATCCAGACAGACCGGAGAAGTACCATTCTTCCTATCAAGGCGGAGGACCCTGGACAGAGCTCAGTGACCCCTTGGAGCAGATGGCGATGGGTGAGTGGAACTCACAGGGACGTCTTGGTCAGGGCAGGACTGGGGTCTGTTATCTCCAGCGGATCCACTGGCCATCATCCCATCCTAAATCTCAGTCTTTTTAGGTCTCACTCAGAGCTCTCTTAGACCCATCTCTGGGACCCAGGCTAAGATTCTGGATCTCTCTCTAGTCCACTGGTTCTCAATGGGGGGCGATCCCCCCCCCCTCACCAATGTCTAGAGACATTTTTGGTTGTCACAACTGGCAGAGGGGGTGCTACTGGCGTCTGGTGGGTAGAGTCTAGAGATGTTGTTAAACACCTTTCAATGCGCACAGTACAGCCCCATCCCCCAAAACAACAAAGAATTATCTGGCCTCAAATGTCAATAGTGGGGAGGTTGAGAAACCTTGGCTTAGATGATTCTCCGCCAGAAAACAATAACCACCTTTGGCCACTCAATTTGGGGGAAAGTCAGGGTTACAAGTCCAGGGCAATTCTCCAAAATCAGCTTAGGGTAAGACTTCCTAGTTTTAGAGAGCTGGCAATGAAAAGAGATCAAGCAAAGCTGGAGAAGATGCATAGATTGAGATATTTTATAAAGAAAAACTTTAAACAAAAAGCCCTCTCTCTGGCCCTGCTGATCTCTTCTCTCACCTTTCAGCTAGGTTTTCCCCTGAGCTCGCTCTGCTTCAGCTATGCTGGGCATCTGCTATTTCCCCAAGCACACGCCCACCTCGGGCCCTGCACTGGCTGCTCTCTGTGCCTTGTGGGTGTGTGATCTCAGGGTGTTACAGCAGTTCACACAGCTGCCTCTTCTCAGCACAGTCACTACCTACTCCCCCAGCTGCTCCCTGACCTCCAAATCTCATGGAGCCCCTCCTCCGCCACACTCATCTCCTCCCATCACCCTAGTTATATCCTTCTAAGCCAGTGGTTCTTAACTGGGAGGCAATATCCAGACATACTTTTGGTTGTTGCAAGTTGGGGTGGGTGGGTCCTCCTGGCATCTTGTGATTGGAGACCAGGGATGCTGCTCAACATCAGGTGATGCTCAGGACAGTCACTGCTATGGACAGAACTGTGTCGTCCCCCCTGCCCCCTCGAAGCCCTAACACCCAGTGTGACTGCATTTGGAGATAGGGATTTTAGAAGATAGTTAAAGTTAAATGAGGTCATAAGGGTGGGATCGTAATCTAATAGGATTGGTGGCCTTATAAGAAAAGGAAGCAGAGGTCTGGCTCTCCACGAGCATGCGCTGAAGAAAGATCGTCTGCAAGTCAGGAAGAGAGCTCTTACTGGAAACCAAATAGGCCGACACCTTGATCTTGGACTTCTAGCCTCAGAACTGTGAGAAATAAATATCTGCTGTTTAAGCCACCCTGTCTGTGGTATTTTGTTATGGCAGCCCAAGCAGACTAACACAGTCCCCCACAATACAGCATCGCTCGGCCCCAAATGACAGTAGTGCTGAGATTGAGAAACCCTGCTAACACGTTGAGTTTGAAAAGCCTGAGACATGCATATACAGGTAGAGATGTCTGTGGGAGAGTGATTTATAGGTGAAGTGACTGACTCATCCTGGTTTTTCACATTAACTGTTATATTACATAACAATGTACATAACAATTACATTAAATTGTTAAATTAAACAACTAACTGCTGCACTAGAAACATATGACGTGTATGTATGTGTATAATGAAACTAATCTAAAGAAGCTAATCTAAAGAAAAAGAAGTTTAATAGGAAAGATGAGGACAATTTGTGTTTGGGTTTGTGAGGCCTTTAAATGGAATATAGGAACATTAAAGTCAAAATGTTGATTACACATAAATCAAAGTGTTGTGAGTTGCAATGGATGCCATATATCAGAGAAACATTGTGTCATAATTACAACTAAAGAAATTATAGTATAACACACTCCTAAAATTTATAAGACAAACAATCCTTTAAAAAGGTTTATATATGAGACCTTTATCTGATTGGAATTTCAAAAGACAAATTGACATCAGGACATTTGTTAGGAGAAATAAAAAAAATACATATCTACCCATAAACGCATAAATGGTAAATTGCATTATTACCTGCCGATTTGTGTGACCCATTTTTGACAATGTGAAAATGAAGTGACCAGAAGCACAAGTATAGGTATTGAGAGGAGAGCAAAGTGACCGTGAACAGGGTTGGGATTTTTCCAAGTTAGAGGAACAACTTTGGTGGTAGGAAGATGATAAATTCAGATTGGTTGGTAAAAGCTGATAAAATGATCTGAAGTTCCAGAAAAAAAATTAGGGTTCAGAGAAACAGATTTGGGCATCCATATTAGAGAAATTGAAACCATGGTGTTAACTGAGGTCAGTCCTGACTTGTGTCCTGAGAAAGGTGGGTCTACCACAGGACCCTCCAGCTCCGGCACTGGAGAGCCTGCAAACCTGATGGTTGCAGAAACAGTCAGAAAGCGAGTAGAGAGAAATGTCAGAGAAGAGTGACTGTTTCAAGGAGGAAGTGGGCATGTGCAACTGACAGAGGAACAAAGAGAAGGGCTGACAAGTGTCCACTGCGAGTTCCAGGAAGCTCGTGAGTGTTTGTCACAAAACCAGCTTCAGAGGAAGTGTGAGGTGAGAAACCAGTTTCCAGTGGTTGAGGAGTGAGCGTGAAGGGGCAAAGCAAAGGCTGCCAGTGTGGGTTGTATCTCAGGGAAATTGGTCTTCAGATCCAGGGACCAGTCAGAGTAGAAGGGGAGGGACATTGCTCCACATAATTGTCTCCATGTTCTGAAGCTTAGCTCCTGTTCCTAACTCAGAGTTGCAAACTTTGGTCCCAGTGGTGGGGGAGCATTGATACATCCCTAGGATGACATCACGGCCTCATAACATTGCTATGAAGGAGCTACTGTTCCCTCCTTTGGCAAATGGAAGGTGGAAATAGAGGAGACATGTCTTGCCTCAGGAACACAGGTTTTACCAGAGATCGAATTTGGTCCTTTCTCCCTATGATTCTGCAATGCATTTGTTGTATGAAATGGGATGAAGAAAACAGGGAAGGCAGACTGGAGATCCTGTCTTATTTTTGTAATTGGGAATATGGAAGAAACTAGGGGAAATGCAGAAGGGAGAGACGCTGGACTGAGGTAGGGAAAGGAGAGGCCATCTCAGCCTTCCAACCTCACCTTTCCCATCATCAGTGAGACCAGGATACTGTAGCATCAACCTGCAGAGACAGATCACTCAGTATGTGAACACCTTGAAAAGGGAGGTGGGCTAGACCAGTGCTGTGGTATAGAGTGATGAGTGTGCCTACTTTTTAAAAATGCTTTTATACACACACACACACACACACAAGAATATTATTCAGCCATGAGAAAGAAAGAAATCCTGCCATTTGTGACAACATGGATGACTCTTGAGAACACTGTGCTAAGCAAGATGTCAGACAGAGAAAGACAAATACTGTACGATCTCACTTATATGTGGAGTCTAAAAAAGCTGAACTCATAGAGACAGAGAGTAGACTGTGGTGACCAGGGGCTGGGAGGAGGGGGAATTGGGGAGATATTGTCAAAGGGTACAAACTTGCAACTAGTAGATAAAAAAGTCCTGGAGATCTAATGCACAGTATAGTGAATATAGACAACAATGTTGTATTATAAACAACAATATCGTATTATTACTAAGAGAGACAGATCTTAATTATTCCCGCCACAAAAAAGAAATAATTATGTGATGCAATAGCGGTGTTAGCTAAAGCTATGCTGGTATTCACATTGCAATACATAAATGTATCAAATCAACATGTTGTACACCTTAAACTTGGTGTTATACGTCAATTATATTTCAATAAAAAAAACACTTTTCAGTTTGGCAAGACGGACCACTAATTTGTGCCTCTGCCTCTGCCCCAAATATATCCTCTGCTTGCCATACCTCTCATGGTTCAGCTACAATATCAACACCAATGGGTGGGAGTGAGGGGAAAAATGTCCCCTTCATCCACTCACTTGCCCAATTTACAAATTTTAGAGTCTTTGTTGACCCTGCCACCTTCTCAGCCATCATTTCTAGACAATAAAATGAAGTATGGCTTCTGTGCCTAAAATACGTCAAAGGCATCCACCTTTCTGAGTAGTTGTCAACTTTCTAGAATAATGTAGGACACCCCCCCCAACTGGTCTCACTGGATATGTTCTTTCTCAGTTTTGAATGGAAATAAACTTAGCAAAAGAATGCAAAGGAGTTTTCCAAATGGGACAATGAGTATATACAAAATATTATAGCGATTAGCTTACTCAACGGTAATATATCAAAAATATTCCCCATAATATTGGTACTAAGAAAAGAATACTTGCTATTGTCACTCCTACTCATGAATGCACTGGAGGATCTAACCAGGTAATAAGCACAAAAAGAAACCAATTGTAGAAAAAATTCAAAAATTTTTCAATCTCAAAATAAAATAATCTAAAACTATTAAAATTAAGAAGTGAATTTTGCAAGACCACTGAATACACATTTGATATACAAAAGCAAATTTTATTTTTATAATACCAGCAACAAACACTAGCAATAAAATTATTTAAAGAATGATACCACTTACAAAATGAAAATCAGGTAACTAGGGATCTATCTGGAGGTTATGTAGCTAGAGGATATTTCTGGCGGATATCTAACAAAAGATAGGTACATTTTTTGCATAGAAGACTACAAGATATTATTCAGAGAAGTTAGTGAACATATAATTAAGTGGTGAAATATACCACATTTATGGTTGGAAACTCCCACAGATTGAAAGGTTGAAGAGTTGCTAATTCTCCTTAAATTGATCTGTAGCTTCAATACAATCTCATGTGCAACCAAGGCGAGTATTTTCTGAAAACTGACAGCCTAAAGTTAATATTGAAATCTAAAGCACCCAGAATAATCAAGGCAATCTTGAAAAATAAGGACAAAGCTGAAGAACATATGTTACCAAATCTCAAGACCATGTACCCATCACCCGTAGCTGGACATCCCTCTGGGTTACCAATATTAGTTGTGGTATTGTTATCTTCCTGATTGTCAACTCCGTAAATAGGTGAGCCATTCTCGACTCTTCTCTCTTTTTTTCCCCATGTTTTTTGTCTTCTTCTGCATATTTCCTTCTTCTCACTGAAATCAGAAGGGTCTTTATATGGTGCACAATTTATCATATCACATCCATGATCAAAATGCTTAATGAGCTCCCTTTGCCTTAAGGATAAAACATGCACTTATTAATGCGGTGTCCATGCCATACTTGATATGTCTCCTGCATTTGCCCAGCATCACCCAGAGCCACTCTGTCTCTCACAATCAAAGCTCTACTTATACTGATCTTTGGTTTTTCACCATCCATCTTGCATCTGAGCCTTTGCATGAATTGGTACAGACACCTACCACCATCATCCCTTTCCCCACCTCTATATCCTCCTTAATGTCTAGTTAACGGACTCTTGCACAGGAAGAGGCTCCAATAGCATCTTGGATTTCCTGTATCACAAGACTTATCCTCTGTTCTTTATTCACTTATTTATGATCTGTACTCCTGGACAATCAATCCTGTTATGGCAGGGATAATGTTTGCCTTGGTGTGTTATACTTTCATAGCGCCTGGCACACAGTAGGCTCTTGTAGCAGAGGTTGGGGTTACCTATTACAAAACTCTATCATGTTATCCCCCCCTTCACTGGTACCAGAAGCACCAACATTTAGCTTGGCACAGTGCCACATGGAATAAAGGCTACATATCTCAACCTCTTTTGCATCTAGCTGGGGCAAGCTATTAGGTTCCTATCATTGAGAGATAAATGGAAGTATTGTGTGTTTCCAAGAAATCTTTGTAACAAACAATTGGCCAGTACTTTCCTCCCTCCCCTCCTCCCTACCTCCTTCCCTGTTTTCTTTTCTTCCTCTCCATCCTTCACTTTGCTGTCTGCAATTCAAGCCATGTTCAACATTTCAAAAAGAGTAATGCAATACTTAAACATTTGGTCTTGCCCTGTTGACTAGTTTTGGAAGACTTTGACTTGCACTGATGAGGAGACTAGCAGGGCCATGGGTGTTAAAGACCCCTCCATTCCTCTGAAGAGGCTCCTTTGCCAGGTCAGGCCTCTGCATCTATATCTTGAGACTTAAAATACTTCTATCAACACATTTTTTCCTTGAGATTCTACATTTCTTGTCACAAACTAGAATATGGAATCTTTGGAATGTCATAAACCCACTCCGAACACGTCCATCTCATCTTGGGATGAAGAAGACTATAATTTGATACTAATTTAGAAATTCGTAGACCTTAGGACAGTGGGGAGATGAAGAACAGAAAGAAGAAAATTCAGTATTGGGGCCACTGGTAATGAGATGATAATTGGTGAAATTTTCAATTCCCTATGGTACTGTGAATAATAATGGTTACTATGCATTGAGTAACTTATATAAGTCAGAGTTTTTGCCGGTTTATTGATATTATTTATATCATTAAATTTTCGTGTTATCTCTTTGAGGTTGGAATGATTATTCCCTGATATTTAACAGAAAACTCAGATTTAAAGGATGAATTTGACCTGCAGAATATTGTGAGGGGATGGGGACCCATACAATGGGTCTATTAGTGGGTTGGTCAAGTAGAAATTGTAGAAATTCTCAAGGAGGAAAGAGAATGTGGTGCCCAGACAGCATTTAAAGGATCATATTCAGGAGGCTCAAGTTTCAAACTGTACTCTGGCCCCATTTATATACCCATTTATCCAACATACATTTCCTGAGAACGCTCTAGTAGTGGGAACTGTGAACACGGCCATGAAATCTGACATAGATTTAATTCACATGAGTTCACAGTAGAGACAGGAAAATGGATATGTATGCAGTGTTAGGGTTCAAGTGCTGTTATGGAGAAATAACAGGTGCTTTGGGAGTGTGCAAGTCCCTAGAGGACTTGGGAAACTTTCTTGAAGGAGATGATATCTACTCAGAGACCCAAAGAAAAATGTGAGGCATGGATAAAGAAGGGAAGACAGGATCCTGTGGTGGACAGGATAGAGGGAATTGAGGCTGAGATGAGTCAGATCCAGCCAGGACACACTCATATAGCTGCACTGTTTGTTTACAGCCTGTGTCTCCAGTGACTGGTTGTTGCCTCTCTGACTCCTATTGCATTTGATAGATGCCTATTCTGCACTGGTCGGTAAATATTTTGAATGACATCTGCAGAGAAAGCAAAGAGGAAATAGGGATAAAGACCAAGTAGGAAGGAAATATTCCCCATGGCTGTGATGTTAAAGATCTTTTAAGGAAAGACCAGAGTGGCTAGAAGTTTGGTTTACAGTAAGCGAGCGCAAAAATACTTAGAACCTAGGGAAGACAATAGGATTTGTATGCAGAGGAAATTGAGCATCTTCATCCCCTCTCCTGCCTCCCCCAGGATGCTTCACCAAACTCCATGCAGTCATCCCTTAGTTTCTTGCAACTACTCCGTCCTGCATGGGCACAACACAGAGCTCACATAGCCCAAGGTCGAGATTAGCTTTCAGCTCTACCTATGGCCACTGCATCCATTGGTTATTTGTCCAGGTGCCTTTGTATTCTGTGCCTTCTCCTGCCTTCCTGGCTTGAAGACTTGTTGGCTCCTTCTTGAGCCCTCTTTCTGTGAAGCCAGTCTTCAGCCAGGAGCCACATGAGGGCCACCAGGACCAGGAAAGCCAGACTAATCCGAAGGAGATTCTGGGCAGCATGATTCCAGAGGGCAGGATCTGGGGTCAGAAGAACAGAGTGATTGCTGACAGGAACATATGCACAGCACACCACCTCACCTCATCTCTCTCCCTCTCTCCTTTCCAGACCTTACTTCCCTTAGATCCTAAAGTCCCAGATACTTGCTTACCTTTCTGGAATTGCATCTCTGTGGTTAACAAGTAGGGGTTCCAAGAGTCTGCAGGTGATAAGGAAAGTGAAGAAGTCAGGAAAAGGGATGGTGTTGGCCTCTCCTATCCAGGCTCTGCTTCCCTTGGATGTACCCCATGACATCCTATTGCTTTTTGAGGTCCCTATCTCACACTATACGTCCTAGTGGCTTCATTCAGCAGGTAGAGTGGAAGAGTCAAAAGACAGACTAACCTGAGGAAGAATTAAGCTCGAGGACTAATAAGTGTGTGTCTTCGTGCCAAGCATATCTTGTATATGAGCCTCAGTTTCCTCATTAAGTCAATCAATATCATTTCTTCTTCCTCATACATACTAAAATTCAAAGTCTTATCATTTTCTTCAAGGTCCTAAAAGGGCTGCCCCAGCCCCAGCCCTTCCCCACTATCCCCTTTCTGACATCATTTCCAGTCCCACTGGCCTCCTTGCTATTCTTTTATCACACTGGCTATCTCCTTGCCTTAGGGCATATGCAGTGGCCATTCCTTCTCTCTGGAACTTCTTTCTCCAGATAGCCACAGGACTAATGCCCTCAACTCATTCAAGTTTTTGCTCAGACGCCTCCTTCTCTGTGAGGCCAACTCAGACAACTCTGTTAGCATTGCTACCTGACCTCCTAATCACCATAACTCTGTTTGTTCTGCTTTGTCTTTTTCCATACCATAATTTCCTCCTCACCTGCTGCATAATTGATTTATTTGCCTTTGACTCACTGTCTGTCTCCTGCTAGAAGACAAGTGCCACGAAAACAAGGGTATTTGTCTGGTTGGCTGAGAGAACTGTAGGTCATGGCATACACTGTACACTCAATGGATATTTTGAATGAAAATCATGTTTTTAGTGTCATTAGGAGGCTTTGAATTCTCCTCCAAGTTTAGAAGTATCTGTTACTCACCAGGAGAAGAGGTGTACTCTGTTGGTGCAAGGCTGGGGTCCCCGACATCTCCTGACAATGGAGACAAGGAAACAAGTCAGGGTTTGGGGTTTCCTCTGTTATTCCCACCTATTCTCTATACCCTCCTCCTCATCCCTCTGGCATTCTTCCTCATGAACAATCAACTGGGCCTCCAGGAAATGGATGTGGATGAGGGCACTGGTAGGAGGTGCCCTCTCTGCATCTTCCCAGTTGTCCTTTTGCTGCCTTCCTCACCACTAGTTGGGTTCACTTGGGCTTCCAGAAAGGACATGGGGGAAAATTGGGGATTTCCTCACCTGTGACCTGGAGCTTCACAGGCTCACTGGGGAAAGACCACACATGGTTGTTATAAGAACCAAAACATCTGTATGTTCCTCTGTGGGCTGTGGTCACAGGGCCCAGGCGGAACTCAGCCTGGACATTCCCATATCTGTGCTGTGGACGGCTGGATCTCCCCTCCTTAAGCAGAAAGAACGTGGTTGTTGCAGTCCCTAGACGGCAGTAGAAGGTCACGTTCTCTCCTGAAATCACTGCAGGCCCAGGCTGAACTGAAAGGGTGGGTGTGTCATACATTCCTGTGAGAGAAAGTGGCTGGTAGGTAAAGAGCATCTTTATCTTGTCTCCTATATCTCCCATCCTCCTTGTCCTTAAGACCAGATATCACTCCCCAGAATCTGTCCCTTCTATTTCCTAAATTTGTCCTGGTCGTAGACACACCCTCTCTGATCTCTCCCTTCAAGGCTGAGACACTCACTCCCCTAGCTTCCAGGAGTATTAATATGAATCTTTCTCTGGGAATTACCATACATCAGTGGTTCTCAGAGTTTGGTCCTTGGGACCAGAAACATCAGCATCACCTGGAAGCTTGTTAGAAATGCAAATTCCCAGGCTCCACCCAAGGCCCACTGCATCAGAAACTCAGGAGTGGGGCAGCCATCTATTTTAAAAATTATTATTATTTTTAATTGTTGGGAAATACATCCAACATAAAATTTGCCATCTTGAGGGGGAGAAGTCAAGATGGTGGCATGGGCAGACTCTGAACTCACCTCCTCTCATGGACACAGCCAATTTACAACTACTCTTGGAAAAATTACCCCTGAGAGAGAACTGAAAACTGGATATGAGGACCTCCTGCAACAAACGACAACCCTAATTGAGGTGGAAAAGACAGAAATTCCCTTCTGGAGAGAAAAAATCCCACCTTCACAAGCTGCAGCGCTTCCTGGCTGCCCGGGAGTAGCCCAAAGGTATGCAGCCCTCCTTGGATGTGTGGGGCTTGAGACGGGTAGCGCCCCCACTGTAGGCATATTTTGGAACCAGCACAATCGAGATGAGTGGCATAATAACTGACTTTTCTTGCTACTAAAACATTGCTGAGTACCCCCAGAAAAGCTGGTTCACAAAGAAATTAAAACCAGCTCTTAAAGGGCCCCCACACAAACTCACCCATTTCAGAAAGCAACCTAAAATCAGCAGAAAGAAAGGTGCATAGCCCTTTGGGAAAAAGAGACTCACCTGATAGGCTCTGAGTACATCTTGGTGAGAGGTGAGACCTCTCCTGGGACTGGGACATTGGTGGCAGCCATAATTGTGACCTGGTGTGGGCGTGCTGACATAGACGCTGGCAAACACCATTGGAGTTCTCACTGGGGCCTGCTAGCCCAGGTTCTGCCCCACCCACGAGAGCACTGATTTAATCCAGCTCAGCCAGGGCAAGCAGCCCGCCCTAGGGGCTGGCCCCACCCAAAAACAAGCCCTCGGGAAACTTGTGAGCCTGATAAGGGAGGTACCTGGATTCTCCACAGCCTGGTGACTGGGTCCGCCTCTGTAGGGCAGGGTGTGTTCAAGGAGCCAGTGGAGAGTGTGGGGGGTGGTGGAGAGTATGGGGCTCCCGCCTTGGAGAGACTGGGTCCACGTCAGGAGGTTGGGGCTCATGCACGGGGCAGGACTGTGTTGACTGTGTGTGTGGACCTGTGGGCAGTGGGGCTTGTCAGCTTCAGAAGATGTGTGCTTCTCAAAGAGTGACATATGGGGTTGGTCCCACCTTCAAAAGCCTGAAACAATTGGGTGCTCCCCTGCCTGAGGCCCGCCCCACATGGCTGCAATCCTGAGAGAGTTGACAAGGGACCTAAAGGCTAGAGGCTTATAGCAATTGTAAGTCCCTGAGCCTAACAATCTGCCACATTGGGGGCCAGCTCACTTAATAGAAATACAGCAACCGAATTGTGCTATTAGGCCTTGCATCCAACTGTGCTGGGACACCCCACACCCGATAAAGAGATTGAAGGGCCCACAACAACTACACACAGCTGAGCACTACAACAGCTCGCCAGGGGAATAGCTCAGACTCCCTGAACACCTACGGGAAGAACAACCCCACCACAACAGAAGGACTCATGTAGCCCACACAGAGGTCACTCCTAGAACATTTGCAACTGGAGAGGAGAGGGAAGCACACTGCCAGGCCTCCTAAGGCATCACTTATATAAAGTCACCACTCCGAGAGCAGGAGACGTAGCTGACCTACCTAATACATAGACACAAGCACAGGGAAAGAGGCAAAATGAGGAGGCAAAGGAATACATTCCAAGTAAGAGAACAGGACAAAACCCCAGAAAAGGAACTAAGTGAAACAGAAATGAGCAACTTACCCGACAGAGAGTTCAAACAAAGAGTGTTAAGGATGCTCACTGATCTGGGGAGAAGAATGGATGAACTCAGTGAGAAGGTGAACAAAGAAACGGAAGATATAAAAAAGAACCAATCAGAAATGAAGAATACAATACTGGAAATGAAAAATTCACTAGAGGGACTCAAAAGCAGAGTAGAGGATACAGAAGAATGGATCTGAGAGCTGGACGAAAGATTAGAAGAAATCACCTAAGCTGAACAGATGAAAGAAAAGAGA
This sequence comes from Ceratotherium simum simum, assembly GCF_057802395.1. Lineage (NCBI taxonomy): Eukaryota > Metazoa > Chordata > Mammalia > Perissodactyla > Rhinocerotidae > Ceratotherium > Ceratotherium simum. The sequence goes on from NC_141932.1 coordinate 5,511,840, forward strand.
ATTAAAAAGAGTGAAGACAGTCTAAGGGACCTCTGGGACAACATCAAGTGCACTAACATCCGTGTTATAGGTGTCCCAGAAGGGGAAGAGTGAGACAAAGGGGCAGAGAATCTATTTGAACAAATAATAACTGAAAACTTCCCTAACCTAAGGAAGGAAACAGCCATCCAGGTACAGGAAGCACAGAAAGCCCCAAACAAGATAAACCCAAAGAGGCCCACACCAAGACACATCATAATTAAAATGTCCAGAATTAAAGATAAAGAGAGAATCCTAAAAGCTGCAAGAGAAAGAAAAGTTACATACAACGGAAACCCCATAAGGCTATCAGCTGACTTCTCAGCAGAAACCTTACAGGCTAGAAGAGAGTGGCAAGATATATTTAAAGTGCAAAAAGGAAAAAACCTACAGCCAAGAATACTCTATCTGGCAAGGTTATCATTCAAAATGGAAGAAGAGATAAAACGTTTCCCAGACAAGCAAAAATTAAAAGAGTTTGTCACCAAGAAACCAGTGCTACAAGTAATGCTAAGGGGACTTATTTAAGGGTAAAAGAGAAGACCACAAATAGGAAAAATTATCTATTTCCATGATAAGAGGGTAATGGATACAAATGCACAAAAAAGAGGTTAGATATGATATCAAAAACATAAAATGTGGGAGGAGGGGAATTAAAGAGTAGACCTTTCAGACAGAGGTCAAATTAAAGAGACTATCAACTTAATGTAGACTGCTATATAGATAGGTTACTATATATGAACCCCATGGTAATCACAAACCAGAAACCTACAATAAATACTCAAAAAACTAAGAGAAAGGAATCCAAACATAATACTAAAGAAAGCCATCAAACCACAAGGGAAGAGAACAAGAGAAGAAAGGAACAGAGAAGAACTACTAAAACACCAAGAAAAAAAGTTAAAAAATGTCAGTAAGTACATACTTGTCAACAGCTACTTTAAACGTTAATGGACTAAATGCTCCAATTAACAGGCATAAGGTGGTTGAGTGGATAAAAAAACAAGACCCATATATATGCTGCATACAAGACACACACTTCAGACCTAAAGACACTCGCAAACTGAAAGTAAAGAGATGGAAAAAGATACTCCATGCTAATGGCAATGAAAAGAAAGCTGGGGTAGCAATACTCATATCAGACATAAAAGACTTTAAAAGAAAAACTATAAAAAGAGACAAAGAAGGGCATTACATAATGATCAAGGGAACAATCCAACAAGAGGACATAACACTTGTAAATATCTATGCACCCAATGCAGGAGCACCTAAATATATAAAGCAATTATGAACAGACATAAAAAGAGAAATAGACAGTAACACAATAATAGTAGGGGACTTGAACACTCCACTTACACCAATGGATAGATCATCCAAACAGAAGATCAATAAGGAAACATTGGTGTTAAATGACACACTAGAACCGACAAACCTAGTAGATATATACAGAGCATTCCATCCAAAAACTGAAGAATATAAATCCTTTTCAAATGCACATGGAACATTCTCCAGGATTGATCACATATTAGGCCACAAAACAAGTCTACATAAATTTAAGAAGATTGAAATAATACCAAGCATCTTTACTGACCACAACGGTATGAAACTAGAAATCAACTATAGGAAGAAAATCAGAAAACCCACAAATATGTGGAGAGTAAACAAAATGCTACTGAGCAAAGATTGGATCAATGAAAAAATCAAATGAGATATCAAAACATGCTTGCAGATAAATGAAAATGAAAATAGACCATGCCAGAATTTAAGGGTTACAGCAAAAGCAGTTCTAATAGGGAAGTTTAGAACAATACAGGTGTATCACAACAAACAAGAAAAATCTCAAATAAACAATCTAACAATGCCCCTAAAGGAACTGGAAAAAGAAGAACAAACAGAGGCCAAAATCAGTAGAAGAATGGAAATAATAAAAATCAGAGCAGAAATAAATGAAATAGAGACTAAAAAATCAACAGAAAAAATTAATAAAACCAAGAGCTGGTTGTTTGAAAAGATAAACAAAATTGACTAGCTAGACTCACCACGAAAAAAAGAGAGAAGGCTCAAATAAGTAAAATCAGAAATGAAAGAGGAGAAATCACAATGGACACTTCAGAAATACAACAGATTATAAGAGAATACTATGAAAAGCTATATGCCAACCAATTTGACAATCTGGAAGAAATGGATAAATTCTTAGAATCATACAACCTTCCAAAACTGGATCAAGAAGAAGTAGAGAATTTGAATAGACGAATCACCAGTAAGGAGATTGAAACAGTAATCAAAAACCTCCCCAAAAATAAAAGTCCAGGACCAGATGGCTTCCCTGCTGAATTCTACCAAACATTCAAAGAAGACTTAATACTTATCCTTCTCAAACTCTTCCAAAAAATTGAGGTGGGGGGAAGCTCCCTAACTCATTCTACGAAGCTGACATTACCCTGATACCAAAACCAGACAAGGACAACACAAAAAAAGAAAATTACAGACCAAAATCGCTGATGAATATTGATGCAAAAATCTTCAAAAAAAAAAAAAACGAGCAAATTGCATACAACAATATATTAAAAAGATTATACACCATGATCAGGTGGGATTTATTCCAGGGATTGTTCAAATTTCGCAAATCAATCAATGTGATACACCATATTAATAAAATGAAGGATAAAAATCACATGATCATCTCAATAGATGCAGAGAAAACATTTGACAAGAAACAGCATCCATTTATGATAAAAACTCTGAATAAAATGGGTATAGAAGCAAAGTACCTCAACCTAATAAAGGCCATATATGACAAACCCACTGCTAATATCATTCTCAATGGTGAAAAACTGAAAGCTATCACTCTAAGCAAAGGAACCAGACAAGGATGTCCACTCTCACCACTCCTATTTAACTTAGTTTTGGAAGTCCTAGCCAGAACCATCAGGTAAGAAAAAGAAACAAAAGAGATCCAAATTGGAAAGGAAGAAGTGAAACTGTCACTATTTGCAGATGACCTGATTTTATATATAGAAAACCCTAAAGAATCCACAAAAAAACTTTTAGAAGTAATAAATGAATATGGTAAAGTTGCAGGATACAATATCAGTTGCATTTCTATACACTAACAACAAAGTAGCAGAAAGAGAAATTAAGAATACAATCACATTTATAATTTCAACAAAAAGAATAAAATACCTAGGAATAAACTTAACCAGAGAGGTGAAAGATCTGTACACTGAAAACTATAAAACATTGCTGAAAGAAATTGAAGAAGACACAAAGAAATGGAAAGATATTCTGTGCACTGGGATGGGAAGAATTAACATAATTAGGATGTCCATACTTCCTAAAGCAATCTGTAGATTCAATGCAATCTGTATCAAAGTTCCAACAACATTTTCCACAGAAATAGAACAGAGAATCCTAAAATTTATATAGAACAACAAAAGACCTCAAATAGCCAAAGGAATCCTGAGAAAAAAGAACAAAGCTGGATGTGTCACACTCCCTGATTTCAAAATATACTACAAAGCTATAGTAACCAAAACAGCATGGTACTGGCACAAAAACCGACACACAGATCAATGGAATAGAATCGAAAGCCCAGAAATAATCCCACACATCTATGGACAGCCAATCATCTACAAAGCAGCCAAGAACATACAATGGACAAAGGAAAGTCTCTTCAACAAATGGTGCTGGGAAAACTGGACAGCCACACGTAACAAAATGAAAATAGACCATTACCTTACATCATACACAAAAATTAACTCAAAATGGATTAAAGACTTGAATGTAAGACCTGAAACTATGAAACTTCTAGAAGAAAACACAGGCAGTATGCTCTTTGACATTGGTCTTAGCAACATATTTTCTTTTTTCTTTTTAATAATTTTATTTATTTATTTATTTTCCCCAAAGCCCCAGTAGATAGTTGTATGTCATAGCTGCACATCCTTCTAGTTGCCGTATGTGGGACGCGGCCTCAGCATGCCCGGAGAAGCGGTGTATCGGTGCACGCCCGGGATCGGAACCCGGGCCGCCAACAGCGGAGCATGAGCACTTAACCACTAAGCCACGGGGCTGGCCCTTAGCAACATATTTTCAAGCACCATGTCTGACCGGGCAAGAGAAACGATAGAAAAAATAAACAAATTGGACTACTTCAAAGTAAAAAGCTTCTGCACAGCAAAGGAAACCACCAACAAAATGAAAAGACAACCTAACAATTGGGAGAAGATATTTGCAAAACATACATCTGATAAGGGGTTAATCTCCAAAATATATAAAGAACTCATGCATCTCAACAACAAAAAAACTAACAACCTAATTAAAAAATGGGCAAAAGACATAAACAGACATTTCTCCAAAGAAGATATACAGATGGCCAACAGGCGCATGAAAAGATGTTCAACATCATTAACTATCAGGGAAATGTAAATCAAAACTACAATGAGATATCACCTCATGTCCATCAGAATGGCTATCATTAACAAGACAGGAAACAACATGTGTTGGAGAGGATGTGGAGAGAAGAGAACTCACATACACTGCTGGTGGGAGTGCAAACTGGTGCAGCCACCATGGAAACCACTATGGAGATTCCTCAAAAAATTAAGGATAGAACTACCATGTGATCCAGCTATTCCACTGCTGGGTAACTATCCAAAGAACATGAAAACACCAATGCGTAAATATATATGCACCCCTCTGTTCATTGCAGCATTATTCACAATAGCCAATATGTGGAAGCAACCTAACTGCCCATCAAGGGAAGAATGGATAAAGAACATGTGGTATTTATCCACAATGAAATACTACTCACCCATAAGAAATGTTGAAAGCCAGCTATTTGTGACAACATGGATGGACATTGAGGGTATTATGCAAAGTGAAGTATTCAGAGGGAGAAGGTCAAATACTGGATGATCTCACTCATTAAGTAGTAGACAATAACAAACACATAGAGACAGAGATTGGATTGGTGGTTGCCAGAAGGGAAGGGGGGAGGGAGGAGGGTGAAAGGGATCATTAGGCACATGTGTGCAGTGATGGATTGTAATTAGTATTTGGGTGGTGAACACGAGAACATGATGTAATCCATGCAGAAATAGAAGTACAATGATGTACACCTGAAATTTATACAATGTTATAATCCAATGTTACCACAATAAACCAAAAAAAAAAAATTGCCATCTTCACCATTTTTTTAAAGTGTACATTTCAGTGGTATTAGGTACAGTCACATTGCTGAACAACTATCATCACCATCCATCTCCAGAATTCTTTTCATCTTTCAAAACTGAAACTCTGTACCCATTAAACAATAACTCCCCATTCCCCCTCCACCCAGCCCCTGGCAACCACCATTTTACTTTCTGGCTCTAAGTTGGACTATTCTAAGTATCCCATATAGTATCCCTCTGTGACTAGCTTATTTCTCACAGCATAATGTCTTCAAGCTTCATCCATGTTGTAGCAGGTATCAGAGCCTCCTTCCTTTTTAAGGCTGAATAATATTCCATTTTATGTGTGTACCACATTGTGTTTATCCATTCATCCATCAATAGACACTTGGGTTGTTTCTACCTTTCTGCCATTGTGAATAGTGTTTCCATTAATGCGTGTGTACTAAAGCCACCCGTGTTTCCACGAGTCCTCTGATTCTGATACTTGGTGATTCTGATACTTGCTTAAGTGCAAGAACCACATCCATCAGCTGAAGGGAACCGCCTGACTTAAGATACTCCTCCCTCCTAATCACTTTAATACCGTCCTGCTTTGTCTTTTTCCATACCACCGTTTCCTCCTCAAGTGCTATATAATTGATTTATTTATCCTGACTTCGACTCATGGTCTGTCTTCTGCTAGAATACAGGTGCCACAAAAGCAAGGATATTTGTGTGGAACCTCAATAGCAGTGGGTTCTCATGCAATCACTGGTTGATGCTGGGGGTACAGAGCCCCTAGCCTCATTTCAAGATGACTCTGAAGGGCCGTCCCAGGTCCAGAGCTCCTCATTTGCTCAGCTGAGGTCTCTTCTGAGACTAAAGCACAGGCCAGCTTAACCTTCTGCCCAGCTTGTTTCCCTCACCCATCGCAGTTGTTGTGGTTCAGGATGTTTCCCAGTAATCTCCCCTGCACACACACATCTATCTCAGAGCCTCTTACCCGGACAACTTGGCCTAAGATAAATCCACTCCTAGGACATGGAGACAACTTTCCATAGATAAACCCTGTAGGAAGTGATCAAACCCTCACCTCCAAGACAGACAGTACTTGAGTGAGCTTGGAAGGGACTAAATGAAATGAATAAAAATGGCCCTCCCCAGGATTCAGGCTGAGGAGATGACTCTAAAGCTAGAGAATGGGACAGTTACCTGTTACTACGAGGTCCAGAGGGTCACTAGGTCCTGACCAGAGCTCTCCACTTCGATAGAAGCACTTGTATTGCCCTGCATTGCTTAAGGTCATGGCCGGGATGGGGAACTTGACTTTGTTTGTCATCCCGGGTGTTTTTGGTCTCTCTGAGGCACAAAGCTGTCCCTCGAAATACAGCTGGTACTCAACGGTCTCGTGAGTCCCCTGACACCAGATGACAACCGGCATTCCCCTTGGAATCACGACATCAGGCTTGGCCCAGATGATGGGTTTTGAGGAAGTATCTGGAAGTGAATCAGATGCTGGAGTTCTAGATAAAGCCCCTGCCTACCCCCCTCTCCACCCAGCTGCTTGCCTCAAGCCCTCCTAGCAAGCCAGAGCCCTTGCCCTCTCCTCCAGTTGTTCTCAGGGGGATACTTAGTCTGAACCCAGAAGACTGACTCTGGGGCTTTGAAGGAAGGACTCACACTTCTGGGTGCTGATCCTCTGGCTCAGACACAGCTCTGGAAGACAGGATTAATAAGACACGTTGACCCACCCGTACCCAGACTGCTGGATTCCATCTCCCTTCCACGCCAGAACTCACCGAGGCAGAGCAGGGCAGCGAGTGTAGAAAGCATAGCATAGATTCTGCCAGGCTAGTGTGGAGCAGCTGGATGGAGACTGAGCCCAGCAGGCCAGGGAGGTTCACAGGATGTGGCTAGTGAAGCCCAGCACCAATCGCCATGGGGATTTCACATTGACCTTTTTTACAAGAAAGTTCGCAGCTCTCCCTCTGCCTCTGACCATAGGGTGTAAGGAAAAGACATGGTCCCTATGACACAACTGATCATATCTGCGGTCTAACCAGATCCTCTGACAATTGTCTGCCTCACTTGAACCTCATTTCTGAGTCAATTTCTAAGTTTTGAAATGTGGACATTATGCCCAGAAAAGGCATGGGGCAGTATACAGAGAAAAAAGCTTAGAATCATTAAAAAAAAAGTGTTTAACTTCAGCTCCCCTGTGTACAGCATGCATATGCTTGGATAAACTAATTGGCTTCATCAGAAAGGAATGATAACACTATCTTCTTTAAATATTTGTTACAATGGTTCAATCAAATGCTATTCTTTAAGCAAAAAATGTTCTATTTCTTACGTAAGTATATTCCTTTAGTCTGTTATAAAGCAGATATTAAATATCAAAATCTTAACTATTTTGATACGTTTTTAACTCAAAATGTGTCCATCATTCTTTTTTTAAAAAGGTCTAAATAATTTTTGAAAATTAAATGTTATGCCAATTCATATTCTGCCTCACATTTTACGAGAAAATCTCCTCCCCCAATCTATCACCTTTTGTTCTTATTTCTTGATGTTGTTGTTGAATATTTTCCATTTCACGTTCTTATTTACGTATGGTAAAATTTACTCATTTGGTGTTCAGTTCTATGAATTTTGATAAATGCACATAATCGTGTAACCAACACCTCAAACAAAATATAGGACAGTTTCATCCTCATGTTAAGTGGTGTCAGTAGTATTTGTCCTTGTGTGTCTGGCTTATTTCACTTAGCAGAGTGTCCTCCGAGTTTATCCCTGTTGTCACAAATGACAGGATTTCCATTCCATTTTTTTCTGTTGCCTTCAATGTTCAGCTTCAAATCCCAGAATTCCCCTTCTCCAGCCAAGCAATATCGACCAATTCTACCTGTCTAGGTAGTCTCTTCCAAAATGTCCTTATAAAATTTTGAGAGAAAACGTCATCCCCATGTGTCCATAAATTCTTGCTCAGAAGCTATGCCAGAGAGGAAAACTAAAGTGAGATATTCACTCTTGATCAAGATGACAGCTTGGACATCAAAATCCCAGGCAGATTCTGATCTAAAATAAGAAACCCTGTTCCTCCTGTGAACAAGACCACCCATTGGGTTGCTACTGTCTTGTCTTTGCATATTGGGGGTCTCCAATATAGGACTCACCAAGGATAAAGTTGAGTGTTTCTTCTAACTAACTTCTTGTTTTGCACTGTTTGGAGACCTTAGGTAGACTTATAGGAAAGATGGGTGCAGAGAAAATAGTGGGTGAGGACCCAGGGCCACCCATCAGAATTTAAATGTTCACCACATATACAGAGAGTGGACTCAACCCATGCATGCAAGAAACCTGATTATGTAATATGGTTTTTGATCACACTTGGTCTGTGGAAACATTTAGATACCAGAGCATGTGGTAGCTCCTTTGAAGGAGATGGTGGGGCAAGCTCGTCTGTAGATGAGTAAGATGTCTCTGGACCAAGACAGTGTCTTGTCTCACCTCTCCCACATAATGTATCTTAATTTATTCATCTCTGTCAGCCTAAATTCCAACCACAACATGAATATAAGTTTACGAGTGAATGGATCCTTGGGTCAGGAGAGGGCTAGTTGTCCTTTGGGGATCAAGTGACCAGGGGCAGAGAAATAGTTCTCCTGGAAGGGTGAGAAAGTTCTGCTACTTCTCTCCTCAGAGACACTGAGGTTCTATTTACGTGGCTGGTTGCCTGATGAGATGTTCCTGGAAAATTATTTAGAAAGTTGGGAGGAACATCCCTGGAATTTGAGTCAACCCCCTGGCACCACCGAGGATGAGGCATGGCCCTCTCTCCATGGCATGGCCCTCATTGGGATTGGGTCTGGACTTTAGAGAATGGGTATAGCTTCAGTTTCCTTATGGGCGTTCTCTCTTCTTACTATTCTAATAATTTATATATGCATATGATAGTTCTTTATCTCAAGTTCTTTGGGGGTGCTAATTCTTCTGTTATATTTTGAGAGTTCTTTGTTTCCTCAGGAGGTTTGTAATTTTTATTGATGATGATTTACATTGAATTTTCCTGTCTATGTGATTCCAATATAGTTCTGTGCACTTGTAGCAATACAGTCATTTGCTGCATAACGATGTTTCGGTCAACCATGGACCGCACATTTGACGGTGGTCCCAAAAGATTAGTACCATGTAGCCTAGGTGTGTAGTAGGCTATACCATCTAGGTTTGTGTAAGTACACTCTATTATGTTCATACAATGATGAAATCACCTAACAAAGCATTTCTCAGAATGTACCCCTGTCGTTAAGTGACGCGTGACTGTAGTATTGTTTTCCATTTGACTTTTCTGGAGTTCCCAGGGGTTTCAGCAGACTGTAGCCAATTTTACATTAATTTATGGTTTTGTTCCCACATGGGTCATGAGCGAAATTCAATCTCATACTCTCATGAAAGATGTCTGTGTTTTCGATTTTTCATAAGTCTGCTTCCAGACTTGCAAACATAAGCAAGTTTTCTTGTCATTTTCTGAGATGGTGATTGGAGCAATTCTAGAGCTGCTTTTCCTAAGAGAGAAATCCTTCCAAAGACTTGGCATTACTCAAGTGTTCTTTTCTCCACAATACTATCTCTTAGTTCAAAATACTTGCATCATGGGGACTTAAGACCAGATCTGTTTTCTCAGAAGGTGCTAAAACCACATCCCCAAGCCTTTAGAGATGACATCCTGTCCAGTATCTGTCTAGTAGGCATGACTTCTGTCCTGAGAAATTTAAACAAAATGGTTTAAAGTTTCCATTTCTAGGAGTGGGTAATTTGCCTTTTTATTTCCTCTTATTTAAAATTTTTCCCAAGTTTTATTGAGGGATAATTGACAAATAAAATTATATATATTTATATATATGATATATTTGTATATAATTACAGCATGATGATTTAATATATGTATACATTGTAAAATGATTACTACAATCAGGTTAATTAACACATCCATTACTTCCCCTAGTTAGAATTTTTTTTTGTATGTGTGGTAAGAACACTTGAGATCTATTCTTTTAGCAAATTTCAAGTATGTGATACAATAACACTAACTATAGTCACCATGCTGTACATCAGATGCCCAGAAGTTTTCAGCTCATAAGTGAAAGTTTGTTCCCTTTGACCAATATCTCCCCATTTCTCCCACTCCCCAGCCTCTACAATCACTATTCTACTCTCTGGTTCTATAAATTCAACTTTTCTCAGATTCTACGTATAAGTGAGATAATGCAGTATTTGTCTTTCTGTGTCTGGCTTATTTCACTTAGCATAATGAGGCTCATCCAAATTCATCCGTGTTGTTGTAAATGGCAGGATTTCCTTTTTTGTGGCTGAATAATATTCCACTATATATATAACATACCGCATTTTCTTTATCCATTCATACATCAATGAACACTTAGATTGTTTCTATATCTTGGTTATTGTGAATAATGCTGCAGTGAACGTAGGGATGCAGATATCTCTTTGAGATATTGATTTCATTTCCTGTGGATATATACCTAGAACTGGGATGGCTGGATCATATGATAGTTTTATTTTTAATTTTTTGAGGAACCACCATACTATTTTCTGTAATGGCTTTACCAGTTTACATTCTCACCAACAATGCACAAAGTTTCCCTTTTCTCCACACCCTTGTCAACACTTCTTATCTCTGTCTTTTGGACACTAGTCATCCTAGGGGTGTGAGGTGATATCTCATTGTGGTTTTGATTTGCATTTCTCTGATAATTAGTGAAGTCATGCACCTTTTCATGTACCTGTTGGCCATTTGTATGTCTTCTTTGGAAAAATGTCTGTTCAGGTCCTTTGCCCATTTTTAATTGTGTTATTATTATCATCATTTGCTATTGAGTTATGAGTGCCTTACATATTTTGGATATTAGCCCCTTATCAGTTATATGGTTTATAAATATTATCTACCACTCTGTAGGTTGCTTTTATTTTGTAAATACCATTTTTAAAAAAAAATTTTTGCTTATTGCAGCAACATTGGTTTATAACATTGTATAAATTTCAGGTGTACATCATTATATTTCTATTTCTGCGTAGATTACATCATGTTCACCACCCAAATACTAATTACAACCCATCACCACACACATGTGCCGAATTATCCCTTTTGCCCTCCTCCCTCCCCCCTTCCCCTCTGGTAACCACCAATCCAATCTCTATCTCTATGTCTTTGTTTATTGTTGTTATTATCTACTACTTAATGAAGGAAATCATACGGTATTTGACCTTCTCCCTCTGACTTATTTCACTTTGCATAATACCCTCATTTGTTTGTTTCCTTTGCTGTACAGAAACTTTTTAGTTTGATGTAGTCCCACTTGTTTAATTTTGCTTTTGTTGCTTGAGCTTTTTGTGTCAGATCCAAAAAACTCATTGACAAGATCAATGCCTAGGAGCATTTGTTTTCTACTAGGAGTTTTAGGGCTTCAGGTCTCACATTTAAGTTGTTAATTCATTTCAAGCTAATTTTTGTGAATAGTGTAAAACAAGGGTCCAATTTAATCCTTACGCAAATATTTTCTCCCAGTCTGTGGCTTGCCTTATAATTCTCTTGGTATTGTCTTTTATAGAGCAGAAGTTTTTGACTTTTATGAAGTCCAGCTTATCAATTATTTCTTTCATGGATTGTGTCTTTGGTGTTGTATCTAAAAAGGTATGACCATGCCCAAGGTCATCTATGTTTTCTCCTATGTTATTGTCTAGGAGTTTTATAGTTTTCAATTTACATTTAAGTCTGAGATTCATTTTGAATTAATTTTTGCGAAGGGTTTAAAGTCTGTGTCTTGACTGATTTATTTTTTTTGCATGTGGGTGTCCAGTTGTTCCACACCATTTCTTGAAGAGACTATCTTTGCTCCATTGTATTGCCTTTGCTTCTCTGTCAAAAATCAGTTGACATTTATGTGGGTCTATTTCTGGGCTCTCTATTCAGTTCCATTGATCTATTTGTCTGTTCTTTTGCCAATACTATACTGTATTATTGTAGCTTTATAGTAATTCTTGAAGTCGGTATGGAAATGGAGGAGGGCAATGCCCTCCCATAGCATATTAATGATTCTTTCCTCCTCTCTTTTCTGCTTCAGAACTCACCAATGTAGACCTTGGGTGCATGAGGCTGCTCAGAGCAGAACAGTTTACTTCAACAGTGTATAAAGACCTGAAGATAGAATCATCTTTACAGTGTGTCTTGCATTAACTAGACTTGATAAATGTTTCCTATTTGGCAAGCACTGTCCTGACTGGTTTGCAATCATTAATTTATTGAATATTCACGATAAACTGATGAAATTGGTAGCATTTATTCCATCAGTTTGCAGATAAGAAACTGAGGTACAAAGATGTTAAATAAATGCCGTGTTTTATCCAGGTAATTAGAGGTGTCGGGTGATCATCTTAGGGGGATATGCCTCTGAACCTGAGTGTCTTCCCTGGACACCACACTCTAAGTTGAACCATACCATCCATCTCGCTAAGTTTGTCTCTGCTTTCTTATGGAGTCTTCTGTATCTATTTAGTTCAGCCTGGTTTCCACCTTAAGCTCACACCTGTACTCCTAGAACTATCCCCATATACAGACAGTAAGACATGTTGTGGATAATGGATTTCAAGTCATGACTCAACCAATTAAAAAGTAAGTGACACTGAGGATGTTGCTAATAATTTATTTATTTATTTATTTATTTATTTATTTATTTATTTATTTATTTATTTATTTTTTGGTGAGGAAGACTGTCCCTAAGCTAACATCTATTACCAATCTTCTTCTTTTTGCTCGAGGAAGATTGTCCCTGATCTAACATCTGTTGCCAATCTTCCTCTTTTTGCTTGAGGAAGACTGGCCCTGAGCTAACATCTGTGCCAATCTTCCCGTATTTTGCATGTGGGACCCTGCCACAGCATGGCTTGATGAGTGGTGTGTAGGTCCTCGCCTGGCACTGGAACCTGTGAACACTGGGCCATCTAAGCAGAGCATGCAAACTTAACCACTATGCCACTGGGCCAATCCCAATTTATTCATGTTTGTGGTACTTGAAGAAAACCTCAACTTCATGGAGATTCAATTTACATACAATACAATTCATCCATTTAAAGTATATCATTCAGTGGTTTTTAGTATACTTATAGAGTTGCTTGACCATCACCACAATCTAATTTTAGAACTTTTTCAGCATCCCCAAAATAAACCCAATACCCACTAGCAGTTGCTGCCCACTACCCCCTCACCCTTCAGTGAGGCAACCACTCATCTACTTTCAGTCTCTATAGACTTTATTAAAGAAATTTTTACAAATGGTGGAAAAATATACATAACATAAAATTTACCATTTTAACCATTTTTAAAGGTTTTTTTTATTGTGGTAAAAAAACCTTCTAACATGAAATTTACCATCTTCACCATTTTCAAGTGTGCAGTTCAGTAATGAGAAGTACACTCATGTTGTTGTGAAGCAAATCTTCAGAACTTTTTTTATCTTGCAAAACTGAAACCCTGTACCCCAAAAGAGGAGTTGTCATTTAATGGATAGAGGTTCATTTTAACCATTTTAAAGTGTGCAGTTCAGTGGCATTAAGTACATTCACGTTGTTGTGTGACCATCATCTGTCTCCACAACTTTTTCATCATCACAAACTGAAACTCTGTATCCATATATTTGTATCATTATCCAAATCATGTCATTTTCTGAGCCTCTTTTGGCTCATGTGAAATGCAGTTTGATTAAAATAAAATTCACAGGGTTACAGTGATCTCCTGTAAACGAAATGACCAGCATAAAACCTAACATAGAAGAGAAGGTCCCGGAATATAAGCCCCCATTCTCTTTGCCTCTAAGCAAAATCTTATACTTAACCTAGATCAATCCAATATATGAATTATCAAAGGCTGATGCACTCACTATTCAATGCCTGAAATAAAAAGGCAAAGTCAAATTTATTTTTACTATAGTAAGGGATAGTTCTCTTGGCCAGACATGGTGTCTCTGAGCAAAGCCTACTGATGATCCTATATCCCATAGGGTTTTGGGGGAAATGTCGATTTTCGGGGGCTCTTGTGGTTTGACATCACCTATAAAAGCATGTTTTTTTGAGGGAGACTATTTTGATTGGTTGTCACTCATAGATGTGTTTAGTGGAGTGAACTCGTTTTTGATTGGCTGATGTTTAGAAGCAAGAGGCTGTCTGATTGGTTGAATCACCAAGGCATTTTCACTGAGGTGAGTGGTCATCGATGATGGGTTAAAAACCGGTTCTGGTTGCTCCTTGTTTACCGGGGTTACAGGACGATAGAGTCTTTTCCTAGGAGTGCAAGACCTTTTTATTCTCAGAAGCCTGTCTTCAAACGAGGCCCTGCTGTCAACTAAACCATGTATCTGAGGCTAATCTTATCCCTCTCTCGGAATCAAACCCCATTGCATCTCTCTGGTCCAAACCCTGGATCTTATGTAAAGACTCTTATTAGCCCTCCTCTGAAATTGTGGCACTTGCTTGTTGTTTTATCAGGCCCAATCACGAACATTTTCTTCGTCAACTTATTTATTAATGATTTCAATAAATATTTCCAATATTTTATGTTTTCTAGACCTCGTGATGAATACTACAAAAAGACGAATCAATGGACTAAGTAGCTCAAAGTGCGAGATAACCCAAAGGAGACGCTTGTTCCGGCTGTTTTCACAAGTCTATCTACTGTGCTGGGAGGCATGAGACATTTTGAAATGTGTCACAGTTTCATAAGAACAGGAGAGTATTCTTAACAATGGGGAAAGCATGTGTTAATACACAAATTTTGGTGTAGGAAAAACTAGAAGCCCATATGTCATGGAATATGTGGTATGTTGAGTGCACGGTATTAATAATTAATTAATTATTAGTATTAATAATTCATGGAATTCTAAGTGCTAAGGTCTTATATAGGAGGATGTAAAGGTATTCAGTTTTGTTGACAAAGTCAAGACAAAACGAAGTTATGGGTCAGAACTTCTACAGAGGAAGGGTGAAAAACAATCAGCAAGGAGAACTGGGAATGCTTTGAATTATTTTTATCACAGTGAGTGAGTTAAGCCAAAACAGTGGTGAGAATTTTATCACTAATGTTCAGGAAGGTGGAGTGCAAATATACCAGATCCATATAAGATTGGCTTATATCAAAC
This sequence comes from Ceratotherium simum simum, assembly GCF_057802395.1. Taxonomy (NCBI): domain Eukaryota; kingdom Metazoa; phylum Chordata; class Mammalia; order Perissodactyla; family Rhinocerotidae; genus Ceratotherium; species Ceratotherium simum. The sequence goes on from NC_141932.1 coordinate 5,527,219, forward strand.
CATTTGATTGGCTTGAAAATGTATCCAAGCTTGTTAGTGCCTCTTTCTTCCTTGTATTCTCCAAGTAGCTTTGCAGGATGCTGTAGATTTCTACTCATCTACCTTTAGCACCCCGTGTCTGCCTGGTGGCTGTTAGAAGTCAGTCCAGAGGCTCTTAGGGGTTGGTCCAGAGGTTCAGTATGCTGTTTCTGCTTACCCCAGCTCGATTCAGGCAAGTCTTGCCTGTCTTCTTTGTGAGGAACCTTACAAGTGTGCCAATTTTCAGCCAGTATGGCCAAGAGAGCCACAAAGACCATCCCTGCCACGCCCATTCGGATCAAATTCTCCAACGTATAGTCTTGGTTCATGGTATCTAGAGACATAATTCAAGGAGATGAACAGTCATTGGTCACGTTCTATTCCATTTCAACCCCAGAGCCCTGAAGGGAGATCTCCTTTCCCTATTTGTGGTACCACTTGGACCTCCTCTGCGATGAGGTCATGCATTCATGAGCACCATACTTAGTCTGTAAGCCTGGGTCCAATGGTGAGGAACTGTGGTTCCCAGGAGAGTCTTATAAATGGGAAAGGAAGTGGCTGTGGGGATCTTGTGTTTACTTTTCATTCCCTCCTCATGCGGTGATTTCACTGAATGTCTAATCATATCCCAGCAACACCTCCATGTATCCAGAGCCCTACATTCTCTCTTCTACACCTTCTTCAACCCACACAAGAATTTTTATTCCTCTCTTATACATGACAAAGGGTACAGCACTGTTGGTATCTGGTAAGTAGGTGGGAAAAAATTTTCAGATGAACTTAGGTAATATTGGTCTCCATTATTGTGTGACCTTTCACTTTCACACCTTTGCTGTTCTCTGAAACTTTAAAAAATTTCTTCATTTTTTATGTGGACTGCATGGGCCTCTGTTGGTCTCAAGGATGCTCACAATAAAATACTGTGAAATTACAATGCTCAGAAATCCTAGTAACTCTCTCCTGTTAAAAAGCTGAAATCAATTGCAAATGGACTTAAAATTCCTACTTGTGAAATGCAAAATATTTTGAGTTTGAGAAGATAATACGAGAGAATCATCTTGACACTGGAAGAGCAGATTATTTCTAAAACAAGATACTGTGACTATCTACTCTGAAGGAAAAGACTAATAAATTCACTCCTCCTCTATAGATGCCCGATTGTCCATGCATCATTAACCAAAAAGACCATTCTAGCCGTGACTGTCGTATTTGCTTAGCTTGTAGAATGACTAGACAACGTGGACCTAAGAGACGATGTAGTTGCCCTGCTCAGTGATTGGCAGTTGCTTTCCTCGGCTATAACTCTTATTTTCTCCCTCTGAGCAGAGTGATGTACGCAAACAATATAAAAATGGGGCTTGCGATAGATTTCTTTTTTCTTTGTGAGGAAGATCAGCCCTGTGCTAACATCTGCCAATCCTCCTCTTTTTTTGCTGAGGAAGACTGGCCCTGGGCTAACATCTGTGCCAATCTTCCTTCACTTTATAAGGGACACCGCCACACCATGGCTTGCCAAGTGGTGTGTCGGTGCGGCCCCGGGATCCGAACCAGCGAACCTCGGGCCGCCGCAGCAGAGCACGCACACTTAACCACTTGTGCCCTGGGCCGGCCCGCAATAGAGCTTTTAAGAGTTCTTCCCACAAGCCGTAAGTTCCTAGCCAGTCACTCAGAATGGATTCTAGTATTGCAGGTTAGTATAAGGATGCCCAGAGGCAACTAAGCATGCGAAAAAGGGAAGAGAGCAAGTCTAAGGTTGTGTCAGCTATCTATTGTCTCAACAGTGCCCCTTAACATGATTCTGAACGTTGGTTTCTGCTTTCTCAATAGACCACACATGTTTTCAAAGGATATTGTCTGGAGAACTTTAGGAGAGGATGTGAAAGTCGAATGTGGTGTAGGATAGAAGTGCTTCTCTCTTCACAGTCCTCTGAGTAATGACTCTCTACTGCCCCATCCTTCTTTCTCAGAGCACCTCTTCAGACTCCTGCTTGATGCCCAGGCCCTGGACAGCCAGCTAGAGCCCCAGAGAGGAAGACATAGGCTGGGCTAGGATGCACATACCTTTGACCACAAGCTTCAGGGCATCACTGGGGGCTGACCACACATAAGGGCTGCCACTTCACCAACCATAGCACCTGTAGTTCCCTGAGAAGCCAGGGCTCACAGGACCCAGAGTGAAGTTGCCCTGGTGTCCCTCACTTTGGTGCTGTGGCAAGGTGGCTCCTCCCTCCTCGATCAGTGAAAATCTATCAAACAGGACGTGTGTTGAACCACATTGGAGGGAAATATTCTTTCTTGGTATCAGTTTAGAGTCCTGGTCAGTGGAGAGGAAGGGTTTGTCATACAAGCCTAAAAGGGAAGAGAGTGAGCTATTAGCAAGGTATTAGCAATTATTCTCTTTCCCTTTTATTCCTACCACTCATGTTGGATCCATGCTAAGAGACTGGAAGATACTGATGTTTCCTATTGTAAATGAATGGGAGCTGGGAATAGCCCACTTCACTACCACAGGACCTATACTCTGTCACAAACTGTTGCAGACAGGGCTGAGCAAACAAGCAGCCCATGAGGCTTAGATGAGACACCATCTTCAAGAGAGAGATCTGGTCTCTAAAGCCAGAAGAGCCATACAATTCTGTTACCAATGACAACCTGTGGGTTTTCTTTTTCCCACACCACCAAGTAATTCTGCAACACCAGCTGGGTGTCCCACAGTTCAACTCAATTCTGATACTATCTACACTGAGACAGTGTCACATCCCATAGGCTAAGGGCTCAGTACCACAACTTCCCCCTACCCACTTTAGAACTCCAATTGCACAACCCCTCCTTTGGTTCAATTAATTTGCTAGAGTGGCTCTCAGAACTCACAGAAACATTTTACTCACTATATTACCAGTTTATTATAAAAGGATATAACTCAGGAACATCTAGATGGAAGAGATGCATAGGGCAAGGTATGGGGAAAGAGCGTGGAGCTTCCATGCCCTCTCCAGGTGCACCACTCTCCCAGCACCTCCACGTGTTCAACAATCCAGAAACTCTCTGAACCCTGTCCTTTTGGGTTTTTATGGAGGCTTCATTACATAGGCATGATTGATTAAATCATTGGCCATTGGTGATTGAATTCAATCTCCAGCCCCTCCCCTCTCCCCAGAGATCAGGGATTGGGACTGAAAATTCCAACCCTCTAATCACATGATTGGCCCCACTGGTAACCAGCCGCCATATTTAGGTGCTTCCCAAAAGTCACCTCATTAACCTATACTCAGGTGTGGTTGAAAGGGGTTTGCTATGATTATCAAGACACCTTTATCACTCTTATTTCTTAGGAAATTCCAAGGGTTTAGGAGCTCTGTGCCAGAAACAGGGACAAAGACCAAACATATATTTCTTATTATAAATCACAATATCACAAGCTGTATGTTGGAGAAAAGGGGGGATGGTATCCAGAAGTTTGAGGAGCTATGTCAGGAGCTGAAGGAGGTGATAATGTGTAAGAAGAATGCTAGCGTGCAGAACAACCTGGAAATCCAGCGTGCTCCCTTCTAGAAACACGGAGTCCAGGCCACACTGAGGACAGAGCTTAAAACTGAGGGCTGGATTCCCGCAGCAGGAGAATAACTCCTCTCTCCTTAAGTACAGGCTGCATATAGTGATTTCCTTCCAAACAGAAAGGATGGGTGGGAGGAAAAGTAACTTTACAGTGAGAAACCTGACAAACAGGATCTCAGCAAGGGGCTCAAGGTCAACATCAACAGTCACATCATTTGTAGAGTATGTAACCTTGATATGATGTGATTAAAATGACACTGTGCGGGCCGGCCCTGTGGCTTGGTGGTTAAGTGCGCGCGCTGCGATGCTGGTGGCCCGGGTTCGGATCCCGGGTGCGCATCGAGGCACCACTTCTCCGTTCATCCTGAGGCCGAGTCCCACATACAGCAACTGGAAGGATGTGCAGCTACGACATACAACTATCCACTGGGGCTTTGGGGGGAAAAATAAAATAAATAAAATCTTAAAAAAAAAAAAAAGAAAAAAAAAAAAAATGACACTGTGCCTCTATGTCTCCCTCACAATAATCCATAACACCTGTCTTATCATGAGTAAAACACCAGACAACTTCCAACAGTGGGGGATTGTATAAAACACCTGACCAGTGCTCCTCAAAACAGCCAAGGTTGTCAAAGACAAGGAAAGTCTGAGAAACTTCCATGGCCAAGAGGAGCCTAAAGAGACATGACAACTAAATTCAGTGCGGGATGGGATCCTGGAATAGATGGAGGACATTAGGTAAAACCTAAGGACATCTAAATAAACTGTGGTCTTTGGCTCATAATAATGTATCAACATCAGTTCATTAATGGTAAGGAATGTACCATACTAGCGGAAGATGTTAACAATAGAGAAAACTGGGTGCCGCATATATGGAAACTCTCTGTCATATCTTCTCAATTTCCCTGTAAATCTGAAACTGTTCTAAAAGTGACATCAATGAAAAAATAAGAAAGAAAAGCCACCTGAGGGCTGGAGACCCTGGATGTCTCCTCACCTGTCACCACCAGCTCCAAGGCTACACTATACTCCGACCAGCTGTACTCTTTCCTATATCGGCACTGATAATGCCCTGCAGTGTTTGTATCCATGTGGTTAATGATGAATTCAGCCTCCTCCTGAAATCCAAATTTTTCCTCCACCACCTTGTTTATGGAGTTTCCCAGGATCTCCAGTTGGTACAGGAAAGACCAGGGAGTTCCCCGGCACAGGATCTTCACAGACTCATTCAAGGGAATCACAGAACTGGGTGTGGCAGATATAATAGGAATGGGAAAACACCCTGGAAGAAAATAGAGCCCAGACTCAGAAGGCTTACATGGGGGAAACCATACTTCTTTCCTTCCCTATGGGGGTAACATAAATAAGGTGCAAAGAACTTATAATTCCTTCCTTTTTAAATAGTTTTTTTTTGTATTTCATACCTGTGGCAGAATAGAATGTGTTATACAAACATAAAATTCACCATTTAAATCATTTTAAGTGTACATCTCAGTGGCATTAATAGTATTCACAAAATTGTGCAACCATCACCATCAGCTGTTTTCAGAACTTTTTCATGACTCCAAACAAAAACCTTCTAACGAGTAAGCAATAACTCCCTAATCTCTTTTTCCTCAGCCCCTGGTAACCTCTAATCTACTTTCCATCTCTATGAATTCACCTATTCTAGGTACCTCACGTCAGTGGAATAATACAATATTTGTCTTTCTGTGTATGGCATATTTCACCTAGCATGATGTCCTCAATATTCATCCATGTTGTAGCATGTGTCAGAATATCTTTCCTTTTTATGGCTGAATATTATTCCATTGTATGTATAGACCACATTTTGTTTATCCATTCATATCAATGGATATTTGGGTTGTTTCTACCTTTTGGCTATTGTGAATAATGTTGCTATGAACATCGGTGTACAAATATGTGTTTGAGTCTCTGCTTTCAATTCCTTCAGTCACATATGTAGGAGCAGAATTGCTGGATCATATGTTTAGCTTTTGAGGAACTGAAGGGCTCTTTGAGGAACTGAATTCCTTCCTTTTTATGTGTTTATTTATTTTTTATTGAGGTGAAATTCACATAACATAAAATTAACCATTTTTAAAGTGTACAATTCAGTGGCATTTAGCACATTCATAATGTTGTGCAACCACCACCTCTATCTAGTTCCATTTTCATCACCCCCAAAGAAGACCCCATATACATCAAGCAGTCACTTCCATTCTACCCTCCTCACAGCCCCTGGGAACCTATAGTCTGGCATGAAGTTTTCTTGCCATGGCAATCTTCTCAACATGCAATCTTGCTCTTCACTCTACAGTGAGGGTTCTGAAGCTTGGAGAAACCATGCCAATTGCTCAAGACCACAAACTGAAGAGTGGTCAGACCTGGTTTGGAAACTAGGAATGTCTCATTTAGATTCTGCACTTTCTTCTCTGCAGATGAGGAGAGCTCTCTATCCTGAAACAGTTAGAGAATGCAATGTGAGGGACAACTAACACAAGTGGCTGGTGAACATGATGATTAGTTCTGTGAGAGAGGGCCAGAGGCTGGGACTTGGAAACTACATAGCTCCAGGAGTGAGATTTAGGACAGAAAGGGATTTGGGAAGGTATTGGGGTATAAGAAGGTGCCGGTTAGCTTCTTGGCACCAATCCATTCATGCTCAGTGGCTGTGAGCAAGTAACTTTGCATTTTGAAGACTTCTGCTTTCAGCTTTAACCCTGATACAGTGTGTAAAGGAGCTGGGGAGATATAGGGAACACTTACCTTCCTGTGCCTGAATTTCCTTGCCTGGACAGAGTACTGTAAGAGAGAAATTAATGAAAAAGCAATTCTCCAGTTTCCAATCTCTATTATAGGAAACCGGAGGGAGGGACACTCAAAACCTGCTGGTTCCCTTTGTCAAGGTCCATCATCATTTTAGACCTGATACTGATGTGCTCAACTGCAGCTCTGTGCAGGGGATAAGAAGGGAGTTTGCCATCCCCACAAGGATTGTTGTCAAGCAAGACAAACCCTGCTGGATTTCCTTATATTCAATATCGTTCACTCACCAACACATCCATGCATTTGTTGTTCCAAAACACATAAAAAGATGCCTCCATTGACCCAAGCACATTGTTTATCTACTATCATGACCTAAACCAGTGGTTCTCAACTTGGGGCAATTTTGCCTCTCAGGCGACAATTTGGCAATGTCTGGAGACATTTTTAGTTGTCACAACTGGGGTGGGAGGTACTATTGGCATCTAGTGGGTAGAGGCCAGGGATGCTGCTGAACATCTTACAATGCACAGGGCAGCCCCAGAACAGAGGATTATCCGGTCCCAAATGTCAATAGTGCTGAGTTCAAGAAACCTTACCTGAACAGACCTGGTCAATACCTTTAGGGGGATGATGATATGGGAAATGTGAGATTCTAATTAAAAAATACACAAATATACAATTGTAGATCATGACATACGGCCTGCAGTATAAAGACGTAGAACTCGGAGATCTGATAACAGACGTGAGGGTTCAGCTGATATATAAGGCTGTGTAGGAATTGCCTAGGTGATGTGGATAGGCAGGTTTGGGGCATTGCAGGTAGAAAGGACAATGAGAGGGCCGGCCCAGTGGTGTGGCAGTTAAGTTCGCAGGCTCCGCTTCAGCTGCCCGGGGTTCAAAGATTTGGATCTCGGGTGTGGGCCTATGCACCGCTTGTCTAGCCATGCTATGGCAGCATCCCATATAAAGTAGAGGAAGATGGGCATGGATGTTAGCCCAGGGCCAATCTTCCTCAGCAAAAAAGAGGAGGATTGGCAACAGATGTCAGCTCTGGGCTAATCTCCCTCAAAAGAAAAAAAAAAAAAGAAAGAAAGGACAATGAGAAAAGACCCTGAATTAATGAAGCGGAACAAGTGAAGGAGAAACTAAATTAAGGTCAGCGTGGATGAAGAGCAGAGACTCAGAGGGAGAGTGGAAGATGCGCTGGAGGAGTAAACACAAGCCAGGGTGGGCAGGGGTTGAGAGGCCTGGGCAAGTAGCTAGGTTTATCTAAAGATAGACTACTGAGCAGTTTTAAGAGGGAGATAAACATATTTGCATTTTAAAGACAAAAACAATCCAGGCTACAGTCTTTAGAAGGAGCTGGAAGGGAGAAGACGTGGATGGATATGGTGTCACACCCATTAGGAGGCCAAGCAGTAGTTGGAATGACAGAATATACAGTAGTAATTTAGTAGTGCTTACTGCTTTGTACTGTAGTTAGTACAGAAGAATACACAGATCCTACAACAGCTAAGACGGTGTCCCTTTAAATGGAGCAAAGTGGATAGACTGGGGAGAACTAGGTTGTGAAAGCAAGTAGATGCGACATATGGAAGGATTTGGGCAATCAAAGATGGCTCCCGACTTCCTCATCCCTGTAGTTGTGAACATTCAGTAAAACACACATCTCTGATGGACAGACAGCCTAACAGAAGCGAAAAGACGAAATCCAGGTCTGAACATGATGAATTTGAGGGGTCTGGAGATACAAAATGAAACAGAAATTATGCAAGGGGAACATAGCAGAGACAATTAGAATGGAGAATAAGATTGGAATTCATCTTGGCTTTAGACCATCCCTTCATCCCTTCTATCCAGAGCTGCCAGGAGGGTATTGGGTGACTGGGGAGATTGAGGGGAACACTTACCTTCCCGTGCCTGAATCTTCTGGCTCAGACAGAGCACTGGAAGAGAGAGATTCATGAAAAAGCAATCCTCCAGTGTCCAGTCTCTATTATAAATCACTCTAAGTAATAACACCCAGGGTGTCATTTTTTCTTCCACAGTGAACATAGCTTTAAGGCTCATCTTTTAATTTTAGCTTGTAGATTCTAGCCCCTAAGACTTTTATCAACAGGAAACATAATACATCCAGGAAACATAATACATCCCCAGACAGGATCGCATGGGTTGAATGAGCCCCCCAGGGTCAACTTGACAACCTGACAACTGAGCCCCACAAGCTAGCTTGGACTTGGGTAGAGGCAGTTACAGATATCTAGGCAAAAACCATCTCTCCATTAAGGAGGTTGGAATCTCCTTGGCAGCCACTAAAATCACCAAATCCTCATGTTAAGAGGGGCCCTGACTATTTTGGGATTCCCCCAGCTTCCCCTCTAACCCGCTTGCATTTCAGGACTCACTGAGACAGAGGAGGGTGATGTCTCCGGAGGTCATGATTCTGACACAGCCTCAGCCCAGTTAACCTCTTGTTGGTGCACATTAGCAGGATGACAGATTCTCATAAGACACTAAGATCCACAGGAAGTATGAGGTCAGAGCCCCTCGTCAGAGAATTTCTACATCTATTCCTGCACAATAAATGGTTTCTTCCTGAAGAACTTAGTTCTGGGTAGCTCTTGGATAGGGTCCAAGAGGAGACCAAACTTCCTGTTTATGTTTCACATCAGAAGTGAATGTTTTCATCAACCAATGTCCAATGGGGCTCAAATCCTTCATTGGACCAGATCCCACATCCAAATGGAAGGGGCTGGGACAGAATATAAGATGAGTGCGATACAGACAGAGATTTCTCTTCACTAAACCATCAGTCAGAAACCATGTGGTCTTGCCTGTTATGGGCCCACATGTTCTCTCTGGAATTCACGGACCTAACTCCTTCATATCCACTTGGACTTGATCAGGCAAGCGGTATACATTTATACTGGGGATTATCTCAATGCCAGCATGTACAGGCATTTTCTCAGGAGCTTTCATCATGTCTAAGGAAAGAACCTCCTATATCTACATCTGTAGCTATCATCTGTAAATATATCTATCTATATTTATATCAATATAATGGATCTTATATTCTGTCCCAGGCCCTTCCATTTGGATGGATGGAGAGAATATAGGTTAAATAGATAGATAGATGGATAGATAGATAGATAGATAGATAGATAGATAGATAGATAGATAATTTGGTTATAGACTCCTGGCTATTACTCTTTCTTCAAGTATGGGAAGTCAGATATTTCAAATCAAACTCTATATTGACTATCTCATTTTAATCGCGAAACATCACTCTTTTTTCCAGCTTCACTGAGATATAATCAACATATAACCTTGTGTAAATTTAAAGTATATAACGTGTTGATCTGATACATTTATATATTGCAAAATGATTTTCACTGTAGCCTTGGCTAACACCTTCATCACCTCCCATATTTACCATTTCTTTTTTGTAGTGAGAACATGGAAGATCTACTCTCTTAGCAACTTCTAAGCATAGAATACAGTACCGTTAATTATACTCACCATGTTGTACATTAGGTCCCCAGAACTTACTCATATTATAACAGGAAGTTTGTGCCCTTTGATCAATATCTCCCCAATTCCCCCACTCTCCAGCCCCCTGTAACCTTGCCTTCCAACACACCAAGTATTTTGAAGTCCTGAGCCTGTCTCATTTTTTGGAAGGCAAATAGCATTAACTATCTCATTTTGTGCAAATTTAAGTTTTGTCTTTTTTCATCAATTTCCATATATATACTTTCAGTCACCCAGAAATTCGGTGATGTAGATTGCATAAAATTGCCCACATCCCAATTTTCTTTCTTGTGGTTTATGCCTTCTTTCTTTCTTTGTTCTCATTTGAATGAAGCTTGAGTGGAGGGAAAAATGATGGTTGTGTTCTTAGCTGGGTATTTAAAATGAGTAGAGGAGTAATGGGAAAATTCATGGATTCTAGAGGCAGAATGACCTGATTAAAAATACTATTGTTATTGCTTAAAAACTAAGTGGCTTTCTAGGGGGAAGGGGACATTAATTGGTTGACTTTCAGGAACTGGTTTGAGCCACATTTATTGACGAGCAGGGACTACATTGTGTTAAGTCACCACAACCTTTGGGGTGAGTTTTTTTTTTTTAATTACTTCCTCTTATGGAAGAGGAATGTTAAAGTGTACTAGAATCTTTCCCACATCTTGCTTTGCTCCTTATTTCAAATCTATTTTGCCCCATTAATTTCAATTGCATTAGATTCTGTTCTGTCCTGAGTCCAGATAAATAAAGGTGAGACCCTAAGTATAGGCCCAGACTTAGGGATGGATTTCTAGGCTCAGCCCCAAGCTATAGTCCAAGAGTTAGCAAACCTTTTCTGTAAAGGGCCAAAGAATAAACAACATAGTCTTTGAAGGCCATAGAATCTCTGTCAAAGCTAATCAACTTTGCCATTGCAGCATGAAAGTGGCCATTGATAATAAGTACATGAATGAACATGACAATATTCCAATAACAATACATAGGGGGTCAGATCTGGCCTGTAGGCTGTAGATTGCTGGCCCCATGCTCTAAAGCCCATCTTATTGGACTTATTTGTATTAAGAGATTAGGGGCTCTGCTAATAATAACAGCTATTCTCTGCTGTGGTCTTTGAATGAACACTGGTCCCCCCATAGTCTCATGGAAAGAAGTGACTGTAGTCTTGGTAAGTGTCAGGTACAGATATGGAATGGCTTTTAAGGCCATATTTATACTACTAGAGACCCTTTTATGAGTTCTGATATTTATCAGAACAACAAAGGGAAAAAGAGGACCAAGTGGTCTTGGGCAGGTGGCTCTTCCTTGCAATTTCCTTACACATCAACTGTATTACTTTAGGTAGTTTTCCTAACTGTTCTCCTTTTTAAAAAAAATTGTACACCTCTTAGAATGTCTTCCTAGGTCAACAAGTGAAAGAACCCATGGTAGAGAAGTCATTACCACTGCCAATATATGAAATAGTGTTTTCTCCCATATCTTTTATTGACCTTTGTTCCATATTAGTTTGCATCTGTTGCTGTTGATGCTACTTTACCTTTTTTTCCTAATATTGATGATTTGTTTCTTCTCTCATAATACTTATAGGATGAGTTATTTTTTATTTAAGTTGAGACACCTTGATTCTTATTCTATCTCTATATAGATTCTTGGATCACTTAAACAGAGACTTCTGAGAAATGACTGGATTTGTGCTTGGAAGACTTTATGTTATCCTCACCCCTTCAGCTAAGATCAGCTTCTTATTCATTAAACCCTTTATCTGCTTACCAGGGATCTGATGGGACCCCAGGATGTCTGTGTGTTGGGGGGAAGGCAGATGGAGGAAAGATATTTTAGGAGTGAGAAGGAGAAGGATTGTGAAGTCTATTTCATGAGCAGCAAATAAGCGCCAGGATTTGTAACTGGGGCTTTTTAACTTTTATGATCCCATTAGATTCTGACAAAGCCATCCTGTGAGGGAGATGGTAATGGCACCAAATTAAGGAGGATGCAACTGGGACTTAGCAAGATATCATGACTTAAAATGAGGCAGGAACTGTGACTCCAATGACTTTGACCTTCTATTGTAGCACTCTGCTTCCCAGCAGATGGGGAACCCCAATTTAGGACCAAGATCACTACCCACACTCTTACTTGGAATGCTTCTCTCCTCTACCAGAATCAGCCACAACCTGATTTTAAAAATAATGAAAATAAGTCTTTAAGAGAAATGGCTTTGCCTAAGGTAGTGCAGCTAAGAAAGAAAAAAATGAAATTTAATTGTTAAACATCCAAAAAATGTCCATCTCCAGAACATGTCTTAGATCCTCCAGGAAAGATGCTAGGGTTACTCTATCCTGGGACCAGGTGAACATGACAAACATGTTTCTGTGTTACATTCCAATGAAACGTCTTCTCATTGGGCTGCCATATTGCATGTCTGGGTGGAGAATAAGAGTTTTGTGTTCAATCCTGGGAAAGAGAAACCCAGGCAAAAATGGCGCCACCCACTCCTCAAGCTGTCCTTTAGTGTCTGAACAGAGCTCCTACTCTCAACCTTCCACGTTTTTTGTCTACATTTTGTTAATTACTGTCTTTTTTTCTCGGCTTTATTCCCTCTGCATATGTCTTCCTTTATCTTTCTCTCAGCATCACGTTCTCTCTCACTCTTTATCCATCAGCTTTTGAATTTTTGCCTCTACTGGTAATATGATTCTGTGATGGTTATTTTTATGTATCAACTTGACTGGGCTATGGTGTGCCCCGATATTTGGTTAAACATTATTCTCGGTGCGTCTGTGAGGGTGTTTAAGGGTGAGGTCAACATTCGAATCAGTAGACGGAGTAAAGCAGATTCCTCTCCCCAATGTGGGTGAGCCTCATCTAATCTGTTTGGTATTAATAGAACAAAAAGACTGATCCTCTCATGAATAAGAGGGGGCTCCTTCTGCCTGATTGCTTTGAGCTGAGACATCAGTCTTTTCTGGTCCTCGGACTTGAACTGAAACATCAGCTCTCTTTGGGTTTGAGCTTGCCAGCTTTCAGACTGGAAGTTATACTGTTCACCCTCCTGGTTCTCAGGTCTTTGGACTCAGACTGGAGCTACACACCAGCTCTCAGGGTCTCCAGCTTGCTGACTGCAGATCTTGGGACTTCTCAGCTACTATAATCACATGAGCCAATTTCTTGTAATCTCTCACTCTCTCTCTCTATTTATACATCTATATGCATCCTATTGGTTCTGTTTCTCTGGAGAACCTTGACTAGTATAGCCTTCATGTTCCCACCTCTACTGATCAGGAATCCCCTTAGGACAGGGCTTATAAGAGCCATTCTAGGACCCAAGGAATTACAAACCATGGAGCTCTAGGAATCACAGTGATCCAAGAATCTGTATGGAGACAGATGGTAAGAATCAAGGTATCTATCGGTTCCTGAATATTCTGGGGTCTCAGAGCTAATGATAAACTTGCCTTGAAACTGCCTAACTGGTTATTAACTGGTGATTAGTAGGCTCCATCTCCTTGTATGGTGCAACTCTATTGAACCCAAGCTGTGAGTGGTGGTGGAGATCCACAGCCCTCTTTGGGGTACCACAGTGATCAGATATACCTGTGTGGGAGATTTGTCTCAAATATCTAAGAAGAAAGGAGGACTTTGCTTTGAGGAGGAGGAAGGGGAACTACTCCTCTACCCAGCGACCTTGGAGATACAGAAGGCGAGTGACAAGTGAGGGCCTTTCTTCTCTTGCATCTTTAAAGGCAATTTATCCCAAATTAGAATATATATAGGCAGCTGGTGGTGTGCTGGAGAGTACACTCCACTGTGGAGTAAGCATGGCACATCTTCCTGAAAATGAAGTTGATGCTTAGAGTTTTGAGAAATGTTAAAAGATGATTTTCTTTGTTAATATTAAAAGATGCTATTCTGATGTGTGAAATATTTTATATTTTGTATCAAAAAATAAATGGAAGTGTGGCTTAAGATATATATATATATATATACACAAATATATATATATACACACATATCTACATCTTACATATGTATGCATCATATATATAATACATCTTATATATGTATATATATTTGCATGTGCATATTCCTCTGACATAAATGAATATACATACATACATAGCTCTCTTGCAAAACATGGCTTTGTCATTGTAAAAAATAGCCTATCTCAGGATATGTCACATGTTCCAGGGGTTCATGGCACATCGACCAGCTGTTCCTATTGAGCTGTTGACAAACATTATATTCTAAACAAGAGTTTCTCAACATTAGTGCTACTGATCTTTGGGGGCTGGATAATGATTCTCTGTGGTGGAGGCTGTCCTGTGCACTGTAGGGTGTTGAGCGGCACTCCTGACCTCTACCCACTAGATGCCAGTAGCAGCCTCTCCTGCCGTTATGACACCCAAAATGTCTTAAGACACTGCCAAATGGCTCCTGGTGGGCAAAACTGCTCTAGCTGAGAGCCACTGCCCTGTGGTGTCTGCTGACATGTACAGGCTGAAGAACCAGACTTTGTTCTGAGACATCAATAAGTTGCATGCATGCGATAGCATTCCACATCCCTTCCTTGACGCATTCAGGCTCTACAGGATGTAGACCCCACTTAGGGTCACAGAACATAGACTAGCCCAGTGGGAAGGTCTCTAGAACATATTTACAGGCACAAAGCCCAAAAGTGTTCCTTTAATCTGCTGTTCCCTATGGTCTCAACAACCAAGTCGCTCCCAGAATCAAATCCATCCCGAAACCCTGTTTTTCCTTCCCAGCTCCCTGAAGGAGCCTATTGCTGCTCTTTCAAGAAGGAGGACATTGTGGTTTGGAGAAAGGACTCACCTTCTCATACTTATTTATAACACTTTAAGAGAAGCCACGTGGAAATTTAGTCTCCCTCCAAAACTCTTGCCTTAATGCTAGCATCCAAGCTGAAACCTTGCGTTTAAAAAGCCACATCTGGTATTGTGGAAAATCTCAGTTGCCCATGCTGATCCCCATGGGTACATGCCAAATCTTTGGGAATTCTCATCTGCAGTTCCGGGTAACTCCATCATGCCTCCCCTTCCAGATCTCACTAAGTCCTAATACCTTATTTTCTTTTCTTGGCTATTGCACACTTCTGTTATACAGAAACCAGGGGTCCCATAGAACTGACCCATGTGCTGTGTGTGGTCTGTTGGGACCCATCAACACTGTTTAATTTCCTCCTCAAACTAGTGACAGCAGAGGAAGCTGCACAACTTTTTGCTTTCCCATGCATAGCTCTGTTTTTCCCACAATGTGTGCTGAACAAAAATATCTGACTTCCTAGAAAATTTTTGAGCCACACCGAAGGTCCCACCTGGTTCCCATACCCAAGTGTCTTTCAAAGCCCATGTCTGGACCAACCCTCTAAATCCATAGTGTGGTATTTGTTTATGGGGGTGGTTCAGCAGACAGCAAGTGGATGGGCTTAGGAGTCTTCTAATTGGATCCCCATAATGGTCAACCACCCTGCCATGTTGTGTAGTCTTTGACAAGACACTTAATCTCTTTGAATTTCCCTACTTTGCAAAGTGGAGATAATAAAGAGCTCTGATAAGTTTTACATAAAGATCTGACAAGGAAATATATGTAAAACCATTTCACAAAGTGAGTGCTCAAAGCTGTGAATTCCTGCCATTGCTCCATACAAACTTATCATTTTCATTGTTGTTCACTAAAAATTCTAACTTTGATGCTAACGCTGCATCCACATTATCACTGGACCTGTAGTTCTGGGGAGTCTCCCAAACTGGTGTCTTAATTTCTTGTACTCTTTTGTCCTTCTGGAATCATCCAGATAGATCTACCCATTCCTACTGGATCTCTTTACATTATTACAAACTAAACATATTCCTACTATATGATCCAGCAATCACACTCTTGGGTATTTACCCAAAGAATTTGAAAACTTATGTCTACACAAAATGCTACATATGGGTGTTTATAGCAGTTTGATTCCTAATGGCCAAACCTTGGAAGCAACTAAGATGCCCTTCAGTAGGTGAATAGGTAAATAAACTGTGGTACATCCAAACTGTTAATAGAATATAAATAAAATGCTAAAAAGAAAGGAGCTATCAAGCCATGAAAAGACATGGAGGAGGGTTGGTGTCAAGATGGCAGCATAGGCAGACTCTGAACTCACCTCCTCCCACAGACACAACAAGCTTACAGCTACTCTTGGAAAAATTACCCCTGAGAGAGAACTGAAAACTGGACAAAAAGAACCCCCGGAACAAGAGACAGTCCTGACTGAGGTGGAAGAGGCAGATAGTCCTCTCTGGAGAGAAAAAAGCCACCTTTGCAAGCCGCAGTGCTTCATGGCCACCCAGGAGCAATCCAAAGGTACACAGCTTTCCCTGGAGGAGTGGGGGACCTGAGCAGGGGAGCATTACTGATATAAGCATCTTTTGGTCCCAGCACTACTGAGACAAGTGTCATAATATCTGGCTTTGCTGGCTACTAACTGTGGCAGGGAATACCCCCAGAAAAGCTATCAGACATAAGGAAAGAAAAGCCAGCTTTTAAATGGCCCATGCACAAGTTCACCTGTTTCAGAAAGCAACATAAAATCACCAGAAAGAAAGGTGCACAGTCCTTTGATGAAAAGAGACCCACCTGATAGGTTCTGGGTGCATCTTGGTGAGAGGTGAGACCTCTCCAGGGCCTGAGACATTGGTGGCAGCCATTATTGTGACCTAGTATAGTCATGCTGACACAGATGCTGGCCGATGCCATTGGAGTTCTTCCCCTGGCCTGTTAGCACAGGAGTCTGCCCCACCCACTAGAGCACCAATTTAATCCAGCTCAGCCAGGACAGGCAGCCCATCCTAAGGACTGGCCCTACCCAACAGCAAGCTGTTGGGCAACTGGTGTGTCTGCATAGGCTGGATGCCTGTATGGTCTACAGCCAGGCCAGTGGGTCCACTTCTGCAGGGCAGGGCATGCATGAGGAGTGGGTAGAGTGTGTGGGGCCTCTGCAGTGGGGGGACTGGGTCCACCTCAGGGGGTTGGGGTATGCACACGGGGCAGGACTATGTTGATGGGGTTTGTGGCCCTGTGGGAGGTGGGGCTTGTCAGCTGCAGAAGGCTTGTGCTTCTCAAACAGCCACGTAGGGGATCAGCCCCACCTTCCAAAGCCTGAAGCAATTGGGCACTCCAGTGCCTTGGGCCAGCCCCAGTCAGCTGCAATCCTGAGACAGCTGACAAGAGCCTTATAGGCTGGAGGCCTACAACAATTGCAAGCCCCTGAGCCTAACAACCAGCCATGCTGGGGGCCTACTGACTTAACAGAAAAACCACAGCAGGAATGTGCTATTAGACCTTGCAGCCAACTGTGCTGGGGCCCCCCACACCCAAAAAAGTGACTGAAGGGTGAAATAGCATATGATCTCACTCATAAGTAGAAAATAAACACAACGACAAACAAACACATAGAGACAGAGATTGGACTGGTGGTTACCAGAGGGGAAGGGGGGAGGGAGGAGGGCAAAAGGGATTATTAGGCACATGTGTGTGGTGATGGATTGCGATTAGTATTGGGGTGGTTAACATGATGTAATCTATCAGAAATAGAAATGTAATGATGTACACCTGAAAGGTATATAATGCTATAAACCAATGTTACCGCAATAAAAAAAATAAACAAGCAAAGCAAAATGAATAAATAAATAAATAAAAAAGAACCAATCAGAAATGAAGAATACAATACTGGGAAGGAAAAATTCACTAGAGGGACTCAAAACCAGAGTAGATGATGCAGAATAACGGGGCAGTGAGCTGGATGATAGACTAGAGGAAATTACCCAAGCTGAACAGTTAAAAGAGAAAATAATTAAAAAGAGTGAGAACAGTCTAAGGGACCTCTGGGACGACATCAAGTGAACTAACATCAATTCATAGGTGTCCCAGAAGGAGAAGAATGAGACAAAGGGACAGAGAACCTATTTGAAGAAATAATAACTGAAAACATTACTAACCTAAGGAAGGAAACAGACAACCAGATACAAGAAGCACAGAGACCACAAAAAAGATAAACCCAAAGAGGCCTACACCAAGACACATTATATTTAAAATGTCCAGAATTACAGATAAAGAGACAATCCTAAAAACCACAAGAGAAAGACAAGTTACATACAAAGGAAACCCCATAAGGCTGTCAGCTGACTTCTCAGCAGAAACCTTACAGGTTAGAAGAGAGTGGCATGATATATTTAAAGTTCTAAAAGGAAAAAAAACTAGAAACAGCGAAGAATACTCTAGCTGGTAACGTTATCATTCAGAATGGAAGGAGAGATAAAGAGTTTCCCAGACAAGCAAAAATTAAAGGAGTTTATCACCAAGAAACCAGTCCTACAAGAAATGCTAAAGGGACTTATTTTAGGAGGAAAGAGAAGACCAAAATAGGAGAGAATTATCTATTTCCATAGTAAGAGGGTAACGGATACACATACATAAAGAAAGAGGTTAGATATGATATCAAAAACATAAAATGTGAGGGGCTGGCCTGGTGGCACAGAGGTTAAGTGCGTATGCTCCACTGTGGTGGCCTGAGGTTCGCAGGTCCAGATCCTGGGTGTGCACCAACACATTTCTCGTCTGGCCATGCTGTGGCGGCATCCCATATAAAGTAGATGCAGATGGGCACAGATGTTAGCCCAGGACCAATCGTCCTCAGCAAAAAATGAGGAGGATTGGCATTGGATGTTAGCTCAGGGCCAGTCTTTCTCACAAAAAAGAAAAAAAACCCAATATCATAAAAATGTGGGAGGAGGGGAGAAAAAGAGTAGAGCTTTAAGAAAGAGGTCAAACTAAAAAGACCATCAACTTAATATAGATTGCTATATACATAGGTTATTATATATGAACCTCATGGTAATCACAAACCGGAAACCTATGATAAATATGCAAAAGCTTAAGAGACAGGAACCCAAACATAATACTAAAGAAAGCCATCAAACCATAGGGAAGAGAGCAAGAGAAGAAGAAAGGAACAGAGGAGATCTACTAAAATACTCAGTAAGAAAGTAACAAAATGGGAATAAGTTCAAACTTATCAATAGCTACTTTAAATGTCAACGGACTAAGTGCTCCAATCAAATGGCATACAGTGGCTGGTTGGATAAAAATACAAGACCCATATATATGCTGCATACAAGAGACACACTTCAGACCTAAAGACACTCACAAACTGAAAGTGAAGGGATGGAAAAAGATACTCCATGATAATGGCAATGAAAATAAAGCTGGAGTAGCAATACTCATATCAGACAAAATAGACTTTAAAACAAAAACTGTAACAAGAGACAAAGAAGGGCATAACATAATGATCAAGGGAACAATCCAACAAGAGGGTATAACACATGTAAATATCTATGCACCCAACATAGGAGCACCTAAATATATAAAGCAATTATTAACAGACATAAAAGGAGAAATAGACAGTAACACAATAATAGTAGGTGACTTTAACACACCACTTACACCAATGGATAGATCATCCAAATAGAAGACCAATAAGGAAACATTAGCTTTAAACAACCTTAGACCAGATGGACTTAGTAGATATATACAGAACATTCCACCCAAAAACTGCACAATATACATTATTTTCAAAAGCATATGGAATATTCTCCAGGATGAACACATATTAGGTGACAAAACAAGTCTCAATAAATTTAAGATTCAAATATTAACAAGCATCTTTTCTGACCACAATGGTGTGAAACTAGAAATCAACTACAGGAAGAAAATCAGAAAATCCACAAGTATGTGGAGATTAAACAAAATGCTACTGAACAATGATTGTGTCAGTGAACAAATCAAAGGAGAAATCAAAAAATACCTGGAGACAAATGAAAATGAAAATAAGACATGAGAGAATTTATGAAATACAGCAAGAGCGGTTCTAAGAGGGAAGTGTATAGCAATACAGCCCTACCTCAACAAACAAGAAAAATCTCAAATAAACAATCAAAGAGTGCACCTAAAGGAACTGAAAAAGAAGAACAAACAAAACCCCAAATTAGTAGAAGGAGGAAAATAATAAAAATCAGAACAGAAATAAATGAAATAGAGATTAGAAAAATAATAGAAAAAAATCAATGAAACCAAGAGCTAGTACTTGGAAAAGATAAAGAAAATTGACAAATCTTTAGCTAGACTCACCAAGAAAAAAAGAGAGAAGGCTCAAATAAATAAAATCAGAAATGAAAGAGGAGAAATTACAACAGACATCTCAGAAATACGAAAGATCATAAGAGAAGTCTATGAAAAGCTATCCAATAAATTGGATAATCTAGAAGAAATGGATAAGTTCTTAGAACCTCACAACCTTCCAAAACTGAAGCAAGAATAAATAGAGAATTTGAATATACCAATCACCAGTAAGGAGATCAAAACAGTAATCAAAAATCTGCCAAAAAATAAAAGTCCAGGACCAGATGGCTTCCCTGGAGAATTCTACCAAACATTCAAAGAAAACTTAATACCTATCCTTCTCAAATTCATCCAAAAAATTGAAGAGGAGGGGAAGCTTCCTGACTCATTCTACAAAGCCAACATTACCCCAATACCAAAACTAGACAAGGACAACACATAAAAAGAAAACTACAGGCCAATATCTCTGATGAACATCAATGCAAAAATCCTCAGGAACATATTAGGTAATTGAATATAACAATACATTAAAAAGATCATACACATGATCAAGTGGGATTTATTCCAGGTATGCAGGGATGGTTCAACACCCACAGATCAATCAATGTGATACACCACATTAACAAAATGAAGAAGAAAAATCACATGATCATCTCAATAGATGCAGAGAAAGCATTTGACAGCATCCATTTATGGTAAAAACTCTGAATAAAATGGACATAGAAGGAAAGTACCTCAACCTAATAAAGGCCATATATGACAAACCCACAGCTAATATCATTCTCAATGGTGAAAAACTGAAAACTATCCCTCTAAGAACGGGAACCAGACAAGGATGCCCACTCTCACCACTCCTATTTAACATAGTATTAGAAGTCCTAGCCGGAGCAATCATGCAACAAAAAGAAATAAAAGGGATCCAAATTGGACAGCAAGAAGTGAAACTGTCACTATTTGCAGATTATATGATTTTATATATAGAAAACCCTAAAGAATCCACCAGAAGACTTTCAGAAATAATAAATGTGTATGGCAAAGTTGCAGGATACAAAATCAACATAAAAAAATCACTTGCATTTCTATACACTCACAATGAAGTAGCAGAAAGAGAAATTAAGAATACAATCCCACTTACAACTACAACAAAAAGAATAAAATACCTACAGATAAGCTTAACTAAAGAGGTGAAAGATCTGTACACTGAAAACTATAAAACAACGTTGAAAAAAATTGAAGAAGACACAAAGAAATGGAAAGATATTCCATGCTCTTGGATTGGAAGAATTAACATAGTTAAAATGTCTGTACTTCCTAAAGCAATCTATAGATTCAGTGCAATCCCTATCAAAGTTCCAACAACATTTTTCACAGAAATAGAACAAAGAATCCTAAAATGTATATGGAACAACAAAAGACTCTGAATAGTCAGAGGACTCCTGAGAAAAAAGAACAAAGCTGGAGGCATCACACTCCCTGATTTCAAAATATACTACAAATCTATAGTAACCAAAACAGCATGGTACTGGCACAAGAACAGACACACAGATCAATGGAATAGAATCAAAAGCCCAGAAATAAACCCACACATCTATGGACAGCTAAAGCTCGACAAAGGAGCCAAGAACATACAATAGAGAAAGGAAAGTCTCTTCAATAAATGGTGTTGGGAAAACTGGACAGCCATATGAAAAAAAATGAAAGTAGATCGTTATCTTACACTATACACAAAAATTACCTCAAAACAGATTAAAAGCTTGACTGTAAGACCTGAAACCATGAAACTTCTAGAAAAAAACACAGGCAGTATGCTCTTCGACGTTGGTCTTGGCAACATATTTTCAAGTACCATGTCTGACAGGCAAGGGAAACAATAGAAAAATAAACAAATGGGACTACATAAAACTAAAAAGCTTCTACACAGCAAAGGAAACCATAAACAAAATGAAAAGACAACCTAACAATTGGGAGAAGATATTTGCAAACCATATATCTGATAAGAAGTTAATCTCCCAAATACATAAAGAACTCATACATCTCAACAACAAAAACTAACAACCTAATTTAAAAATGGGCAAAAGATCTGAACAGACTTTTCTCCAAACAAGATATAGAGATGGCCAACAGGCACATGAAAAAATGTTCAACATCATTTACTATCAGAGAAATGCAAATCAAAACTACAATGAGATATCACTTCACTCCTGTCAGAATGGCTATAATTAACCAGACAGGAAACAACAAGTGTTGGAGAGGATGTGGAGTGAAGGGAACTCTCATATACTGCTGGTGGGAGTGCAAACTGGTGCAGCCACTGTGGAAAACAGTACGGAGAGTCCTCAAAAAATTAAGGATAGAACTACCATACGATCCAGTTACTCCACTGCTGGGTATTTATCCAAAGAACATCAAAACATGAATGTGTAAAGATACATGCACCCTTATGTTCATTGCAGCATTATTCACAATAGGCAAGACTTGGAAGGAATCTAGGTGCCCATCAAGGGATGAACGGATAATGAAGATGTGGTGTATAAACACAGTGGAATACTATTCAGCCATAAGAAACAATGAAATCCAGCCATTTGCGACAACATGTATAACCTAAGGGCATTATGCTAAGCAAAATAATTCAGAGGGAGAAAGTCAAATACTGTATGATCTCACTCATAAGTAGAAGATAAAAGCAACAACAAACAATCACATAGAGATAGAGGTTGCATTAGTGGTTACCAGAGGGAAAGCGGGGAGGGTGTGGGCTGTGAAAGGGATGATTAGGCACATGTGTGTGATGATGGATTGTAACTGGTCTTTGTGTGGTAACCATGATGTAATTTGTACAGGAATTGAAATATAATGATGTACACCTGAAATTTATATAATGTTATAAACCAGTTACAGCAATAAACAAAAAGAAAAGACATGGAGGAAACAATTGCATATTACTAAGTGAAAAAAGCTGATCTGAAAAGGGTACACACTGTATGAGTCCAACTATATGACATTCTTGAAAATGCAAAACTATGGAGAGAATAAAAAGATCAATGGTTGCCAGGGGTGGGGTGCGGGGAGATGAATAGGCAGAGCACAGAGGATTTTAAGGGCAGTGAAAATACTCTGTATGACACGGTAAATATCATTGTACATTTTTCCAAACCCACAGCATGTACAACTCCAAGAGTGAACAAACCCCAAGGTAAACTATAGACTTGGGGTGCTTATGATGAGTCAATGTAGGTTTATCCTTGGTAAAAATTATACCATTTAGTGAGTGATGTTGATAATGGAGGAGGCTATGTGTGCGTCGGGGCAGGGAGTACATAGGAAATCTCTGTACCTTCCTGTCAATTTTGTTGTAAACCTAAAACTGTTAAAAATAAAGTCTTAACCAAAAAAAAAAAAAAGACACAGTTACTCACTGAAGATGGAATATTTGGCTGCATGAATGAACTAATTTGTTTCTCCACTAACATCATACTATCTTAAAGACATCTAGTAAGAATATTTGGTTATCAGGAAATTTAAAATTTGTTTATTTCTAGGCCTCTAGAGCTCAAGTTGGGACATGAACTCAGACTTGAATAAATTTTTCAGCACTGAGTATTTCAAGCTAGGTTTTAAAGAAAAAAGAACAATTCTCTTATATTTATGGATATATGAGTTACACAGCATGGCTGTAACTTCAAATAGGAATGGAAAGTACAGGCAGTTATGATGTCGAGGCTGGCAAGGGTCAAGTGAAATAGAGAATTGTGGGCTAAGCGTGGCAGTTTGGTTTCTGTCCAATAGACAAGGGAGACCACAGAAACTTGTAAGCAAAAGAGAACCATGCTCAGATTCTTGTTGTGCAGAAATTGCTTGGATAGATTGGCACAAGCAAAAGTGGCCAAATATCATGCAAGGAGGGGACTCTGCATTCCCCTCTCTCCTAGAATTCAATAGTTTGATCTGTTGGCATCTCCCATTAGAACAAGGTCCACAAGAATATGAGTTTTTTTTTACTAATATTTTCTTAAAGTCTTAGGATATACTGTGCCGCCTCTAGAAACTTGTTGGAGGAATTAATTCATTGACTAAATATATCAAAATTTCTAGAATCTCATCAGTAGAATGTCAGAGAAAGTGGTCCAATTATGGTTGGATTTCTAGAAGGCTTAGGTGATTTTGTTGACAATCTTAGAAATGGCTGGATCATCATAATAGCATCCTAGAATGGCTGGGGGGTTTTCTAAGGGGTCCTGAGATTTTAGATATGACACTCTGATGAAGAGTGATGACCCTAGAGATGAAGACCTATGTCTTCAGATTCCAGCTGTTGCTACAATGGAGCTGTCAAGCTGAGTTTGAGAAAAAGCTATGGCATCAATGGATGACCTCCTCAAGGTCTTTCTATGTGTGTTCAGGGAATAGGATTCAATCCTTGATCTGGTCTTAGCTTGTTGCGAATTCCATGTACACACTGGTAACAGTTGAGGCTTTCTTGGGCCTCGGGGAAGTGGGGATGACTCCTTTCTGTGTGAAAATCCAATGATCCAACTGTGCGTATATCACCTCCTGTGAGTCTTCTGCTTCAGGGTCCTGCATAAAAGGGAAATGATGGGTGAGGATGTGCACATATTTGTGGGGACTAGGAAGAAATGGGACTGCATTGAAGAGGGTGGGCTGAGAGGACCTACCTCTCTATTCACCATTCTGTCCGCCTCAGGCTCTTGGTCCATTAGAGCAGCATCTGTAGGGGATAGTAGTCATCTAAACACCTGGGATAGCACTTATGGATCCTCATTTCATATACAGACACCAAGATGCAGAGAGGTGCAGTGGATGCCTGAGATTTCTCACCTGCCCAAAAGCAGAGTCAGAAATTCCACCTCTCTAAAGTTCAAAGATCCATCCTAATAAAGGTTCCCAATTTCCATCCCATTGATTCTCTCTCCTACTTTCTCTCTTATATAGATTCTTCTCCTGGATATCATGGGCTGCACTGGATGTGACGATACACTGGAGAATTAGGCAATGATATACAAACTGAGAGAAGGGGCAGGAGCACCAAAGTTCTCGCTAGAAAGCCCTATCTCTGTGGCTCCTTCCTTGAAGCAGGCATCAGCCTGCAAGTGTGGAACACACACCTTCTAACTGTCATCCTAGCTCCCCAATTTGCCCAGATAGCACTGGCATCTTCTTCCCAAGACTTACTCTTTTTGGCAGGGCACCAGCGATGAATGAGGAAGAAAAGAAGGATAGCAAGGAAGATGATGGCCACCAAGGTCCCAATCAGAACATGCAGGTGTTTGGAGTTACCTGGAGAAAGAAGTGATTCCAATAAGAAGCAAATCATAACAGCTCTCTTTTACTGAGTGTCTCCTGTTTATAGACTGTTGGATAAATTCATAAACATCTCTACTTCCACAGCACCCTTGAATCAAACAAATTAAATTCTCCAATAAAAGGAAAAAAGTGAAAGCAATGTCAAAGTAAGTTGAGTTGCCTTATGTCATATAGTCAGGAAATGCCAACAAGAGGTGTGAGCTTAAGGTTGCAGAATGTGATGTTTACTCTCTGTGGTCTCATGAGGCATATATTAGGTTGATGCTCTGCTAGTGAGGCAGACGGAAAAGACAATCCTTTCTACCAGCTGTTGCTGAACACATTTTGTTGTTGTCCATTCCCTGCCCCCAGAAAACCAGTCCTTTTGGGAAGTAGGAGGAAAGTTGACCAGGAGGAAGTGCTGTCTCCTGTCTCTGAGTCTAATATCTGAACTCACTGAAAACAATATTGGTACTCACCTCCCAGGAATATATCTATATCTCCACATATGATTGGAAGTGGGGGTACAGCAGAGGTTTTGGGGTGATGGGAATGGAAGGGGGCAAGATCTATACCATGCATAGAGCACTTTCTCTGTTCCAGCACCTGTGCTCTGTATGCGTGTGTGTGTGTGTGTGTTTGTGTGTTATGCTTTCGCACTTTCCATCTGACCTCATTCTCCCCGAGAGCCTTAAAATGAAGATATTTAGCCTCATTTTATGGTGGATAAAATAGAGGATCAAAGAGGTAATCATACAGAAGTAGAATAATGATTTGTACGCAAGTGTCTTTATCTTTATGGTATATATTATGATTATAATACGTGCCTTCGCTTGCACCTCCCTCCATAATTTTCCTCTCCTCTGCCAATTATGGATTTAGGTCTTTTGAAAATAAATCTCAGAAAGTAATGTATGAGCCCTAGATCAAGCAACTAGGAAAAATAAGACCCAGCAGAACTTCTCTCCAAATGATTCTACCTCAACAGCAGATCTTATATCCATCAAATTCATTCATTTGGTGTCTCAGTTAGCACCATACTGCCCCAGGAGGTGGCAACTGTCTCCTACACGGTCTCTTGGCTCCAAGTTACGCACATTACAATCCATTCTTTTTGGATAAGTCACTATTAATCATATATGGATTCCTAGTAAACCCTGAGATGACTTCCAATGGCAGTGAACATACAGCACAGTCTCCTGTTTACTTACTTATATCATATAATCTGAGTCTTCTCTATCTTTCTACATTCATCTTGTAATTCTCTCCACCTCACCCACAGCATTACAGGCACGGACTCTTCCTTGAACATAACATTGTTCTCACTTTGGTAACTTCAAGGCTGATAGCTCTTGGAATAGTCTTCCACCAGTCTTCAATGAGTTAAATACTTCTTGTGATTAAGGTCACAAAGTAAATATTGCCTGATGAGTGAGAGATTCTCTACTTCTCATCCTAAATTGTCCACTAAACATTGTCTATCACTTTGTTTTAAATTTCATGCATAGACGTTTCGCAATTGATCATTCATTCATCCATTTGTGCATTCATTCTCTGACCTCCCACTTAACTATACTACAACATCACCTTTCCAAGAGCAGAGGCCAAATTCATCTTGTTTACTATTTGTAGTAGGCAGAAAAATTCATCCTCCTTCCCCAAATGTCCAGGTCCTAATCCCCATAACGTGTGATTATGTTATATTACATGACAAGGAGGAATTAAGGTAGCAAATGCAATTAAGGTTGATAATCAGTTGACTTTAAAATAGGGATATGATCCTGGATTATTTGGATGGGCCCAATGTAATCACAAGGGTCCTTAAAAGAGAAAGAAAGAGGTAGAAGGAGAGAATCAGAGAAAGAGATGTGATGAAGGAAGGAGGGCCAGAGTGATTTGATGCGAGGTAAACTTGACTAACCACTGTTGGTTTTGAAGATAGAGGAAGAGGAGAACAGGCCAAGGAATGTAGGCAGCCTCGAGAAGCTGTACAAGACAAAGAAATGAGTTGTCCCCTAGAGCCTCCAGGAGGAATGCAGCCCAGCTGCCAACTTGATTTTAGCCCAGTGAGGCCCATTTCAGACTTCTGACCTCCAAAACAGTCAGATCGTTTAAAATATGATGGTGTTTTAATCCACTAAGTTGTGGAAATTTGTTGTAGCAGCAACAGGAAATAAACACACACATTGCATATCCAGGACATGGAACAGTGATGAATAAATTAATGAAGAAGTCATATATGTGGGTGAACTCAGTTCTCTTGCTGCAAGACTCTTGCTCTACTTAGTACATCAGGGTTGCATGTTAACAGACAAGAACTCAATTCTCTAAGAACTGACACCCCTACCAGCTGCTTCCTTACATTCCCTCCCTCGAGTCACCATGATTTTCATCTCCAGTTAGGAATGGGGACAGAATAAGCATGGCTTTATTCCTGGGAAGGGGATCAGGTTTATTCTTATCTCAGTGGCAGAAAATGAGAGATTTAAGAGTTCTCATTGATCCTTACATTGACCCAAACCCCTTCTGCTGTTATACTGTCTAGGGATCAGAGAGGGAAGGTGACAAGCCCAAGGTCAGAGAGCTGGAAGGCTGCTGAGTCAACACTCCAACCCAAAGCTTCTCTCTTCCAGGTTTCCACAAATATGAGAGGGATCCTTTACTCACCAGTGTCTAAGCTTGGTTCTATGGGTAGAAGCCAACTACTTGAAGAGTTTCCTAGAAAACAGGACAGGAAAGAGATGAGGAAATGAAGCTGCCCATCTTCTACCCCACTGAAACTCCTTTGCCATCTAATGCTGAGCTTGTGGGAGTCCTGGGATGATCTTCCCATATCCCTGGGGACTTTACTTCCTCCCTTCAAGTTTCAGAGATGGAACAGGAGAAGTTGATGATGAAAGATGCCTATACTCAAGAAGAGGTCTCATACCTTGCATTAAAGGCATCTGTACCACCTGAGAAATCACTCTGAGGGTGAAAGGTCAGGAGGGGCTTCTGGGAAATGGATAATAGGGAGGGGCTGATGCAACCTCTGATCTCCCCAAACTAAGCCTGGCTGCTCCTCTTCCTAGCTCTGCCCTGACCCCTTTCTTCATCTGCCTGGATACACAGACCCCCTCGCC
This sequence comes from Ceratotherium simum simum, assembly GCF_057802395.1. NCBI lineage: Eukaryota > Metazoa > Chordata > Mammalia > Perissodactyla > Rhinocerotidae > Ceratotherium > Ceratotherium simum. The sequence goes on from NC_141932.1 coordinate 5,555,682, forward strand.
ATGTGGGTGTCCATGCAAGATATGAAGGAGGATCTTGGAGGTGCATTCTCAGTCTCTTTTTCCCTTCCTCTTCATTTACCTGTGCTTCTTTCTCTCCAGAATTCCTAAGCATCCCCTCATTATCAGCAGGATGCCTCTCAGATATGGCCTCAAAATTTAGTCTGAGTCACGAGACATGGGGCAGGCTTGGAGCTTCCTCACCTGTGACAGAAAGGCGCAGTGGATCACTTGGGTCTGACCACCCATAGGGAGAGACATTTAAAGAGCCGTAGCATCTATAGGTCTTGTTGTGGGCTGGTGTCACAGGGCCCAGAGGGAAGATGGCCTGGAATGTGCCATTATGGCTCTGTCCTCCAGCAAGCCAGCATTCACGGGCCTCCCCCTCCCTGCATAGATGGTACACATCAAATGAGCTCTCAGAGCTGCAGAACAGGGTCACATTCTCCCCTAACCTCACCACGGGGCTCAGCCCAGCTAAGAGTGAAGGTTTCTTGTATAGTCCTGGAAGAAAAAGAGACAGTTTAGTTAGAGAGGCTCTTCCTTGCTCACAGTGTCCACACCTGAAGGACCTGAACTGAGAATTCACTATCTCTGTTATCTGACTTCTCTCTCTCTCCCCCTCATGTCTCTCTCTATCCTTCTACTTTCTCTGTCTCTTGCTTTCTTTCTCTATGTCTCTGACCTTGCCTCCCTCCTATTTTTTTTCCTTTTGATATATTTTTTACTCTCTCTGCCTCTCCTTGGATTGGTTGGTTTGATATGTATCTTTTCCTTTCATTCTGAGTCTTTCAGTTTCCATCTTGACCCTATCTTTATGCATCTCTCTCTTGCTCTCTTTCTCTCTCCATCTCCATGACTTTCTCTGCTTCTCTGTCTCTCTAGTTCTCTTTTGGAATTTATCATCCACCTCCACATCACCATTTTTCTCTATTTTTGTGCCTCCCACTCACGTCTCTGCTTTTTAGGGCTTTTATCTTCCCTCTCCCATCTTTCTCTCTAATTGTCTATCCTTTTATCTTTTTCTCCACCTCTTTTTTTCTTTTTATGTGTCTCTGAGCCAGTGTCTGTCTGTGTCTCTCTTCCATCCTTCTGGCCCATTCTGTATGTGTGTGTATGTGCATGTGCACCTGCATTTCTATGTCTCTACTCTTCGTTGACTCTGCTTTCTCTCTGACTGCATCTTTCTGTGGTCTTTTGACATCAGCGATCCTACAACAACTGGGAAGACCTTGGAACATGTGCCTGAGAAACAACTTTGGGAACCCATGAAACAGAACATGTAGGGATTGGTGTTTGGCTCCTTCACCCAGGACCATGGTATCTTGGGGCACAATATGGCTCCACCACATGGAATAAATCATGTCAAAGTAAACACAGCATCTATGAGTGCCACATGGGAAGAGGACACAGGATTCATGGGGAATCAGCCTGAGACAGGTCAGCCTGATCCTGTAATGTGGGTCAGATATGTGGTGTGCCTTTGGGTTCTCCTACTAGAGAAGAGACTGTGGAGTTAAAATGGAAACCAAGCTTCTAAACCATCCCAGGTCTCTGAACAGACTCAGAGCAGAAGGTCACCCTCCCTCTGATACATGAATATCTGTCCATATATCTCCCTTCACTCTTTATCTCCATTTCTAACTTTCCTGTCTTTGCCCCTATATCTTTCCTTTATGCTGTAACAAATGGTCTATATTGTTTCTCCTCTTACATCGTCTCTCTTGGTATAGCTGTCACCAAGTATGCCTCTTTTCGTAAGAACTCTATGTTCTTCTCTTTCATCACTACTTGGAGCTTCCAAGTCCTAGAACATCCCATCTACATCGCAAAGAGGACAGCGGGCAGGTCTGGACACTCTCACCTGTGACCATGATGTGCAGGGGGTCACTGGGGGTCGACCACTCATGGGAGGAGTAATTGATAGAACCGAAGCATCTGTAGGTCCCTGCATAGGCAGTTGTCATGGGACCCACGGAGAAGTTGGCATGGAAGCCCCCATCATGGGGCTGTCCAATAATGTGCAAGGGGTTCTCCATTACCCCCTCTCTGTGCAGAATGAAGCTGTCAAACACGATCTCTGAGCAACACTGCAGGGTCACATATCGTCCCAATTGCACCAGGGGACCTGGCTGGGCCAAGATGGAAGGTTTTCTGTAGACTCCTAAGAACATAGATGTTGTGAGTTTAGAAGGAGCCACCCTTCCTCACCCCATTCCATGGGACTTGGAATGAGTGAGGATTTCTTCTCATGTCTGCCTTTCTCCTTCCTCTCTGTGTCCTTTTCTATCTGAATGACCCCTTCTGTCTCTCTCTCTCTCCTTTTCTCTGTCTCTCTGTCTCTCGCATCACCAGACTCCATTCCCACTGTGCTGTCTTTGGCACTTTTGCTGTTGTATCCATTTCCCGCAGACCCCTTTCCTGTTTTCTGTGGTGGGGGTGGGAGAGTGACTACTGCAGGATGCATGTCCAGGCTCTCTTATGAGCCCAGCCATGCTGTTTTTGATTAATTGTAAATTCCTGGTAGAAGGTAAGAGTTAAGCAGTAAGGTAGGTACCACTGTACCTCCCAATGTCCAGCCAAGCTGTGCCTTGAGGGGAGGGGCACATCTCCTGTCATGTCTGTGCCTTCTTCATGGTCCCAGCTTCCATAGAGTGGCCTCTGAGGCTGGCTGTATGAACACTGACCTCTCCCTGTGTCACTGCAATCTAGTGGTGGCATCAGCATCCTATCCTTACCTATCGCTTAGGTAGCCTCCCTTCCCCTGTTGGGCTTCCTAATTTATCCTTCACCTGGGTATCTGTATTGGTTACTTATAGTTCTGGATGTCAGAAACCCAACACAGGTCTCACTGGGCTAAAATCAAGGTGTCTATAGGGCTGTGTTCCCTATGGAAGATCAAGGGGTGAATTTATTCCTGTACATTTTATGGCTTACAGGGGCAACCTGAATGCCTCGTTGCCTTCCTCCAACCTCAAAGCCAGCAATGTCTGGTGGAGTCATCTCATGCTGCATGACTCTGATGCTCACTCTCCTGCTTCCTTTGTTCTCTTATACGGACACTTGTAATGACCCCGAGCCCACCCAGATAATCCAGGATGATCTCCCCATCTCAAGGTCACCTGATTAACAACCCTAACTCCATCATCAATGTTAATTGGTCTTGGATTGCAACATAACATATTGGTAAATTTGGAGTATTAATATGTAGATCATCTAGTGGTTGTTATTCTGTCCATCACAGTACCCTATTCCCTGTATTAAATCCTATTTTACCTAAAATACTTGGAGTGGTTCCTGTAGTTCTGACTGGAGCCTGACTGACATTCCTACAAGAAAATTCTGGACTTAGGAAGATTGGGACAGTGAATAGCCACTCTGGATAAGAGCTCTCTGACCTGTGACCACAATGACCAGGGGGTCACTGGGTGCTGACCACACAGAGGGGGAGTGTCTGTAAGAACCATGACATCTGTAGGTCCCCGCATGTGCTGGGGTCACAGGGCCCAGGAGGAAGCTGTTCTGGAATATTAGGTCCCGGAGCTCAGTGATGTGGGCTCCATCATCCTTGTCCAGTCTGAATCTGTCAAACCCAAGATGGGAGTGACACCGAAGATTCACATGCTGTCCTTGCAGAACTACAGGGCTTGGCCAGGCAGATAAGGAGGGCTTGTCCTGACCACCTAGCGGAGAAGGAAACACAGCTTTAGAGGAGAAAATGGGGATGCCATCCCCTCCACGTGCTCAGAGGTTCCTCCTTCCCATGATTCTAAGGCTCCTTTCCAAACCTGGGGGTACTCAGGGCTACATGAAGACTCCGCAGCACCACATAGACATGGCATCTTCCTGCAACAAGTATTGACAGAGAATTTTGAGCAAGTAATGAATGACAGACTCTTACTAGATGTTGAAGATGAAAAAATGGTAATATAAAACAAGACAAAATAGACACTGTATAGGAGAATAATGGTGTGATGTCACCAACATGGCGAAGTGAGCTGTTCCCTTTGTGTCTCCCCTTTTTGAACTACAACTCAATGGACATTCATTGACCAACAGAAGAAGCCTACAGAGCACAACAGGATGCCTGAGATACACATGCAGCTATGCATCTGAGGGTGGATGGACTGACCCTCTGGGAAGTGTTGGAGATGGGTGAGCACTCCCTCCCCTCCCCTGGATGCCCTGTGCACACACAGGCTATCTTTCCAGCCTGGCACGAACATCTGAAAATGGGAACGTGCCCCAGGCTGACAGTAGGAAGAGGCAGTGGCAACCCTTAGCCCGCTGTGCCCCTGTGGCTGCAAGGAGAGGCCCTGGCTGGGTCCCCATGTGAAGTCCTGCCCATGAAACACAGCAGCCTGTGGGTCTGCAAGCAGAGTCTCTGGCAGAGCCAAGTGTGCTGGGGCAAGCAAACTCTAGGCCTGTGCTAGTCCCCACAGTACAGCTGAGTGAAAGGGGCAGTGTGCCCCAGGGCGACTGCAGAAAATGATGGTGGCCTCCCATAACCCACTTGTAATCACTTTCCAGGTGGGGTGGAGCCCACCATGCCCCTGTGGCCCCAAGGAGTGGCCCTGGCTGGGTCCAGACTGAAGCCCCATCCACCAGGCACAGTCCACACAAGTGCCTGAACACTCTCCAGGCTGCTGGTGCAAGCACCTGCAGTACCCACACAACATCCAGCAGACAGAGTGCAGCCAGAAACTCTGCTCCTGCTTTCCCTAGTGGTAGCAGGTGGAATCTGTCACCTAATACCAGCACAAATGCCCTGACAAAAGATTAGTTCATCAAACACCAGGAAAAACCACAGCAACAGTTCAAACCAGGAGGAAAATGAAAATTCTCCAGAAACCAACCCTGAAGGCACAGAAATTTACAATCTAGATGACATAGAATTCAAAATGGCTGTCATAAAGAAACTCAATGAGTTATAAAAGAACACAGAAAAATAATTCTGTGAGCTCAGGAATGATTGAAACTATAAAAAAAAGAACCAAGTAGAAATTCTGGATTTGAAAAACATAATCAATGAAATAAAAAATAATCTAGAATCCTTAAAGAATAGAGCTGATGTTATGGAATAAAGGATTAGCAATTTAGAGGATAAAAATACAGAAATATTACAAGTGGAGGAGGACACAGAAATAAGATTAAAAAAATGAAGCGATTCTTTGAGAAATACCCAATTCAATTAGGAAAAGCAATATAAGGATTATAGGTATTCCGGAGGGAGAAGAGTGGAAGAAAGGAGCAGAGAGCTTGTTAAAAGAAATGATAGCTGAGAACTTCCCAAACCTGGAGAAGGAATCAGATTTACAAATACATGAAGCTAATAGAACACCTAATTACATCAAGGCTAAATGACCTTCCCCAAGGCATATAACGGTAAAACTGGCAAAAGTCAATGACAAAGAAAAAATATTAAGGGCAGCTAAACAAAAGAAAATAACATACAAAGGAGCCCCTATGAAGTTTTCACTGGATTTCTCAGCAGAAACTCTACAGGCTAGGAGAGAATGGAATGATATATTCAAAACACTGAAAGACAAAAATTTTCAGCCAAGAATACTCTATCCAGTGAAACTTTCCTTCAACGATGGAGAAATAAAGGCTTTCCCAGATAAAAGCTGAGGGAATTCATTGCCACTAGACCTCCTGTACAAGAAATAACTGAAGATGTGCTCACGTTGCAAACCAAAAGACAAAGGACTACAAATCTTTGAGCAAGGAGATAATTATACAGAGAAAATCAGAAAACTGAAGCTCTCTATCAGAACAGGGAAACAAATACTCAGTTATAACCTAATGATGAAGGGAAGGAAAGCATCAAAAGTAACTATAAATACTTCAACTTAGTCACAAACTCACTGCATTAAAGACAGAATAATTTGTAGCAACAATAACTCAGACGGGGAAGAGGAAAGGGATGGAATCTTCTTAGGTTAATGGAGATAAGAGGCTATGAGAAAATGGACTATTTCATCTATGAGATCTTTAATACAAACCTCATGGTAACCACTAAACAAAAAATCAGAGCAGACTCACAATTCCCAAAAAACAGAAAACTGAGAAAACATCCTCAGAAAACCACCAAAATGAAATGGCAGTCAGAAATACAAAGGAAGAGAAACAATGGAAAAATAGATCAACCAGAAAACAAGAGATAAAATAACAGTATTAAGCCCTCATATATCAATAATCACTCTAAATGTAAATGGATTGAACTCTCCAATCAAAAGACAGAGAGTAGCTGGATGGATTAAAAAACAAGATCCAACAATATGCTGCCTTCAGGAAACACATCCCAGCTCTAAAGACAAACATAGGCTCAGAGTTAAGGGATGGAAGACGATACTCCAAGCTAATGGCAAACAAAATAAAGTAGGTGTTGCCATACTTATATCAGACAAAACAGACTTCAAGTTAAAAAAGACAATGAGAGACAAAGAGGGGCAGTATATAATGATAAAAGGGACATTCCACCAAGAGGACATAACACATATTCATATATATGCACCTAACGCAGGGACACCAAAGTAAATAAAGCAACTATTAACAGGCCAAAAGGGACAAATTAACAGCAACACAATAATAGTAGGGCATCTCAACACCCCACTTACATCTATGGACAGATTATCTAGACAAAAAGTGAACAAGGAAATGGTAGATTTAAAAGAATCACTTGATCAGATGGACTTCATAGACATACACAGAGCATTCTATCTAGGAACAGCAGAATACGCATTCTTCTCAAGTGCACATGGATCATTCTCAAGGATAGATCATATGTTTGGAAACAAGGTAAACCTCAATAAATTTAAGAAGATTGACATCGTCCCAAGGATTTCTTCTGACCACAGTGATATGACACTAGAAATCAACTACAAGAAAAAACTGTGAAAGTCAGAAATATGTGGACACTAAACAATGTTCTACTGAATAACCATTGGATCAATGAAGAAATCAAAGGAGCAATTAAAAAATACCTGGAGACAAAAGAAAATGAAAATACAACATACTACCTCCAATGGGATACAGCAAAAGAGATCATAAGACGGAAATTAATAGCAATACAGGCCCACCTCAACAAACAAGAAAAATCTCAAATAAGTTACCTTAAACTGCACCTAACAGAACTAGAAAAAGAAGAACAAACAAAACCCAAAGTCAGCAGAAGGAGGGAAATAATAAAAACCAGATTGGCAATAAATGAAATAGAAACTAAAAAGACAGTAGAAAAGATTAATGAAACTAAGAGTTGGTTCTTTGAGAAGATAAACAAAATTGACAAACCCTTGGCCAGGCTCAACAAGAAAAAAAGAGAGAAGGCTCAAATAAAATTAAGAATAAAATTAGAAATGAAAGAGGAGAAATTACAACAGACTCTGCAGAAATACAAAGGATTATAAGACAATGCTATGAAAACTATGCATCAACAAATTGGATAACTTAGAAGAAATGGATAAATTCTTAGACTCATACAACCTACCAAGACAGAATCAAGAAGAAATAGAGAACCTGAAGAGACCAATCACAAGTAAATAGATTGAAACAGGAATCAAAACCTCCCAACAAACAAAAGTCCAGGACCAGATGGCTTCTCTGGAGAATTCTACCAAACATTCAAAGAAGATTTAGTACCTATCCTTCTCAAACTATTCCAAAAATTTGAAGAAGATGGAATGCCTCCTAACTCATTCTATGAGGCCAACATTACCCTAATACCAAAACCAGAGAAGGACAACACAAAGAAGGAAAATTATAGGCTAATATTGCTACTGAACATAGATGCAAAAATCCTCAACAAAATATCGGCAAACCGAATACGGCAATTCATTAAAAGGATCATACACCATGATCAAGTGGGGTTTATTCCAGATTCACAGGGATGGTTCAATATTTGCAAATCAATCAATGTTATATACCACATTAACAGAATGAGAAATGAAAACCACATGATCATCTCAAGAGATGCAGAGAAAGCATTTGACAAGATCCAACATCCATTTATGATAAAAACTCTCAACAAAAGAGGTATAGAAGGAAAGTACCTCAACAAAATAAAGGCCATATATGACAAATCCACAGACAACATCATACTTAATGGTGAAAAACTGAAAGCCATCCCTCTGAGAACAGGAACAAGACAAGGGTGCCCCCTCTCGTCACTCCTATTCAACATGGTACTGGAGGTTTTGGTCAGAGCCATTAGGCAAGAAAAAGAAATAAAAGAAATCCAATTTGAAAAGGAAGAAGTGAAACTCTCACTGTTTGCAGATGACATGATTCTATATATAGAAAACCCCAAAGAATCCATAAGAAAACCTTAGGAATAATCAACAACTACAGAAAAGTTGCAGGGTACAAAATCAACTTACAAAAATCAGTTGCATTTCTATACACTAACAATGAACTAGCAGAAAGAGAAATCAAGACTACAATCCCATTTAAAATCACAACAACAGCAAAAATAAAGTATTTAGGAATAAACTTAACCAAAGAGGTGACAGACCTATACACTGAAAACTATAAGACATTATTGAAAGAAATTGGAGAAGCATGAAGAAATGGAAAAATATTCCGTGCACATGGGTCAGAAGAATCAAAGTAGTTAAAATGTCCATACCACCTAAAGCAATCTACAGATTCAACACAATCCCAATTAGAATCTCAATGACATTCTTCATGGAAATTTAACAAAGAATCCTAAAACTTAAATGGAACAACAGAAGACCCTGAATAGCCAAAGCAATCCTGAGAAAAAAGAACAAAGCTGGAGGCATCACAATATTTGACTTCAAAATATACTACAAAGCTGTAGTAACCAAAACAGCATGGTACTGGCACAAAAACAGACACACAGATCAATGGAACAAAATTGAAAGCACAGAAATAAAATCACACATCTACAGGCAGTTAATCTTTGACAAAGTAGCCAAGAACATACCATGGACAAAGGAAAGTCTCTTGAATAAATGGTGTTGGGAAAACAGGACAGCCACAAGCAAAAGAATGAAAGTAGACCATTATCTTGCTCCATAAACAAAAATTAACACAAAATGCATTAAAGACTTGAATGTAAGACCTGAAACTATAAAAGTGCTAGAAGAAAATATAGGCAGCACACTATTTGACATTGATCTGAGCAGAATCTTTTCAAATATCATGTCTGACCAGGCAAGGGAAACAAAAGAAAAAGTTAACAAACGGGACTACATCAGACCAAAAAGCCTCTGCAAAGCAACGGAAACCATGAATAAAATGAAAAGACAACCCACCAACTGAGAGAAAATATTTGCAAATCACTTATCCGACAAGAGGTTGATCTCCAAACTATATAAAGAACCCACACAACTCAACAACAACAAAAAAACAAACCCAATAAAAAATGGGCAGAGGTTATGAACAGGCATTATTCCAAAGAAGATATACAGATGGCCAACAAACATGTGAAATGATGTTCAACATCACTACTTATTAGGGAAATGCAAATCAAAACAACAGTGAGATATCACCTCACACCTGTAAGAGTGGCTATAATTAGCAAGACAAAATGAACAAATGTTGGCGAGGCTATGGAGAAATGGGAACCCTAATGCACTGCTGGTGGGAATGCAAACTGGTGCAGCCACTACAGAGAACAGTATGGAGATTTCTCAAAAAATTAAACATAGAAAACCATACGATCCAGCTATCCCACTACTGGGTATTTATCCAGAAGAACTTGAAATCAATGATCCAAAGAGATCTATGCACCCATATGTTCATTGCACCATTATTCACAATAGCGAAGATGTGGAAGCCACTCAAGTGCCCATCAACTGATGAATGGATAAAGAAGATATGGTATAAATATATACAATAGAATACTTCTCAGCCATAAAAACGATACAATTGTCCCATTTGCAACAACATGGATGGACCTTGAGGGTATGATGTTAAGTGAAATAAGCCAGACAGAGAAAGAAAAATACTGCACGATTTCACTCATATGTGGAATATAACAAATACATCAATAAAGGGAACAGATCAGTGGTTACCAGATGAGAAGGGGGTTGAGGGGTGAGTGAAAAGGGGAAAGGGACACATATGTGCGGTGACAGACAATAATTTGACTACTTGGGGTGACCACGATGAAGTCTACTCAGAAATTGATAAACGATAATGTACACCAGAAATTGTACAGTGTTGTAAACCATTATGATCTCAATAAAGTTACTGGAAAAGAAAAAAAGAAGAAGAATAACCTACTTGAATGAAGTCACATCAGCTAACATGTGAAACACATTAAACCATTGAGCCTGCATCAGAAAGTTCTGGAATTTCAGGGGGTCATGGCATAATTTTCTCCCACCCCTTTGTATAGAAGAATGGCAGTACCACTCTGCAGCTCTGCATTTCCCTCATGGAAATGGGGGAGAACTTGAGTTATCTTGTCCTCAGAGGGTCTGTTTTTCCTGGCACTGCTTCCTTCCCTTGCTCTACAGACAACACCATTTCCTCCCCACACACCCCAGCCCTCAGCACCACAGTCTCCTCCAGGTGCCCATGGAGCCTGGGTCACCCAACGTGAAGAGTCTGAGGAGAGTCTCTAGACCGGAACTGGGGGATAGATTTCCCAGGGACCCCATTTTCTGGTTCACAAGAGATTCACCCATAGGCTTACAGAAATCAATGCATCACCCAACCTCCTGTGTCACCTGCCCTCCTGTTACAGGAAAATACTCTTATTTGGGATAGACAGCAACCCAAGATTTGGAGAAAGGACTCACCCACTTGTGCCCAGATCCTCTGGACCAGGGAGAACTCTGGAAAGAAAGACTCATAATGGATGATCCACCTCCAGACAAGACCTGGCCTCCCACTCCTGTCCCCGCCTGGCCTATAAGCCTCACCAGTGAGGCCTGTGCTCAGCTGAAGATAAACTCAGCCGTCAAGGCTCACCTCACCCCACGTACACAGGGTGCTCTACTGTGGAGACACCAGCCTTCCAGGCCAATATTTCCACCATAGTGTTCCCGCCCCTTCATTCCCTTCCAGGACTCACCAAGACACACCAGGCTGATGATCGTGGGTGACATGGCGCCCCTTCTGCTGAACAGGAGACTGAGACCCAGCAAAGTTGATGCATACACAGGATGTTGTTAGAAGAGCCTAAGTCAGGTAGTTTATAAGTTTGACCACAGTGTGGAAGGATGACGCACATAGGCTCTTCTGATCCTACATATGGCGGATGTGGGGGCCTGGCCAAGGGCGGAATCGGGCTTCCTGGAAAATTTTCAGACTAGAGCTGTCGCTTCAGGGCATTTACTAGGGTCAGACTTGAAATACAATCTGGGACCCAATCCCTCCTAGGCCGAATGATCAAATTCTGTACTCACATTAAAGGCCTTTGATGTATTTTTTGTTGTTTTTATGTGAGCTTCAAACTCTTCTTCATGTGTGTTCGATACCTAATAGATATTATTATTATAACATATCTAATTGATATCATTAATATTATACCAATTGTAACATATAAATCAAAATGTATTTCCACACTGATATTTCTAGTATTGAAGCAGTACCAGTTAAAAATATTTGAATTTCCCAGTAGAAGGTTTATGCACTTATTTGGAATCATAGAGATTCACTTTGTTTGTAATAAACAAAACAAGTAAATTCTGGATACTGTAGTTTTATCTGGAATTCATCTTATGACCCAAGAATCCAAACTCATTGTTCTCTCTCTCTCTCTCTCTTTTTCTCTAACTTTAAATTATATATGAATATATAAATATCCTTTAACATAATGCTATAGAAAAGAAACTTTCCAACAGCCAATTGTGAATGTTAGAAAAAAAATAACTTCAGAACATTTCTAGAAAAAAAACACCTGATAATATATGCCAACTTGAAAACCATTGCAATAACCAAACAATCAAATCTACCAATGTATTTTTGCCTTCATTCTGTTCCTTGTTTGACTCTTACAGCTTCTGAAATTTGCATAAACTTTTCCATTACGTATTGTAAATAGAGTTCTATAACATTTCTATATATGTGTAAAACTTGTAATTTTTATAAATTATGTGTGTGTGTTTGTACACATGCACCTATCTACCCACCTGCGTAGTTGTTACAAATGAAAAAAATATAAACTTTGAATCATACTATTTTATTTTCACATTTATATTGCAGACACATATATTGATTTTTGTAGCCCCGTTTCACTCTTTTGGATTTCTGTATACTGTTCCTTACATGACTATATCAACATAGACTTATCCATTCTTCTTATGGGCAATTTTGTTGTTTCTAGGTTTTCTCTGTTATGACCCACAGCTTTTTGATGATTTGTGTATTTAATCCCTTGTATGTATATACATGATTAATTGGCATATGTTGCTAGAAGTGAAATTATTGGGTTTTGGAGCAAGTGGATGTTCAGCTTTAATAGTGCAAAATACTTCCAACATGACCAAAAGTCACCGGGAGAACAATGTTTATCAATTTCATTGCTTTTTGCAAGGAACAACCTTTTGATTTCATATATCTTTCTCTGTCATGTCTGTATGTATGCATGCATGTGTATATGTATGTACGTATTTTTGCTTATTATAATTTATGTCTTTACTTCAAATTACTTTGGAATTCATTTACTCTTTTTTAAAGTGTCTTAAAGTGAGATTCAGATCTCTATTTAAACTTTTTTTCATCTCAACACAAACATTTGAAGCTTCATGTCCCTTAAAGCACTGTTTTATCTGGATCACTCATCACTTGATACGGCAAGTGCTCATTTTCATTAAGTATGAAATATTTTCTACTCTCCTTTGCCATGTTTTTCTTTAATGCATTGGTTATTTAGATGCGTGTTCATTAATTTCCAAATATCCGATGACTTTTCAGCTATCTCTTGGTCATATATTTCTATTTTAATTCAGCTGTTGCTGTAAATCATTCTCTATGATTCAATATTTTAAAATTGATCTTCCTGAATGTTCCAAGGGCACTAGAAAGGACTGTGGATTAGGACATTTTGGGGTGGAAGGGTTTCTAAATGTCAGTCAGGTAAAAATGATTAAATTGTTTTTCGTGTTTTTTATATCCTTACTGATTTTCTGTCTACTTGGTCTCTCAACATCCTATAGGGGAGTGCTGATATCTCTAGCTGTAATTTGGATGTGACCAATTCTGCTTTCAATTATGTCTTTGTTTTAATGTATTTTGAGGTTGCAAATTCAGGTCTATACGCATTTGGAAGGGTTGTGTCATTTTTTTTGAATCTGCCTCAATCATTATGAAGCACTACTTTTCACAGCTCCATTCTTCCTGGTTTTAGAGTTTGTATGGATAAACGTTTTTTGAGGTATATGTTACATACAAAATTAACCTGTTTTACAAATACAGGTCACTGACTGTTAGTACTATATTTAGATTTGGGCATCATCACCACAACCTAATGCCATTCGTTTATACTTGACTTATCAACCTCTTCTTAATTGAAGTAGACTTCATGCAGACAGCACGTGGTTGGGTGTTGATAAAACATATTTCACAATTTCACACGTATTTACTCCTCTGGCACTCTAATTTTTTTGAAATTTAAGTTTCCAACAGTATCATCAAGCTTCTAACTCAATAACTTAATTTAAAATTTATTGTAGAACAAAGCTTCTAGGAACAATTTTCTTAATCTTTAGTTGACTGAGAAAGTTTTAATTTCATCTTTATTGTTGAAACCTGTTTTTTGGGGTTATAGAACTCTTGGTTGAAATATTTTCTTTCAGTAATTAAAAAATTTTGATCCATTGACTTCCCACTTCCATAGTTTCCAATGGAAAGTATGCTATAGTTCTTAGTTTCTTACTTTACATATAATGTGATTTCCCCTCACCGTTGGCTGCTTTTAAGATCTTCTCATAGTCATTGTTTTTCAGCCTTTGAGTGAGATTTATTTTAGGAAGTGTTTTTTTTTGTGTTTTTACTTCTTAGGTGTCATCATGAAACTGGATAAGTTAGTTTACATTTGTTATCAAATATGAATAAATTTGGGCCATTATATCTTCAGATATTTTTATGTCCTCTCCTATCATTCTACACATATGTAACATGAATTCAATTGCACATATATAACATCACATACCTATAGCCCATATGTCACTGTGGCTCTGTTCATTTGTTCCAATACTTTTTTTCTATCTGTCTTTCATTTTGCAGAATTTCTATTGCTATATTTTCAAGTTTACTAAACATTTTTTCTGCAATATCTAATCTGCTATTAATGTGATGTGCTGAATCATTTTGTTTTTTTCATTTTTGATATCCTTTCCATAGAATTTCCTAGTTGTTTCTTTCTTATATTTTAAAAATTTCTTTTGAAACATTATATTGTATTTTCTCCTTAATGATGAAACATATTCATAGTATCTACAATGAAATTTCTGTATTGAAATGACCAGTTTCATGATTTTTTTAATTTATGGATTTTCTGATATTGTATCATCTTTCTCCTGCATATGTACACATTTCCAAGTTCCCCGAACTTCCAGCCATTTTTTATTGGAATGGGAAGGTTATGAATGTGATGTTATTGAGTACTAGATTTTGACGTCTTCTTCTGAAGAGTGTCACATACTTCTGGCATGCAGTCAGATACCCTGCAGAGCAGCTTCAGTTCTTGGAAGTCTTTGAATTTCCAGTTCCCAGATATTGTTTGCCCAGACATGTAGATTTTCACTCCGTGCTAGTGTGGCTTAGTATTTGGAAAGAGACTCAATTGGAACCTTATGCAGGTATCTGGAAGCTCCGCTTCCAGTGTTATCGTTATAAAATTCTATATTCTTCAGCTGTCCTGAACTCTGAACTCCATCTCTTCTACACAGGAGACCTCTATATCCTGTTTGAGATTCTCCTCCTACACTGTAGTCTGGAACTGCATCCAGACACATGGCCTGTACTCACTTCATTTGTCTTCCTTCTCTGGGTCTCATACTCAAGTCCTGGCAGTTGTCTTACATCCAAAATTCAGAGCTTCAGGGGCAGGCTCAGGGTGGGAAGTAGAAGATTCTCTTGTCCTCATCCAGCATCAATTTTAGGCAGTATCTACATGCCTGGGCCTTGAGGGTAGGGCTCACTCAGTGTTTCTCTCCCTCTTCCCCCTGGCAGCCAAACTCAACCTTGTGTGTTTGGTTGGTTTGGGGCAAGAAATTCCTATTCCTCAGTCAGAAGTCGCAAATCTCTAACGATATTTGTGTAGGAGCCTGTGTCCTACAGTCCCCCTAGAGGAAGAGGGATTTTAAAAATTTACCCTTCTGAGAGAAGTCAAGATGGCAGCATAAGCAGACTCTGAACTCACCTCCTCCCACGGACACTGCCAATTTACAACTACTTGTGGAAAAATTACCCCTGAGACAGAACTGAAAACTGGATAAGAGGAACTCCTGCAACAAAGGACAATGCTAATTGAGGTGGAAGAGGCAGAAATTCCCTTCTGGAGAGGAAAAACACCACCTTCACAAGCCTCAGCACCTCATGGCCACCCGGGAGCAACCCAAAGGTACACAGCCCTCCCTGGAGGAGCAGGGCCCCGAGTCAGGGAGCGCTCCCGCTGTGGGCATTTTGTGGACCCAGCACAATCAAGATGAGTGGCATAATATCTGACTTTGTCTGCTACTAAAACATTGGGGAGTTACCCTAGAAAAGCTGGTTCACAAAGAAATTAAAACTGGCTCTTAAAGGGCCCATGCAGAAACACACCTGTCTCAGAAGCAACCTAAATTACCAGAGAGAAAGGTGCACAGTGCTTTGGTGTAAAGAGACTCACCTGAAGGCCCTGAGTGCATCTCGGTGAGATGTGAGATCTCTCCAGGGACTGGGACATTGGCAGCGGACATTGTTGTGGCCTGGTGTGGGCGTGCTGACACAGAGGTCATTGGAGCTCTCCCTGGGGCCTGCTAGCCCAGGTCTGCCCCACCCACTAGAGCACCGATTTAATCCAGTTTAGCTAGGGCAGGCAGCCCACACTAAAGACTGGCTCCACCCAACAACAAGCCTTCAGGCAACTTGTGGGCCTGCATAGATTGATGACCAGATTCTCTGAAGCCTGGCAACTGAGCCCACTTCAGTGTGGCAGGGCGTGCACAAGGAGTGGGTGGAGAGTGTGGGGTGGTGGAGTGTGTGGGGCTCCCGCTGTGGAGAGACTGGGTCCACTTCAAGAGGTTGGGGCACTCACACGGGGCAGGACTGTGTTGACTGTGTGTGTGGACCTGTGAGCGGCAGGGCTTGTCAGCTGCAGAAGACTTGTGCTTCTCAAAGACCCACATAGGGGGTTTGCCCCACCTTCCAAAGCCTGAAACAATTGGGTGCTCCTATACCTGAGGCCAGCCCCACCCAGCTGCAATCCTCAGAGAGCTTACAAGAGACCTAAAGGCTGGAGGCTCATAGCAATTGTAAGCCCCTGAGCCTAACAACCTGCCACTCTGGGGGCCTACTCACTTAAATACTGCAACACAAATGTGTTATTAGAACTTGCAGCAAACTGTGCTGGGATTCCCCACCCCTGATAAAGAGACTGAAGGGCCCACAACAACTACAAGCAGCTGAGCACTACAACAGCTGAACAGGAGCATAACTCGGCATCCCTGGACACCTACAGGGAGAGCAAACAGGCCACAACAGAAGGACACACGTATCCCACACAGGGGTAACCCCTGGAACATTGAGAACTGAGGGAAGGACACTGCAGACCTCCTAAGGGATCACTTACATAAGGTCACCTATCCAAGAGCAGGAGACGTAGCTGACCTACCTAATACGTAGACACAACCACAGGGAAAGAGGCTAAATGAGGAGACAAAGGAATACATTCCAAGTAAGGGAAAAGGAAAAAACCCCAGAAGAGGAACTAAATGAAACAGAAATGAGCAACCTACCCAAAAGAGAGTTCAAACAAAGAGTCTTAAGTATGCTCACTGATCTGGGGAGAAGAATAGATGAACTCAGTGAGAATGTCAACAAAGAAATGGAAGATATAAAAAGAAACCAATGAAAATGAAGAATACTATACTGCAAATGAAAAATTCACCAGAGGGACTCAAAAGCAGAGTAGAGCATACAGAAGAACGGCTCTGCGAGCTGGACGAAAGACTAGAAGAAATTACCCAAGCTGAACAGGTAAAAGAGAAAAGAATTAAAGAGACTGAGGACAGTCTAAGGGACCTCTGGGATGACATCAAGCACACTAACATCTGTGTTATAGGTGTCCCGGAAGGAGAAGAGCTAGACAAAGGGGCAGAGAATCTATTTCAAGAAATAATAGATGAAAACTTCCCTAACCTAAAGAAGGAAACAGCCATCCAGGGACACGAAGCACAGAAAGCCCCAAACAAGATAAACCCACAGAGGCCCACATCAAGACACATCATAATCAAAATGTCCAGAATTAAAGATAAAGAGAGGATCCTAAAAGCCGCCAGAGAAAGACAAGTTACATACAAAGGAAACCCCATAAGGCTATCAGCTGACTTCTCAGCAGAAACTTTATAGGCTAGAAGAGAGTGGCATGATATATTTAAAGTGCTAAAAGGAAAAAACTTACAGCCAAGAATACTCTACCCAGCAAGGTTATCATTCAAAATGGAAGAAGAGATCACAAGTTTCCCAGACAAGCAAAAATTAAAGGAGTTCGTCACCAAGAAACCAGTGCTACAAGAAATGTTAAAGGGACTGATTTAAGGGGAAAAGAGAAGACCACAAATAGGAAAACTTATCTATTTCCATGATAAGAGGGTAATGGATACAAATGCACAAAAGAGAGGTTAGATATAATATCAAAAACATAGAAGGAGGGAGAAGGGGAGTTAAAGAGTAGAGCTTTCAGACAGAGGTCAAACTAAAGAGACCATGAATTCTGTATAAAAGGAGAAAGGAACAGAGAAGGACTACTAAAACACGGAGGAAAAAAAGTTAAAAATGGCAGCAAGTACATACTTATCAATAGCTATTTTAAACGTCAATGGACTAAATGCAGCAATTAAAAGGCATAGGATGGCTGATTAGATAAAACAACAAGACCCGTATATATGCTGCATACAAGAGACACACTTCAGACCTAAAGACACTCACAAATTGAAAGTGAAGGGATGGAAAAAGATACTCCACGCAAATGGCAATAAAAAGAAAGCTGGGGTAGCAGTGCTGATATCAGACAAAGTAGACTTTAAAACAAAAACTGTAACAAGAGACAAAGAAGGGCATTACATAATGATAAAGGGAACAATCCAACAAGAGGATATAACACTTGTAAATATCTATGCACCCAATGTAGGTGCACCTAAATATATAAAGCAATTATTAACAGACATAAAAAGAGAAATAGACAGTAACAAAATAATAGTAGGGGACTTGAACACTCCACTTACACCAATGGATAAATCATCCAAACAGAAGATCAATAAGGAAACATTGGCCTTAAATGACACACTAGGGCAGATGGACCTAGTAGATATATACAGAACATTCCATCCAAAAACCGAAGAATACACGTTCTTTTCAAATGCACATGGAACATTCGCCAGGACTGTTCACATATTAAGCCACAAAACAAGTCTCCATAAATTTAAGAAGATTGAAATAATACCAAGCATCTTTTCTGAACACAACGGCATGAAACTCGAAATCAACTATAGGAAGAAAATCAGAAAAGCCACAAGTACGTGGAGATTAAACAAAATGCTACTGAACAACGACTGGGTCAATGAAGAAATCAAAGAAGAAATAAAAAAATACCTGGAGACAAATGAAAATGAAAATACGACATGCCAGAATTTATGTGATATGGCAAAAGCGGTTCTAAGAGGGAAGTTTATAGCAACACAGGCCTATCTCAACAAACAAGAAAAATCTCAAATAAACAATCTAACAATGCACCTAAAGGAACTGGAAAAAAAGAATAAACAAAGGCCAAAATCAGTAGAAGAAGAGAATTAATAAAAATCAGAGCAGAAATAAATGAAATGGAGACTAAAAAAACAATAGAAAAATTAATAAAACCAAGAGCTGGTTCTTTCAAAAGATAAACAAAATTGACAAACCTTTAGCTAGACTAACCAAGAAAAAAAGAGAGAAGGCACAAATAAGTAAAATCAGAAATGAAAGAGGGGAAATTACAGCAGACACCTCAGAAATACAAAAGATTATAAGAGAATACTATGAAAAGCTATATGCCAACCAATTCGACAATCGGGAAGAAATGGATAAATTCTTACAATCATATAATCTTGCAAAAGCAGATCAAGAAGAAGTAGAGAATTTGAATAGACCAATCACCAGTAAGGAGATCGAAACTGAAATCAAAAACCTCCTCAAAAATAAAAGTCCAGGACCAGATGGCTTCCCTGCTGAATTCTACCAAACATTCAAAGACTTAATACCTATCCTTCTCAAACTCTTCCAAAAAATTGAGTAGGGGGGGAAGCTCCCTACCTCATTCTACGAAGCCGATATTACCCTGATACCAAAACCAGACAAAGACAACACAAAAAAAGAAAACTACAGGCCAATATCACTAATGAACATCGGTGCAAAAATCCTCAACAAAATACTAGCAAATCACATACTACAATACATCAAAAAGATTATACACCATGATCAAGTGGGATTTATTCCAGGTATGGAGGGATGGTTCAACATTTGCAAATCAATCAACGTAATACATCACATTAATAAAATGAAGAATAAAAATCACATGATCATTTCAATACATGCAGAGAAAGCATTTGACAAGATACAGCATCCATTTATGATAAAAATTCTGAATAAAATGGTTATAGAAGGAAAGTACCTCAACCTAATAAAGGCCACATATGACAAACCCACAACTAATATCATCCTCAATGGTGAAAAACTGAAATCTATCCCTCTAAGAACTGGAACCAGACAAGGATGCCCACTCTCACCACTCCTATTTAACATGGTACGGGAAGGCTTAGCCAGAGCAATCAGGCAAGAAAAAGAAATAAAAGGGATCCAAATTGGAAAGGAAGAAGTGAAAGTGTCACTATTTGCAGATGACATGATTTTATATGTAGAAAACCCTAAAGAATCCACCAGAAAACTTTCAAAAGTAATAAATGAATATGGTGTAGTTGCAGGATACAAAATCAACATACAAAAATCAGTTGCATTTCTATACACTAACAACGAAGTAACAGAAAGAGAAATTAAGAATACAATCACATTTACAATTGCAACAAAAAGAATAAAATACCTAGGAATAAACTTAACCACAGAGGTGAAAGATCTGTACACCGAAAACTATAAAACATTTCTGAAAGAAATTGAAGAAAACACAAAGAAATGAAAAGATATTCCATGCTCTTGGATTGGAAGAATTAACATAGTTAAGATGTCCATACTTCCTAAAGCAATCTATAGATTCAATGCAATCCCTATCAAAGTTCCAACAACATTTTTCACAGAAATAGAACAAAGAATCCTAAAATTTATATGGAACAACAAAAGACCCCGAATAGCTAAAGGAATCCTGAGAAAAGAGAACAAAGCTGGAGGTATCACACTCTCTGATTTCAAAATATACTACAAAGCTGTAGTAACCAAAACAGCATGGTACTGGCACAAAAACAGACATATAGGTCAATGGAATAGAATCAAAAGCCCAGAAATAAACCCACACATCTATGGAGAGCTAATGTTTGACAAAGGAGCCAAGAACATACAATGGGGAAAGGAAAGTCTCTTCAACAAATGGTGTTGGGAAAACTGGACAGCCACATGCAAAAAAATGAAAGTAGACCCTTACCTTACACCATACACAAAAATTAACTCCAAATGGATTAAAGACTTGAATGTAAGACCTGAAACTGTGAAACTTCTAGAAGAAAACATAGGCAGTACGCTCTTCGACATCGGTCTTAGCAACATCTTTTCAAACACAATGTCCGACCGGGCAAGAGAAACAATAAAAAAAATAAACAAATGGGACTACATCAAATTAAAAAGCTTCTGCACAGCAAAGGAAACCATCAACAAAACGAAAAGACAACCTAACAATTGGGAGAAGATATTTGCAAACCATACATCTGATAAGGGCCTAATCTCCAAAATATATAAAGAACTGATGCATCTCAACAACAAAAAAACTACCAACCCAATTAAAAAATGGGCAAAAGACCTGAACAGACATTTCTCCAAAGAAGATATACAGATGGCCAACAGGCACATGAAAAGATGTTCAAAATCACTAACTATCAGGGAAATGCAAATCAAAACTGCAATGAGATATCACTTCATGCCCGTCAGAATGGCTATAATTAACAAGACAGGAAACAACATGTGTTGGAGAGGATTTGGAGAGAAGGGAACTCTCATACACTGCTGGTGGGAGTGCAAACTGGTGCAGCCACTGTGGAAAACAGTATGGAGATTCCTCAAAAAATCAACGATAGAACTACCATATGATCCAGCTGTTCCACTGTTGGGTATTTATCCAAAGAACTTGAAAACACCAATTTGCAAAGGTACATGCACCCCTGTGTTCATTGCAGCGTTATTCACAATAGCCAAGACTTGGAAGCAACCTAAGTGCCCATCAAGGACGAATGGATAAAGAAGATATGGTATATATACACAATGGAATACGACTCAGCCATAAGAAACGATGAAATCCAGCCATTTGTGACAATATGGATGGATATTGAGGGTATAATGCAAAGTGAAATAAGTCAGAGGGAGAAGGTCAAATACCGTATGATTTCCTTCATTAAGTAATAGATAATAACAACAATAAACAAGCACATAGGGACAGAGATTGGCTTGGTGGTTACCAGAGGGGAAGGGGGGAGGGAGGAGGGTGAAAGGGATAATTTGGCACATGTGTGTGGTGATGGGTTGTAATTAGTATTTTGGTGGTGAACATGATGTAATCTATGCAGAAATAGAAGTATAATGATGTACACCTGAAATTTTTACAATGTTATAAACCAATGTTACTGCAATAAACAAAAAATTAAAAAAAAAAAAAGAAATACAATGCATAACCTCCCAACTTGGTGATGTCATTATATAATACAAATAAATCTTTTTCAAACCAAAAGCAGCCTGGAAATTCAAAATCAAAGTTAACAGAATGCAGGATATCGTAATCCATAATGAACCCACACTTAAATAAAATGGAGGTCATAATTTTAAATTTCTCATTTCTCACCAAACATTAAAAAATCAATTGGCCAACTCCAGAACTGGATCAAAGCAGGTCCCCTATAAATAGACAGATATATATATACATATATTTATGTATATATATATAAAACAATAAAATCTCATCTAAAACAAGATCATTAAAAAGTTTTTTAAATCAATAAAGTATGTACTATTCTTACTGAATAAAATTAGCTGATAGCTGTAAATATACAAAAAAATTAAATGAAAGACAAAAATATTTTTATGGCAACAATTCATTTTATCTTTTTAAATAATATATTCACTCAAAAACAACATTCTAATCACTCTTCATGCAATACATAAAGCATGAGTAAATACATAATTGGAGATTGAAACAAACATTTATAAGATAGATTAAGTGGTTGAACAGAAATTTTTTATAGAGTAAATGACACGCTGAAATGCTTGGTCTAATGTGTATAAATAGTGTAAAGTTATTGTTTTATATAAATATGCATGAAATGATTTGTGATATATATGTGAAAAAATAAGTAAATAAATAAATGAAATATGGTGTTATGAATACAGCAAGAAGGAGGGCCTGCACATAGTTAAGACCCATAATTTAGCTAAAATATTAAGCAGTTATTAGACAAAAGAGCAAATATCTCTAATTCTTTTCATATTTCTAGAGTATATAATATATTCCCTGAATATGCTGCAATTTAATTAGTAATCAACCAAAGGAAGATATAACAACATCCAACACTGCATGAAGTTAGTAAAATACTAAGACATGAAACGTTTGTTTAAATTTATGAAATACTAAGAAAAAGGGATGATAAAATTGCATCATATAAAACCTTGGAGAACATCAGAATAAAAAAAGCAGACATACAGAGAGCTGTCAGCAGGATGGCAGAATGAGTTCCTACCATCATGCCCCCACAGAACAATGACTTTTTCTATTTTATTGAGGTCATATTGGTTTATAACATTGTGTAATTTCAAGTGTACATTATTATATATCAATTTCTGTATAGACTGCATTGTGCTCACCACCAATAGTCTAGGTTTTATCCGTCACCATACATATGTTCCCCTTTTCCCCTTTCACCCATGCCCCAACTCTCTTCCCCTCTGGTAACCACTAATCTGTTCTCTCTATCCCTGTGTTTGATTACCTTCCCCATATGAGTGAAATCATATGGTGTTTGTCTTTCTCTGTTTGGCTTGTTTTGCTTAACATAATACCCTCAAGGTCCATCTGTGTTGCTGCAAAAGGGACAATTTGTATTTTTTATGGCTGAATAGTATTCCGTTGTAGATATATACCACTTCTTCTTTATCCATTCATCAATTGATGGGCACTTGGGTTGCCTCCACGTCTTGGTTATTGTGAATAATGCTGCAATGAACATAGGGGTGCATAAATCTTTTTGTATTGTTGATTTCATGTTCTTTGAATAATACTCAGCAGTGGGATAGCTGGATCCTATGGTGTATCTATGTTTAATTTTTTGAGAAATCTCCATACTGTTTTCCATAGTGGCTGCACCAGTTTGCATTCCCAGCAGCAATGTATGAGAGTTCCCTTTTCTCCACATCCTCTCCAACATTGCTATTTTTTGTCTTGTTATTTATTGCCATCCTGACAGGTGTAAGGTGATATCTCATTGCAGTTTTGATTTGCATTTCCCTAGTAATTAGTGATGTTGAACCTCTTTTCATGTGCCTCTTGGTCATCTGTATATATTCTTTGAAAAAATGTTTGTTCATACCCCCTGCCCATTTTTTGATCAGATTGTTTGTTTTTTGTTGTTGTTGAGCTGTGTGAGTTCTTGATATATTTTGGAAATTAACCCCTTGTTGGATATATGATTTGCAAATATTTTCTCCCAGTTGGTGGGTTGTCTTTTCTTTTTGTTGATGGTTTCCTTTGCCTTGCAGAAGCTCTTTAGTCTGATGCAGTCACATTTGTTTATTTCTTCTTTTGTTTCCCTTGCCTGAGTAGACATGGTGTTTGAAAAGATGCTGCTAAGACTGATGTCAAGGAGTGTACTGTCTATATTTTCTTCTGGGAGTTTTATGGTTTCAGGTCTTACATTCAAATTTTAGTCCACTTTGAGTTAATTTTTCTGTATGGTGTAAGATAATGGTCTACTTTCATTCTTTTGCACATGGCTGTCCAAGTTCTCCGACTCCATTTATTGAAGAGACTTTCCTTTCTCCATTGTATGATCTTGTCTGCTTTGTTAAAGATTAGCTGTGCATAGATGTGTGGTTTTATTCCTGGGTTTTTGATGCTATTCCATTGAACTGTGTGTCTGTTTTTGTGCTGTTTTTATTACTAAAGCTTTGTAGAGTATTTTGAAATCAGGGATTGTGATGCCTCTAACTTTGTTCTTTTTTCACAGGATTGCTTTGACTATTCAGGGTCTTTTGTTTTTCCATATAAATTTTAGGATTCTTTGTTCTATTTCTGTGAAGAATGTCAGTGATTTTGACAACCAAAATCAAAGATAGGTGAACCCCATCTCTGAAATAACCCCTAGTCCGTAAGGATGACCTCCATCTCAATTCAGATTCATGGGGCATTGGGGTTCAGAAATGCACAGGAACTCATTTTTAATTCCTCATCACATACCCTGTGATATTGCACAATGTGTTTGTTCAGAGACCCAATTTTTCACCTGTTTCTAGGCTCATTGTTTGAGTAGAGTCAGATGAGTTTGAAAGGTAGATGGTGATCATGTTTTGAGGAAACCTCAAAGCCAATATGTGAAGTATTTGCTATAACATATCAAGAGCAACTTTGGTTGTTATTTAGTGTATCGTGAAGGCTATGGCGTTCTCCATTCTACTTCAGTCTTACCTCACTAAATATTATGCAATATAAACATAAGCTATAAGTAGAAATGTGTTATTTACCAAAAACAACAAATAAACTTATGAGTCAACAAATGAAAGTCAAGAAGAATATTGTCAGTGTTCCAGAAGATCCTGTGGCTTCCATCTTCAAAAAAATGATCCAACTTCTCTTTATAATATACCAACATTTTTGATAATTATTTGTTCAGAGAGCTGAAATTTACAAGTACACCACCTGACTTTCACTTCAAACATCAGTGTGCTCATTCAAACTGATGGTATTTCTGGAGAAATTATACCAGGTATCATCTGATGAGGAAAATAGGGCTTAATGGTTCCAGAGAGGGTTTGGGGGAATTATTTTGGATTTACCTATTCTAATCTGAAATGAATTTTCACCCATTTATTCAGTTATTTAAAACAGGTTCTGTGTTCTGATCTGAAGAGATGCAAACATCAGGGAATGTGGTAAATAAAAATAGAGAAAAATTTACTACATGAAAGTGGACCAGAACACGAAGGTGAGTATAGGTGTGGACCCAAAACTGCCATGTGGAGGTAGCATCATGTCACAGGGGTGAGAAAAGAAGGGCAATCCATAGTGGTATGGAGGGAAATTACCACAGTCTCGTTACCAAAAAAGCCTCTACAAGAACAACCCAGACATTCTCCTGCATTTGAACCATTTTGACATTCTCAATATTCTCAGCAGACAGTTCCCCCAATTTACGCTCCATATTTTATTGCAGAAACCCTTGGTATCATCAGATTTATACTTAAGATTCTACCTCACTAAATGGTGGGTTTGTTATCTCTTGTGTTTATCTCCTGGCTGCAACTTTGAGCTGTTCTCTGACTGCGCTGAGCTTGAAACGGCAGCGCCCTGAGAGCCACCATGATGAAGGCAGACATGCCCATCTGGATGAGATTCTCCACTGTGTAATCTTGGTTGTTTGAGGCTAGAGATTGAGGGCAAAGAGATCACAGTCATCAGAGCAGACTGAAATCACCCCAAGATCCCTGCAAGTCCTTCCTTCTGTTGACAGGATTTGACCTTCTGTATCCAGACCCATACTGAGAATCTCTCCTTACTCATCCCTCTTGGGGTCTGACTTATTTTGTGATGGTCTGAAGGTATCAGCTATTCCCGAGAGCCAAAAATAGAGAATGTGGGTAAGGAGACTTAGAAATGCTTAGGTAATCTCTTTTCTGATCTTCAGTGATTCTCAAAAACCAGCTAATGCCAATCTCAATTCCTTGTGGTGAGCATCTCCAGTGTCTCGTCCTGTGTCTAATTGGGAAAGAAAGATGAACATTTGGGGCTTTGTTTTGTTCAGAGATTCAGAAATACAGAGGAGTGAAGGACTGGGTTTACCTTTTGTTTCCTCCACATCAGCCAGCTCTTTTTGTCTCTGGCTCAGGATTATACATTTCACATCATTTTCCTTTCTTCTCTCTATCAATCTATGCTTTTAGAAAATAAATGATGCAATATTTATGACACATCAGGCAACTTTTCTTGAAGCAAAATTAATAACCACAGTTAACATAACTTCTACTTATCTCAGTTTGGAGTCTAGTTAGGGAGATTGATAAGAAGCAAGTAGAAGAGATAAATGATAGAAAATATTTAGATGAATACATGGACAAAAATACAGATATCTATAGATATAAGATAGGCTATGATAATTTGATAAAAGCAATACCAAGGAATACCAGGTGACCCTGGGAGGCAGGAAGGGAATACTAAGCATGAGTTCTTATGGGACATGTTTTGAAGGATGACCTGATCTGGATGACAACCTGGCGCTCACAGATACTGGGCAGAAATCCTGCCTCTCTTCTTTCGCCTCACATAATGACAGTGGTTCCTGGTGGAGACTTGACATGTTCATAGTGGATGGATTTCAGAGCAGACTGAAACCACTCTAAGATCCCTGCAAGTCCTTCCTTCTGTTGACAGGATTTGACCTTCTGCATCCAGCTCCATACTGAGAATCTCTCCTTACTCATCCCTCTTGGGGTCTGACTTATTTTGTGATGGTCTGAAGGTATCAGCTATTCCTGAGAGCCAAAAATAGAGAATGTGGGTAAGTCCCCAGAGAAGGATTTATGGACATTCTTCCACAGAAATTCCCTGGTAGAGATCTTCAGAACTAATTCAGCCTTTTGAAATCCTGGATAGGATTCTACTTTTGAATGATAAGAGAATAAGTTTCAGGTATGGAAAGGATTTTGTCAACATCTCAACCAAGAGTGGTTGAGCCAATTCAGCTTCAGCTTATGACTTTCAGTGAATCCCTCAACCTGCTCGTCCTGAAATTGAGAGACTATCTTTACTCTTCCAAAGGTGCCATGATGACTCTTTTTCAATCCCTAGAAATCAGCACCACGGAGAGAGACAGAGTCAGCTCTTTACTTCCCAACTCAGCTGAGGGTTTTCCCCTTCATGCAATTCCTCTCATACTGACCACACACGTTCCTTTCTGATGCCACCACAGGACCTGGATGGGTTGTGTGGGAGGTTGCACTCTACACTTCTGAGAAAGAAGGAGGGAGCTTGTTAAAGGGGGGGGATCATCATCCCACATTCCCCAGCTGGGGACTGTGAGTGTTGACAGCACCTGAGGCTGCACTGCATTCCTTCTGCCTGTGAGGAGGAGATGACAATGGAGAGGGGAGAAGGCTCCTCCCTCTTACCTATAACTGCAAGGGGCAGGAGGTCACTCTACTTTCATGAGCCCTTCCTATTGATGTGATATGCACACTGATATAGTCCTGCAGTGTGGGAGTTCATAGATTCAATGAAGAAACCAGTCCTTTTGCTGGAGTTGTGTTGGACCTCTGTTTCCCAGTGTTTAGAAACCTTCTCTTTATACAGATGGTAGACATCAGCCTACAGAGCCCTCCAACTCCAGATCATCACAGGACACCCTGGGGTGACCATGGGCCTTGTGTCAGCCCAGATAGAGGGTTTAGGGGGGACCCTTGGCAAGGAATCAGACCTGAAGTGTCAGAGGGGACCTTCTTAACCTCAGTTCCCCAGCTGTCACTCCATGGGCCCTCCAAGACTGGTCACCATCAGCCCGGGCCCTCTGAGCTACTCCAAGATGACCAAGGGTTTCATTGGTCTAAAGCAGGGGTGTAGGGGAGGAGTTACCCATCTATTCCCATTCCCATGGGCCCCAACACATCCCTGGAAGTGAGTTTCCTGTGAGAGCGCATCCTCTCACGCACACATACAAGCTGCAAGCCTGGTCTGGGCCCCTTACTTCTGGGGTCAGATCTCAGGGTGAGCACATCTCTTCTCCCCCCAGAATTTTCTGCCCACAAGTGATCCTTCTGAGTCCTGGGGTCTCAGGAACCAGGACCTGGGAGGGGAGTGGAGGGGACCCATCCCTTGATTTTCCAAAAAACTCGCTGAGGCAGAGAAGGGCAATGAGGGTTGGAGTCCTCGTACTGCCTCCCATGGTCCCCAGTGGTGCATACAGCTTATATAGACCACAGAGCCTGGCAGGCAGACAGAGACACAGGGTGTGACAAGGTCCAGGCCATGTATGACACGTCACAGTTTCTTTATCAGGAGGCTTTGTGGGAAGAGGAACAGCCCCTCTGAGGGCCTTCTCTGGTCTCCCTTGAGGATGGTGACAAAGAGACAGCAGGTCTGTGGGCATTCCGGATGATCTGAATCTCACCAGACCCCACACGCTCTGCCTCCACTTCATGCCAAACTCAATCCCAGAGAGTCACTCTTGTCCCAGAAAGTGAGGGTAGAGGATGCAGGGCAGGGCCTAGAAGCCAGCCCATTTCAGTTCAAATTCTGACTCTGCCTTTTACAGAACATCTGCGACCTGAGGTAAATCACCTCCCTTTCCTGAGACTCCATAAATGCAAATTTTCTTCCTTTCATCCACCATCCAGGCACCAACCAGTGTTTATTGAGCAGTTGTCATGCCCAGGAATGAGATTCAGTGGTGAAGCTGACCAATTCCTTTCCTGGACTCATGGAGCTCTGAGTAGTGACAACAGGCAACACAGATATTTAGACAATGGATCCTTTGGCTTAGTTTTGGTAGGTTGTAGAGAAAAAGAAAAACTTAGAACGGAGAGACTCAATAACAGGTGGGTGTCTAGCAACCTTAGTGATGGGAGAGTGGGGACCTTCTGGAGAAGGAGAGACCAAGACAAGGTAGGGTTATCACAAGTGTGGTGAGGGGTCAGCGTCCTCGACCAGGAAGAAGGTGAACTAGTCTGAGAACTGTGAGGAATCAGGTAACGCTGCTTTCTGGTCACAAGGGTCTTTTGTACCTTGCAAGTTTCTTGGATTTTATCTTTCAAGTAACAGGAAAATTATCAGTAAAGGAACATATGAAGAGATTGCTATTTTGCGAAGAGCACCATTCTGTAGGGACTGTTCTGCAGGAGGACTGTACTGACCGTAAACAGTGGTAAAAATATATCATTAATCTAGTGATGAGTCAATCAGTATTCTAAGTGTTTTATAAGGATTTCTTGTGTAATTCTCACACAAATCCTGCAACAGAAATACATTCACAGTTGAGTGGGATGAGGCAGGAAGAAGTTTTCATCGTTATCATGATCTACAAGGTTTGAAAAGGAATATGCTACATTCAAACTGGATCAGGGAGCTGCCCATGAGAAGCCACAAATGTGGTAATTACTCAGGTTGTGTGTGTGTCTGGGGAGGGGAGCTGGTCAGCTGGGATGAGTTTGGTTTGTAGCGAGGAGCCTGCTTTGTTGGCACTGGAGTTTAGCTCAGCCTGATCATCAACCTCATGGAATGTCAAGTGCAGACGGCTGGAATTTACTTGAAGGAAGGAGGAGACCTGTGGAAGGGTTTCGTGCAGTGTAGGGTCAGTGACAGGAAAATTTGGGGCCATGAGAATAAAACACCTCATCAGGGAGTGAGGGCTTGGGGCTGAGGGGCAGGAAGGAGGTTGACAAGAGGGCAACAGCAAGACGTCTTGAGTCTTCAACTGAGCTTGACTGTGGTGATGCACCAAGGTCATGGAAAGAAGGGCTTGGTAGCAGAACTGTTGAATTTGTTCATTTTATGTGATGTAGAAGAGAGTGAAGAATTGAGGACTATTCTACTCTCTGTCTTGGTTGGTTAGAG
Organism: Ceratotherium simum simum; assembly: GCF_057802395.1. Lineage (NCBI taxonomy): Eukaryota > Metazoa > Chordata > Mammalia > Perissodactyla > Rhinocerotidae > Ceratotherium > Ceratotherium simum. The sequence continues at coordinate 5,585,851 of NC_141932.1, forward strand.
GAACCAATGGGGCTATCACAGGATGGGTGACCCCAAGAGGAGAAGGAGGCTTGGGGACATGTTTATAATACTGTCAACTGACTCACAGTGGGAACCACCACCTCCCTCCTGGTCTGAGTCTGTGGTTTTGTTTCTCCCAAACACTTCCTCTCTCTGACTTTCTTGTTTCTATAAGCGGCAGCACCTTCTCTTCATCACTCTCCATCAAAGCCTCTGAGTCATTTCTGCCCCCTCACCAGCTATTGTCCTCCAGACAATAGCTCTTCATCTGATATTGTGGATTCTGCCTCCACGCTTTGGGAAATGCACTAGCTGGAGACAATTCGCAGGTTTTATTGTTCTTTTTCCATAATCAGTTGATGGACATTAGGGCTATTGTCATTTTTTGTCTATTGTAAACAGTTCTTCTATGAACACACTTGCATAAGTGTTTGTTTGAATATCTGTTTGCAGTTGTTTTTCTTTTATTTTCTTTATTGTGGTAAGAGCACTTAACATGAGATCTACCTTCTCTACAAATTTTCATGCACAGTACGGTATTCTTAATTATAGGCACGTAGTTGTGTGGCAGATCTCTATAATTTATTAGTCTTGCATAACTGAAACTTACACCTGGAAGGAGATTTTCTACATCATATGGTAATTTTGGGTTACTCTGTGACTGCCAAACTGCTTTCCACAGTTATTGAACCATTTCACATACCCACCAGCTGTGTATGTGGGTTCAGATTTCTCCACTTCCTCATCAACACTTGTTATTTTTTTTCAAACTATGGCCAATACAGTGGATGTGAAGTAGTATCTCATTGTGGTTTTTTTTGCATTTCCCTAACGACTAACGGGGTACCATCTTTCATAAGTTTGTTGTCCACTTGTATGTCTTTATTGTAGAAAGGTCTATTCAAGCCATTGGACTATTTTTCTATTAGATTAATTTTTATTGTTGAGTTAAATGAATTCTTTATATATTGTGGATACTAAGCCCTTATTAGATATATGATTTGCAAATACATTTTCCTATTTTTTAAGTTTTGTTTTACATATTTGATCATGTTTTTTAATGCACGTATGTTTGAAACTTTGATGTAGTTCTAGTTATGTATTTTTTTCATTTTCATCTTGTCCTTTTAGTGTCATTTCTAAAAACTATTGCTAAGTCTCAATTTATGAAGATTTACTCTACATTTTTTCACATTGACACCTTGAAATTCACCATGAAGGGAGTATACACACCAGAGAAAACTGGAAAATGCCTTGAATCAGTGTTTTAAATATGGGTTTTTCACGGGAAGTATGATCTGTGCTATCACTTCAAACAGCAATGTCTTGATTACAACTGATGATATTTCTGAAGAAAGTGTATCTGATGAAAAGTGAAGGAAGATAAGACATTTAATTTTATGTTTGAAATATTTCATGCTAAAATGCTGGGTAGGAAAGTGGATTGCAAGAATATGTGAACTTCCCAGCTTGTTTGAAATTAAAATCACGTAATGGTTAATTGCACTCAATAGACACTAAATAAATGGATTAGAACAAAGATAACCTTTACCCTCTCCATATCTTATATCCACTACCAAAGAAGTCCACCATTCTGGTCTTCAAAGCCTTAGAGAATAGAGAAAATCAATGGTATTGTAAAATTGGGTAAGCACAAAAAATATGTAATCCTGGAAATCTATTTTAACATAAAAATATGAAAAAAGCCCCAAATTGTAGATCAATTATAATTATACATCTCCATGTAAAAATTCTGAATATGCTTATACAAGTCAGAAAGTATGAATGAATAATAAACATCATACAGTGGGGTTGATGTCCAAGTGTTTGATACTAAGAAGTCTTTTAAATGTATCTCACCATGGTTAAAATTAAAGAGAAAAAATTCAGGAGAGGTACAAAAATCCAGAAAATTTCCTAATTTCTATTGAGAAAATAATATATTTTTTCCTAACAAAACTCGAATGTAACAGAAAAATGGGCTGACATGAGTAGGCCAATAGAATTAGACATAAAAAATGTATAGATTTTGATGTGTTGGTCTTAAAATAATTTGGGCTAAAAATGAAGATTTTTTTAAAGTGACACTCAGATACATCTTAATATTTTAATTTGTCATCATTATCATATGGTATTGATGATATAATATGGTATTGATTTGTTGATGCAAATAAAATCGATACACAATGTGGAAATAAAGAAGTGAAATTTTAATTTCCTTGAGGTTGATATAAAGATTATCAGTAAATCAGAGGTCAATTGAAAAACAATTGAAAGGTGGATAATCTGTAGTATGTTAATAGGATATAAACTTAATATAACCAAACCAGTGTCATTGCTATCTATCTTAACCAATATTTAGAAATTATAAAGAAATCAAAGATTTTCCTTATAATTTAATAAAGTAGTTGAACAATTCTTAAGTTGTGAGTGTAGACATTTTATGAATAAAACTTCAATATGCTTCTGGTCATTAATAAACCTCCTTTTTAAGCATGTTTTATAACAAAACTTCCTATTAATAAGAAATTATTCTCCATAATTATTGTATAAATTTAATCTAATCCCAATGGAAATAGAAGTAGAGTTCCAATTTTTCAGCCGTGAATCTTTATAATTTAAATTTGTAAATTTACATATGCAAGTACTGCTATGAAATTTCTCAGAGAAAGAGAGAGCAATCATAGAGAAGTGTGCACAGGAAATGCAGAGTAGACGTGAACTTCACACAGATGTGTTGTGCAGTAATCCACTAAATGATTTCAGTGAGCCGTGCATGTTCCCTCCTTAGTCTCAGGTGTGCACTGAGTGGCTGGAGGCCCCCAGGTGAGCATGGGAGGGCCGTGCAGAGCAGTACCAATGGGCTGGGTGCTTCACTTTATAAGAAAGTGTCTGGTGTGGGGTTCACCGGCGCCCACAGCAGATCCCACCTTGGCCCAAGCAGCCTCCTGTCCTTGTCTGAGAGGGCTCAGAGACATCCTACAGGTGTAGGTGAGGGGCTCCATCTAAGCGTCTCTTAGAAATGAGAAATAGGAGTTGCCAAATGAATGTCTGTCTGTCCTGTCTCCAGCTCTCCCAGCCTGTCCTCCTCCATCAATCCAGCATCTACCCTTGATTCCAAGTCAGGCCTGGACACCAAATGCTCAAACCTGCCCCTCTCCTTTTTTTTTTTTTTCGTCTGGAAGATGGGCCCTGAGCTAACATCTGCCAATCCTCCTCTTTTTGCTGAGGAAGACTGCCCCTGGGCTAACATCCATGCCCATCTTCCTCTACTTTATATGGGACACAGCCACAGCATGGCTTGACAAGCGGTGCATCGGTGCGCATCCAGGATCCGAACCGCGAACCCCAGGCCGCCACAGCAGAGCGCGCGCACCCAACTGCTTGCGCCACCTGGCTGGCCCCAACCACCCCTCTCCTTCTACTCCAGGTGTCCTCCAAAACTGGTCAGGGTCCTGGGAGTAAGGTGATCTGACAAGGGGGAGTGGCTTTCAATAGAAATTCCCACAATTTTTCTGTGGGACAGGGAGGGTTGAGACACTAAATCAATGCGGATTCCAAATCTTTGCGATCTCCACAGTATTGTGGCTTCCTTTTGCTAAGCTGAGACTCCAGGCCTGATGGATAAAAATCACATGCACCTGCCCCCTGTCTCCCTCAGCTTTTTAATCCTGACAAGGTCAGAGTTACTGGGAGCAGCAGGACAGGCCCAGAGAGGGCTGGACCAGGAGCAGGTCTATGATGAGCCACTTCCCTGATGCCCCAGAAGGTCAGAAATGAAAGGGCCTCTGGAGGTCACGGCCATGCAGCTCTCCCTTATTCAGCTGGAGAAAGGCTTTCTCAGAAGTTCACCCTCCAAGGAAAGCTGAGCCCACACAGCCTCAGCCCCACCTCCCGGCTGCCTCTGGGGGTTCTCCACCTGCTCCTGGTGTTTAGGGAACTTTCTGGTGATTCTGACACCAGAAATTCAGCGGGTGGGCTCCTCTGTCTTGAAACTTCAGTGTAATCTCATTTCCTCCAATAAATGAGAAATGAGAAATCTCAAATCCTCCTCATTTCACTGAGTCACATCCCATCCATCTCCCTTCCTCAGCCCTGTCAGAGACTGCAGGGGTGGGGTGTCCCAGGGGTGGGACACCCCCTCTCATGGGCTGACTCTTGTCTGTAGAACATCCCCTGTGTTCCCACTATTTCCACCATGTCTCAGACTTTCCTGTGGATGGGGCTCAGAGGAGACCTTCTGAGCTCAGAGAAGACATGGTCGGGTGTTCCCCACCTGAGACCAGGAGCTCTGGGATGGGACCTTTTGAAAAATCACCATCTCCAGGAACAGTGAGACCACCACAGTGGATTCCACCCCATATATCATAAACTAAGTTTGGGGGAGGTGAGGGTGTGGGGCTGCTTCTCCCCAATTCAGCCTGGCTGCCCTTCCTCCAGGATGGGCCCCAACATCTCCCTCTGCCATGACTGCCCCACCCATCATCTTCCAGCCTCAGAGCCCCTGTAGCCCTGTGGTCCTGGCACTTCTGCCCAACTTCTCTGTCCCCTGGGTGACAAGCCTGTCCTTGAGTATCTGAGGGGGCATCACATCATCTGAGAGACTCTCAGAACTGCTCTGGGTGGTCTGTGATCCCTATGAGCAAAGGGGCTTCAGTGACTCACTAGTTGTTGAGATGGGCCCTGTGGTTGGGGGGCTGGAGTCCTCATAGGGTCCTGGGTCTTAGGAAAGGAAATGGGGTGAGGGGCTGGGGCTGACCCTGGAGTCCCCACCTCACTCAATCTCTTCTCCTACATCTGCACTGTGGCTGCCACAAGATCATCTTTCTGCATACCTGGCACCATCTAGATCCAGGTGAGGGGGAAGAGGGTGGACAGGGGTGAGAGGGACTCTGAGGGGCAGATCCCCTTCTGGATGACCCTTTCTCAGAGCCCCCTCACTCCCATCCCAGCCCAGATATCTCTTGAGGAAGGGCCCCAAATAGATCATAGGGACAGGAGACATGCCTGGGGCCCCTCACCTGAGACCAGGAGCTCCAGGGAGTCACTGGGGAGTGAAAACAGGTAGGGGTCGGTGCTGTCTGAGCTGTAGCAACTATAGGTCCCCTTGTGGTCTGAGGTCACAGGACTGATGGTGAAGTGGGCCTGAAAGGGTGCAGCTGCATCCTGTAGATAAAGGTGCTGGGGAGGAGCAGGTGTCCCCTCCTTGGACAGATGGAAGGTATCCAACCAGATCCCAGAGCTGCACTGCAGGGTCACCTTCTCTCCTCTAGACACTGAGGGCCCCAGCTGGGCAGACAGGTGGTGTTTCTCATACATTCCTGGGGGAGAGAAAGGTTGTGATTTGTAGACAGCAGTGACCTCCCCACAGGCCCTTGACCCTGTTCTGAGGGACCACCGTCCTCTGTCCAGGGACTCTGTCTGTGACCCCCTCTCAGCTCCTTTCAGTCCCTCTCAGTGAACATCTTTAATCTCCTTGCCTCTCACTCCCCCCTTTCTCCTTCCCTCTCCATCAAGCACTGCCCCATCTCAGCCTCTGCTCCAGGATCCTCTCCTTGGACCACATCATCGCCAGGGGTGACCCTGGGCCCAGGGCCCTGAGCAGACAATCAGGACATGGGGCTCCTCACCCACGATCAGGATGTCTGGGGGGGGTTCGGGGGCAACCACACATAGGAGAGGTTGTGTCCACTGTAGCATCTGTACTGGCCCCCGTGGGTGTGGTTCACATGGCCCAGGGGGAAGTCGGGGCTCTGCTGCCCATGAAGACACTGGAGGGTGTGAGCCCCTCGTTCTTGGTCAGAGCGAATCTGTCAAAACCAGCCTCTGAGCAACACTGGAGTGTCATGTTGTCTCCAGAGAGCACCAGTGAACCCGGCTGGGTTGAGGGAGACGGCTCCTTGTACAGGCCTGGAGAGAAGGGACAGTGGAATTGAAGGGGATGCACACCCCGTATAGCCCAATGGGGCCTGCAGTGAGAGTTCCCCTTGTTCCCTTCCCAAATATCCTGCTCTGTGGTTAGGCCCCAGGAGGCCGTGTCACCAACCCCCGTCACCCACAGGGCTTTACCGGGCACCCATCTTAGGTCAGTCATTTTGGGGTCCCAGGAAAGAGATGTCCCTCACCTGTGACCTTGAGATGCAGAGAGTCACTGGGGTGTGACCACACATACGGGTAGGCTCTGGAGGAACCATAGCATCTGTAGGATCTCCATGGGAGGTGTTCACGGGGCCCACAGGGAAGAGGGCCTGCCCCCTCCTATGACATGTCCTCGATTCCATGTGTCGGGGCCGGTCAGCTCCTCCCTCCTTCAGCAGATGTAAAATGTCCAATGTGAACTCTGAGCTGCAGGAGAGGGACACGTTCCCTCCTGATTCCACCAAAGGTCCTGGGTGGGCTGAGAGGGTGGGTGGACTATACACTACTGAGGGACAAGTAGGGAGCTGTGTTAAAGGGGGGAACATCAGCCCACATACTGCAGGTATGGACTGTGAGGGCTGAGGTCCCCTGAGTCCACACTCTGTTCCCTTCTGCTTGTGAGGAGGAGCCCACAGTGGGAGGGGACCTGGCTCCTCCTCCTTATCTGTCACCACCAGGGGCAGGGAGTCACTGCGCTCTGACCAGCCATTCCTGCTGGTGTTATATGTACAGTGATACAGCCCTGCTGTGTATTGGCTCATAGATCAATGGAGAAACTGGTCTTGTTGCTGGAGTCCTGTAGGGCCTCTGTATCCAGGGTTTAGAGTCTCTGTCTTTATACAGATGGTAGACATCAGCCTGCAGAGAACCCTGACAGCTGATGGTGACAGGGCTCCCTGTGGTGACCATCGGGACTGGGTCAGCCCAGATGGAGGGTTTGGGGGGGGGGCTCCTGGAAAGGAATCAGACCTAAAGTGTCAAGGGAGCCCTTCTCAACCTCAAGTGTCCCAGCTCTCACTCCAAGGCTCCTCCCAGACAGGTCACCATCAGCTCAGACCCTCTGTGTACCACCCAGATGCCCAAGGGGGTTCATTGGTCTAAAGCAGGATTTGTGGCGGAGGATTCTTCCCAAGTTCCATGGGACCTGATGCAGCCCTGGAAAAGAATTCCCTGTGAGAGTGTGTACCCCCCAACAAACACACACAGAAGCTCCAGGTCTGGTCTGGCTCCCTTAGTGCTGGGGTCAGATCTCGGGCTGAGCACATCTCTCCTCCAGCCGGAAGTTCTGCCCCCACTGAGCCTCCTGAGTCCTGGGGTCTCAGGGACCAGGACTTGTGAGGGGAGGGGACCCCATCCTCTGCTTTTCCAAAACCTCATGGATGCAGAGGAGGGCAATGAGTTTTGGGGTCCTGGTACTGCCTCCCATGGTCCCCAGCAGTGCAGACCACTTATAAAGATCACAGAGCCAGGCAGGCAGACAGACAAATGGAGTGGACAAGGTCCAGGCTGCATGTGACAGGTCTTGGATTTCTTATCCGTGGCTTCACAGGAAGAGGAACAGCCTCTCCCAGGGACTTGCTCTGGTCTCCCTGAAGCTTTGGGCTGAAGAGTCAGCAGGGCCTGTGGACCTTCCAGACGGTCTGAGTCTCACCAGACCCTGCACACTCTGTCTCCACTTCATGCCAAACCCAAATCTAGAGAGTGACACTTGTCTCAGAACATGAGGGTAGAGGATGCAAGTTCCAGTTCTGACTCTGCCTTGTATAGAACCTCTGTGACCTGAGGTAAATCACCTCCCTTTCCTGGGAGTCTGTAAACACAAATTTTCTTCCTTCCTTCCACCATCCAGGCATCAACCAGCATTGATTGAGCAGTTACCATGACAAGGCATGAGATTTGTGGGTGAAGCTGACCAATTCCTTCCCTGGAGCCATGGAGCTCTGAGTAGTGACAACAGACAATACAGACATTTAGACAATGGAGCATTTGGCTACAGTTTTGGTAAGTTACAGAAAAGGAGGAAAACAGAAAATAGAGAGACTCAATAACAGGTGGACGTCTAGCAACCTTAGTGATGTGAGTGTGGGGACCTTCTGGAGAAGGAGAGACGAAGACAAGGTAGGGTTATCACAAATGTGATGTGGGGCCAGCATCCTCGACCTGGAAGAGGTTGAACTAGTCTAAGAACTGTGAGTAACCAGGTAACACTGCCCCCTCGTCATATAGGGTCTTGTGCAACCTGCAAGTATTCTTGGATTTTATCTTTCATGCAACAGGAAAATTTTCAGTAAAGAAACGGATGAACAGGGCCGGCTCCGTGGCTTAGCGGTCAAGTGCGCACGCTCTGATGCTGGCGGCCCGGGTTCGGATCCTGGGCGCGCCCCAAGGCACCACTTCTCCGTCCAGCGCGAGGCCGAGTCCCACGTACAGCAACTAGAAGGATGTGAACCTATGACATACAACTATCTGCTGGGGCTTTGGGGGGAAGAAAATGAATAAATAAAATCTTTAAAAAAAAAAAAAAAAAAAAAAAGAAACGGATGAACAGACTGCTGTTTTGAGCAGAGCACCACTCTGCAGGAGGACACTTCTGTAGGAAGACTGTATTGATATAAACAGTGAAAATATCCAATATTAATCCAACCTCTACACGACATGTGATCAGTGTTCTAACTAGTTTTTGAGGATTTTTCACCCTTAGAAATCCCACAACAAAAATACATTCATAGCTGGATGAGATGAAGCAGGAAGAGTTATTTGTCATTATCATGGTCTAGGAGGGTTGGAGAGGAGTCTGCTATGTTCAAATTGGATCATGGAGCTGCCCAAGAGAAGACACGAATGTGATAACTACTCAGGTTCTATGCCTGTTGGGGAGGGCTGCTGGTCAACTGGGATAGGTTTGGTTTGTATGGAGGACCTGGCTTTGCTTCAGCTGGAGTTTAGCTCAGCCTGATCATCAACCTCATGGATGGTCAAGTGCACTTGGCTGGAATTTACTTGAAGGAAGGAGGAGACCTGTGGAAAGGATTTGTGCAGGGTAGGGTCAGTGACAGGTAAGTTTGGGGCCATGAGAAGAAAACATTTCATCAGGGAGTGAGGGCCAGGGCTTGGGGGCAGGAAGGAGGCTGATGGGGTGGCACCAACAAGACGTCTTGAGTCTTGAAGTGAGCTTGACTGTGGTGATGGACAAGAGTCGTGGATGAAGGGCTCAGGGACAGAAGTACTTGTTTGTTGTTGTTGTTGTATTGAGGTAGAAGATAGTGAAGAATTGAGGGCTCCTTCACTCTCTACTTTCCTTGACTAGTGGAGCCAATGGGGCTATCACAGGAGGGATGACCCCAAGAGGAGAAGGAGGCGTGGGGAGATCTTTGTAATACTGTCCACTGACTCACAGAGGAAGCACCATCTCCCTCCTGGCCTGGGGCTGTGGTTTTGTTTCTCCGAAGCACTTCCTCTCTGTTCCTCATTTATATAAGCAGTAGCACCTTCCCTTCACCACTCTCCATCAAACCCCTGAGTCATTGTTGCCTCCTCACCACCTCTTGCCCCCAGACAATAACTCTTCATCTGAGTCTGTGGGTTCTGTCTCCATGCTTTTGGCAAATGCGCTAGTTGGAGACAATTCACAGGTTTGTTGTTTTCCATTTAACAGTTGATGGATATATGGGCTGTTATCGCTTTCTGTCTATTGTGAATAGTTCTATGAACACGCTTGCATAAGTGTTTGTTCAACTGCTTGTTTGCAATTATTTTTCTTTTCTTTATTGTGGTAAGAGGGCTTAACATGTGATCTACCCTCTTTACAAATGTTGGTGCCCAATATGGTGTTGTTAAGTATAGCCACACAGTTGTACAGCAGATCTTTAGAATTCATTAGTTTTGCATAACTGAAACTTAGACCTAGAAGGGGAATTTCTAGTTCAGATGGTAATTCTGGGTTTAACTTTTTAAGGAACTGCCAAACTGCTTTCCACAGTGGCTGAATCATTTTATATTCCCACCAGCAGTGTATGTGGGTTCAGATTTCTTCACATTCTCATCATCACTTATTATGTTTTTACAAATTATGGCCAACGTAGTGGTGTGAAGGGGTATCTAGGTCTGGTTTTATTTGCATTTCCCTAATCACTAATGAATTGAAAATCTGTCATATTCTTGCTGTTCACTTGTATTTCTTTGTTGTAGAAATGTCTATCTAAGCCATTGGACTATTTTTTAATTCGATTGCTTTTTGTTGTTAAGGTATCCTTTATATATTGTGGATACTAGCCCCTTGTTAGATATATGATTTGCAAATATTATTTTCTAATTTTTACGTTGCCTTTAAACACTTGATAGCACTTGCTGGTGCACATGTATTTTAAATTTTGATGACACTCAATCAATCTACTTGTTTTCTTTTTTGTTTGTCCTTTAATGTCATATCTAAGAAACTATTGTCAAGTCCAAAGTTATGAAGATTTACTCTATGTTTTTCTCTAAGAGTTTTACAGTTTTAGCTCTTCTATTGATCCATTTTGAGCTAATTTTTGCATATGGTGTGTGTAAGGGTCTAGCGTCCCTCTCTTGCATGTGGATATTCAGTTTTCCCAATGCAATTTGTTGAAGAGACTATTCTTCCCCCTTTGAGTGGTCTTGGCCATTTCATCAAAATCAACTGCTCATATGTATGGGTTTATATCTCATCCTTCAATTTTATTCCATGCAGCTATCTGTTTGTTCTTATGCCAGCACCTCACTGTTGTGATTACAAGGACTTTCTAGTAAGGCTGAAATCAGGAAGTGTGAGTTATCCAACTTTCTTCTTCTTTTTCAAGATATTTTGACTATTGTGGCTTTTTTACAATTATCTTCAGTTAGAGAAATGGCTTTTTACTTTCTGCAGAAATGGCATTTAAGATTTTGACAGGGATTTCATTGATTCTTAGATTGCCATGGACAGTATTGTCATCTTTACAACATGAAATATTCTAAGCCATAATCCTGGAATGTCTTACCATTGATTTAGGTCTTTTCAAATTTCCTTCAGCAGATTTAAAAAAACAAAACACTACAGTGTATAAGTGTTGCGTTTCCTTTGATAAATTCATTCCTGGTGCATGTTTTATTTTGGGTGCTGTTATGAGTTGAATTGTGTCACCTAAAATAATGTGTTGAAGTCCTCAGCACCAGGACCTGTGAATGTGGAAATAGGTCCTTTGCAGATTTAATCAAGTTAAAATAATATACTGATTTAGGGTGAGTCCTCATCCAATATTTCAGTTGTCCTTATCAGAAACAGAAAATAGGTACATAAGGAGAAAGTCATTGAAGACGGGCACACTTGTGGAGGTGTCAGCTGTGTGAAGATGGAGGCAGAGACTGTAGTTACGTTGCCACAAGCCTAAGGGTACCTGGGGACAATGAGAGCTAATATGAGGCAAGAAGGATTTTTCCTTAGAGCCTGCATGGCGAGCATGGGCTTGCTGACACCTTGATTGTGGACTTTTAGTCTCCAGACTTGTAAGAGAATAACTTTCTGTTTTTATATGCCACCAAATTGGTATTAATTTGTTACAAAAGACCTGGGACACTAATACAAGGTGGAAGTATATAGTGTTTGCAAGACTGGGCTCTGGTATCTGGCAGCCTGAGCTCATTTCTGGGTCTTCCACTCTTTGGCTCTGTGACTCTGAGCATGCTGCGTGATCTCTGAACTTCTACTTCCTCATTTTGAAAATGTTGATAATGTTACTAACATCCTCTTCAGGTTTATGTGAGGACCAAATTATTTATTACATTGAAAAACTTTACAAAACTACAGGTCGCCTTGTTATCTGAAGACCATTGAACATCATTATAGAGTTTTCTATGGCGATACTGTGACACTCCTCAGCACCATGACGCAGGTCAGGTCCCTACAGCACCGCATGGGGACTGGGTACAGCTGGGCTCTGTGTGGGGACACAAGCCCATGTCCAGCCTGAGGACAGAAGCAGAGAGTGGGGGAGTGGGATATGGAGGCCACTGACCTGTCACCACCACCTCCAGGGACACTTTCTGTTGGGGGCATTTGCAACGCCTGCAGTCATGGTGTAAATGCAGTGATTGGGGACTGCTCTCTTGTCCTGGGATCTCAATGTGCCTGGTTATCCTGGAGCTCAGAGCATCCCTCTTCTCCAGGCATGGATGGCCACATGCTCATTGCTGTGGAAAGGAGCCTGGAAAATCTTGGATCTTGGTGCAGGGAAGCCCTTATCATGATGTTTAAAATAGAAGGAAGCATTTGTCACATGGGGCTATTGGTGAGGTGAGCTGCCTCTGGCTCCTCCTCACCTGCAAAAGACAATTCTATTCATTACTTCCCAATTCTGCATTCAGTGTTTTCACACCGACAGCTTGAAATTGGCCGTGAAAGGATTATTACACTAAATAAATAGAAAAATGCCGCAAATAAGGGTTTTTATAAAAATGAAGTTTGTTTAGAACTGAATTACTGACACACCACCTGGCTGTCACTTCAAACACCAGTTTTCTTATCCTAACTGATGATATTTCTAGAGAAACTATACCAGGTATCATCTGATGGGGAGAGAAGGGCTTGACAGGTCCAGAGAGAGTTTTAGTAAATGGTTTTGGATTTATCTGTTCCAAATTGGACCTGATTTTAACTCATTTACTCAGTTATCTAAAGCATATTCAGTGTTCTGAGCTGAAGAGATGGAGGTCAACAGCACACATCAGCAAATGTGGCGATTAAAAATAAGAAAAATGTGTTACAAGAAAATGGACTAGACCATGAAGTTGTGTAAAGTTGTGGGATGTACCCTCATGTCATAGGGGTGAGAAAATATGGGGGGCAGTCAAGGAGACTCAACAATGGTAGGGAGAGAAAGTATCACAGTTTAATAAAGGAGGAATCCCAGACTGGGAACACCCAGACGTTCTCCTGCACCCGAACCATGTTTACTCCCTCGAGGCTCTCAGCAGACAGTTCAACCAACATGTGCTGTAGATTTTCCTCCAGAACCTCCTGGGCAGGTTAGATTTCTACCAAGGCTCTGCTGCTCTGAATGGTGCATTGTTCCCTCTTGGGTTGACCTTCTGGCTGCACCTTGGGTCCTTCTCTGGTTGTGTCGAGCCAGTATCAGCAGCACCCCGATGGCCACCAGGATCAAGCCAGCCATGCCGATTCGGATGAGATTATCCCGTGTGTAGTCTGGGGAGTGTGAGGATAAGAATTGTGGTCAAAAAGTTCACAGTGGTCAGGGCAGAGCCAATTCACCCCAGGATCCCTGGGGGTCCACAGGGCATCCACCTCTCCTGGACAGGACATGACCCTCTGCACAAGCCCCACAACTGAGAACTTCTCCTGCTCAACACTCTTAGGGTCTGACTTCATTTCTGATGGGCTGATGGTCTCATCTGATTCTGAGAGTCATACAATGAGAGGGTGAGTGAGGAATGGGGGAAACATTGTGCTCTCATATGCCCCCAGTTCTCATACCATGACTTGTCCACAGTCCCTTAATGAGCAGTTTCTCTCCCCTCACCAGGTTCCCTCTCGTTTCCTCACTGGATTCGCTCAGCCTCCCTGTGTTCTTTGCTCTCAGAACCTGAGTCACTTTGGAACAGTGTAGCTGTGCCCCAAGAGCTAAGGATTAGGTCTCCCAACACAGAAGTAATTGAGTGCTGTGTGTTCCGTGTTCAGTTGTAGATGCAAGAATCCATAATCTTATCCCCTACAGCTGTGAGTCCCCCTATTCCGCAGCTAAGGACTCAGGGTCCACGGGTGAGGGGTTGGAGTCATGAGCTACTAATGCCCCTCTGTGGAGCTTCCCCCTGTGCCCTCATTTATTCCTGTCTCAGATTTCCTGAGGACAGAGCCCTGAGCTGACTGAGCTCGGACAAGACAGGGTCAGGGCCCCTCACCTGAGACCATGAGCTCCAGGGTGTCACTGGGGTGTGACAACAGGTAGGAGCTGGTATTGAGTGAGCTGCAGCACCTGTAGGTCCCCTCCTTGGGCTAAGGTCACAGGTGTCATGGAGAATTGGGCCTGGTAATGCTTAGATTGGTACTTTGATCTAAGACGCAGCGGGGGATCGGCTGCCCCCTCCTTGGACAGACGGAAAGTGTCCCTCAGGCTCTATGACTGACACAGCAGGGTCACATTCTCTCCTGAGGCCACCGTGGGGCCCGGCTGCACTGAGAGGGAGGGTGTGTCAGGGAGCTGTCCTAGAGAGAAGAAGGGTGGGTGAAGGGCTGCCTGCCCGTCTTGTTCTGAACTGAGTCCCTAGGCCTCTCTCTGAGGACCTTCCTTTCAGTCTGTCTTGTTTTCTCTGATTCTCTCCCCAACCATCCCCTTTATCTCTGTCTCTCTCCCTCCCTGGGGCTCTACGCTCCTAATTCTGGCATCACCACCTGGGGCTCCCCCAGCAGGGCCTGTGCCGAATCTGGTTCCCTGACTGACCCACTGGCTCCTGACCTACCCCCAAGATGTCCAGGGTTCAGTGGGGGCCGACCACTCAGAAGACAGATTGTGTCCACTGTAGCATCTGTACCAGCCCCTGTGGGAGGGTCTCAAAGGGTCCAGGAGGAAGTTGGCCTGAGAGAGCCCAGCCTGGGGCTGCAGGGCAATATCATGTGGGAGGTCATGTTCCCCCTCCTTGGACAGAGCGAATCTGTCATAGTCAACAACAGAGAGACTGTCAGGATCTGTTCAGAGGCCACGACAGGGCCCTGCTGGGTCAGGTGGGAGGGCTTCCCAGACCCACCTGAGAGAAAGACCACCTGTGGATTGCAGGGGCTGATTCTTCCCATAACCCTCCTTCTCCATCTTGGACCCCAGGTTCCCTGTCTCTCTCTCCCTCTGTATCTCGGGCTCAGGAGCCCATGCTCCCCTCACCTCACACTCTCATCTGGGACTCCACTGGGAGTAAAGACCAAAACAACTTGTCTGTTGTCTCAAAACATGGATGGGGCCAGGATGGGACTTTCTCACCTGATACCAGGAGCTCCACTGGGTTACTAGGGTGTGACCACTCCTGGAATTTGTTCAGGTAACAGCCATAGCATCTGAACGTCCACCTGTGACTGGGGGTCACGGGCCCCACAGGGAACAAAGAGTGGAACTTCCCGTTGGGGTGTTGCTGTGAGTCCAGGGCCCAGGAGGTCTTATGTTCTCCTTCCTTAGTCAGAATGAACCTGTCAAATCTTAGCTGTGAGCCACACTGGAGGGTCACGTTCCCTCCTGAGGGCACCACAGGCCTCGGCAGGGCTGAGAGGGTGGGTTTGCTGTAGAATCCTAGGAGAGGAGGAGGCAGTGTGTTAAATGGGGCTCACACCTCCCTCATATCACCCAAGGCTGGACTGTGAGAGGGGAGACATCCCTAAGAGCAGACCCCCTTCCTGAGGGCAGAGCCTGAGGCTGGGACCCCTGAGTGTCCTCTCACCTGTCACCACCAGCTCCAGGGGGTCACTGAGCTCCGACGAGGATGTGATGTTGTGATAGTAACAGTAATATCTCCCTGCCTCTTGCTCTGTCATGTGTGGGATGGAGAACTTGGCCTTGCCCCCAAGCTGCAGTAAGTTTGCTGTATCCCAGGGCCCTAAGCTTCGCTCTTTTTCCAGTTGGTACTGCAGCGGCCCCAGGGCCCCCTGACACCAGATGGTCACAGGCCTCCCCCAGGGGATCACAGAGCCTGGCTCAGCCCAGACGGTGGGTTTGGGGAGGGTCCCTGAAAGGAAATCAGAGGCCGGGTCACACGACATCCCCAAACCCAGTAATCCAGCTCTCAGCCCCAGTAGCCTCCCAGAAGTCCCCCATCTCTCAGCCCAGAAGTACCACTCTTAATTACCAGCTGCCCTGAGGATGGCCCCTGTCCCCAGTGAGGAGGTGGGACCTGGGACACCTGGAGACAGACTCACCTGCCTTCACTGGGGTCCTCAGCACCACACTCAGCCCTGGAAGAGAGTGCCTTGTGAGTGATTTGCCCCTGGATCTTGAGCAGAACCTCTCCTCCCCTGAGCATCCTGATTCCTGGTGTCTCCTGACAGACCAGGGCTTCCCCTTCCCCTCCTCAGATCTCACCAAGCCAGAGTAGGGCCATGAGGTTGGGAGTCATGGCCTCTTCTCCATCTGGCCCTGGCTGTGCATGTGGAGTAGACAAAGGTGCCGGGCAGGATAGGCTGACATGCAGGGTGTGCACACTTAGATACTGGTCCTCCTCATCACGAGGTTGTCTCGTCAGCAGACGCACAGAAAGGGGAACTGCCTCTTCTTAAGGTCCTGGCTCTTGTTTCTAGGACTAAGCAGCAAATAGACACAGAGATGCCCCTTCCAAGGGAGCATGACCCAGGACATGTCCTTCCCTCTCAGAGCCTCCCCCTGGGGTCTCCTTCGTCCTCATCCCATCCATCAGAATATCCCTCTGGGGTCCTCACCATGGACAGTGGTCATCCAGGTCCTGGAGATGCTTCAGGGAAGACGCAGGATCTTGCTGCACTGCAGAGCTCAGATCAGCAGAGACACACACTCAACATCTAACTGTACAGTTCAGGTCAAGGTCATTGTGACTAAGAGCGCAAAGGAGAAATACAGTGAAATAAGGGAAGGAGACACCTCTTCTCTCCTGGCCCCGGAGTGTGGGCTTTCTTTCTATCACAGCCCCCTTCACGGACTTTTCCTTTTTCTTGCAACAGCGTCCACCCCCACCTCTCTGGGAACAAACTTCTAAGTCGTCCCTGCCTCCTCAGTGCCCTTGTTCCTCAGGAAGAGATCTCCTCCTCATGCTGGGATCATGTCTTAGGTATAGGGGACATTCAATGGGTTAGTGCTATGATTTGGGGGACAGAGGTGATTCTTATGTAAATATCCCTCCATTATCCACTGCCCATGTGACCTTGAGCATCCAATCTCTGAGCCTCGGTTTCCTCATCTGCAGCATGCTGTCAGGAACCCCACTCCTCAGAGTGGTTGTGGGATTAGTGGTCCCAGGACGTGGGAGGGATCAATCATGTTAACTTCCAGACCTGATAATAATGTGTGGGGTTTGAGACATGAGAGAATCAAGGTGTCAGACTCGATAGTCAGGGTGGATGATTGATGTGCCCGCTCAGGAGCCCCCATCTGCTCCTAACACTGAGAAGTGCTGTTTATGATATTTCTGAAATCTGTAGCCACAGTCAACTGAAGAAAAAGAGAAATGAAAGTTTTCAAAATTGAGACAGAACCACAACAGATAAAAGAGGACAAGGCGGAGTGGCCACAGGTGCCTGGGACCATCAAGCGGTCATTTAGAGCGGAGGTTTCCACCTCTGTGTGGACAGGAGAGGGACCCCCAATTCTTCACATGCAAGGAGGGGAGCAGAGCTCAAGCTGAAACTTGGAAGCTGTGTGCCCCTCCCCAACATTTTAGATGGGCACTGGAATATCTCTGTCCACTGACTCAGGACTATGGTCAGCTCTGAGCTATGTCCAGTATTTGTGTAGCGTTACATGTGTGAGTGTGGGGCTCATGATGGAGCTGTCCCTGCTGGGCACATCCCTAGACAGATGCTAAGTTTGGGAGAGAGGATGCCATGGGCCAGCTGCAACAATCCACCCCTTTCAGCCCTGAAGGTCAGGAAAGCCCTGGGAGAAACTCTATGGAAAATCAGGTGTGTGGGAGGTGAGCATCCATAAGGAATGAACATCAAAGAGAAACCCTAATAGTGATAAATAGTGCTATGAAAGACAGTCTACAGTACAGGTAATGGGGGCTGTCATATCCAAAGGAATAGAATACTGGAGTATATGAAACTCATTTTAATGTAAGTGTCTTTAAATATCTGAAAAAGTAAAGGAGGAAATTGAATTCCTGAAAAACAACATAAGCTGTATTGTGGAAGAATATAGACCTTTAGAAATGAAATAGGCAAATACTTAGAGATAAAACATAAGACTTTCATTTAACACACTCAAAATTTTCTTTTCATCAAGTAGATGGTACAGCTGAAGATCCAGTCATGAAGCTAGAACGTAATAGTGAGGAAATTTCTGGTTGCAGCACAGAGAGATTGGAATGAGGAAATTAAGATGCATGGGGAACATAAAGAGAAGGACAATGTACGTTGTGAGTTTCAGGAGGAAGCAGTGAGAATGATGTCTACAGCAGTTCTGGAGGGAAATGGCGGGCGTTTAACAGAGATGTAGAAGGAACGTGTAACTGCTGGGTGCATGGATATATCAGTGACATCTGAGTCTTGATATTTCATGGCAAAGTGAAGGGAATTGTTGGAGAAAAGACATTTCAAACAATGGCAAACGATATGGGAAAAGTACATTCAAAGAATTAATTGTGAATGAAGAATTCTATACTCACTCAAATTACTATTAAGGGGCAAAGGTGAAAGGGTCAGCAGGGAAGAAATATGTAAGTACAAGGAGACCTGGGGCACATCTGACACGTTTGGACTCATGTCTCACATGTTAAATCCACCATCTCAGGCTTCATCTTCATGAGGGATGAAGAGGGTGTTTGGGGCAGATCTTTGACCATCAGATGTATTTTCCCCTCCTTGCAGTTGGATCATATCCTTTACTTAAGATAATGTATTGAAGTATCTGAATTAAAGAAAGAGTGAAGATAAGGCATTTCAAGATATACAAGATTTTAGACATTTTACTGTTTACATGCTCACTAAAGCAAAACTAATATATGTAATTAAACCAAAAGGACTATTTACACAAAATAGAGAAACTGAGACGCAAAAGTGAGAAAAAGACGGCAAAACAAATAAACATTTGGGAAACTATGTTTTTATATACAGGCACATATACGTTTATACTTAAGGAAGCTGAAAGAAAATATTTGGGGGGTGTGTGCGTGTAAGAGAGAGAGCGATTTGCAAGAAAATAAGTACTAACAGTTCAGCTAATGTGAAATGTCCTTTTCATTCCTGAAGCAGAGGACAAATAAAAAAACTGGGCAAAATTATAAATGTAAATACCAATAGGAACAATGGGAATAACTACCTAAAGTTAGAAATACAATATATAACCTCCAAACTGGTTGATGTTAATTATACACAAAAAAAATCTTGGTGACGTCAGCAACATGGGGGGTGGTGAGCTGTTCCCTTTGTCTCTCCCCCTTTTGAACTACAACTAAGTGGACATTCATTGACCAGAGACGAAGCCTACACAGCACCACAGCCCGCCTGAGAGACGCACACAGCTATTGTCTGAGGGTGGGTGGACTGACCCTCCGGGAAGTGGTGGAGATGGGTGAGCACTCCCTACCCTTCCCCACACCCCTGGGCGCACGCAGGATCGCTGTCCAGCCTGCTGCCGGCAACCCGAAAGTGGGAACGTGCCCCGGGGCGACTGTAGGAAGAGGCAGTGGCAGCCCTTCGCCCACTGGTGATCACTTTCCCGGCGGCGGGGGTGGGGAGCCACCATGCCCCTGCAGCCCAGCCCTGACCAGTCCATACGGGAAGCCCCGCCCACCAAGCACAGCGGCGGGACTGCAGGCAGAGTCTGCAGCACAACTAAGTGCACTGAGGCAAATACACGCCAGTCCCCACGAGCACCCATAGCACAGCTGAGCCTTGAAAGAGGAAGTGGGCCCCGGGGCGACTGTTGGAAGAGGTGGCGGCCGCCCTTAACGCACTCATGATTGCTTTCCTGGCAGGTTGGGGAGCCCATCATGCCCCTGTGGCCAAAAGGAGTGGCCCTGGCTGGGTTCCCATGAGAAGCCCCGAGTACGTGAACCCTCTGCAGGCTGGTGCAAGCTCCCGCAGTTCCCACACAACTTCCAGCAGACGGGGTGGGGCCAGAAACTCTGCTCCTGCTCCCCCTAGCGGTAGCAGGTGGAATCTGTGAGCTAACACTGCCACAAATGCCCCAGCAAAAGATTAGTCCATCAAACACCGTGAGAAACCATAGCAACAGTTCAGACCAGAAGGAACACGACAATTCTCCAGAAACCAACCCTGAAGGCCCAGAAATTTACAGTCTAAATGACAGAGAATTCAAAATGGCTGTCATAAAGAAACTCAATGAGATACAAGAGAACACAAAAAACAGTTCAGTGAGCTCAGGAATAAAATGAACCTCTTCACCCAAGAGATTGAAACTATAAAAAAAAAATCAAGCAGAAATTATGTATATGAAAAATATAATCAATGAAATAAAAAATAGTCTAAAATCTTTAAAGAATAGAGCTGAAGTTATGGAAAGAATTAGTGATTTAGAGGATAAAATATAGAAATGCTACAGGTGGAGGAGGAGACAGAATTCTTTGAGAAATACCTGATTCAATTAGGAAAAACAACTTAAGGATCATAGGTATTCCAGAGGGAGAAGGGAGGTAGATAGGAGCAGAGAGCTTGTTCAAAGAAACAATAGCTGAGAACTTCCCTGCCTTTCTTCCTTCCCCCCACATAATGACAGTGGTTCCTGGTGGAGACAGGACATGTTCATAGTGGACAGAAGTCCCCAGAGAAGGATTTCTGGACATTCTACCACAGAAATTCACTGGCAGAGAGCTTCAGAACTAATTCAGCATTTTGAAATCCAGGGTAGGATTCTACTTTTGATAAACGCGAGAATAAGTTTCAGATATGGACCTGGAGTGTGGACTTTCTGTCACAGCCACCTTCACAGACTTCTCTTTTTTGTTGCAAAATCTTCTACCCCCACCTCTCTGGGAAGAGATGTCTGAGTTTCCTGCCTCCTCAGATCCCCTGTTCCCTTGGACAGAGCTCTCTTCCTCAGCCTGGGGTCCAGTTGGGGACAGTGAGTGGATTAGTGCTCTGATTTCGGGGACAAGGCTTATTTTTATTTAAATATACCTCCGTCATCTGCTGCTCATGTGACCTTCCTCTGCAGAATGTTGTCAGGAACCCCACTCAGAGTGGTTGTGGGATCAGTGGTGCTGGGTTCACAGGAGCGATCAATCATTGTTAACTTTCAGACCTGATTAAGACGTGCAGGTGTGGGACTCCACAGTCGGGATGGTTGATTAACATGGCCACTCAGGAGACCCCCATCTGCTCCTAACACTGAGAAATGCTGTTTATTAAACAGTTTTGAAATCTGTATCCATAGACTACTGGCTAGTATCTGCTGAACCAGCCGTCCTGTCCCCTTGGTTGTTAAGGACCTTGTCTACAGTGGGGCTCTCTGGGGACATTAATATCTGACTCAAACATCCAGTGCTTTGCGCCCACTCCTATACATCTGTCCATGCACATCGCTCCTTCCTGGATATCCTTGTTTCCTCCGTTCAATTTTGCTCCTTCATGTCCCCTGACCAGAGTGGCAAGGTATTTGCTACTATCCTGGAGGCTGTGTACACCTTTACATGCAGATGGTTCTCTTTCCACAAAAAGTGCATTATCCTTTTCATTACCCAAATGTCTGCCCACTGAAGGCATTTTCTCTCCTCAGATTCACCAGATGGAGGCTGTAGAGCAATGCTACCCCAAAACATCCCACCACCCAAGCATGGCCCAGGGCACAGAACCACAGATGACAGCTGAGGAGAGGCACCATTGTGACGGGTATGGGTGTAGTGTCATGTTCTATCCTACATGTTTGTGCGACTCACCCTTGTCCTCTGGACCTGTCCACGGCCCCAGGTGTACCAATCTCGTCCAACAATGGATTGAAACCTTATGACTTGGTGGGAATGACAACAGCCGGCTCATCATAGATGGTTCCTGTTGCATAGACACTTGATGTCTTCTTGTTAGTCATTCAGTTTCTCTTGGGAACCAGCAGCACGTCAGGAGCAGCTTTTTAAATGGCGTCTACTCTCTATTTCAGGTAATGTGATGGCAGGAACACAAGGGGCCTGAACTTCAAATCTACCATTGAGGCTGGGCAGGGAATTCACACAGCATCCCAGTACACATGAGCACTTACAGTGCCAGGGGACAAGGCAGATCACATGGCCATGGCTGCAGGGTCTTGGTACTGCAGAGCCCTGTCTCCCTCTGTGATCTGCTCAAACCCGCAGCCTTCTCAGTCACCTGATAAGGGAGAAATCTGTTTTCTCAAGTATGGTATATGCTGCTTCCCCCATCCAAAGCGTCATACCCAAAGTTGCGTCTCCTTCTTAGTGTCAGGTGTTGCAAGGTGTAATACAGGGTGTGTTTTGGCAGGCCTGAGAGAGCAGCACCTCTATAAAGTTCACAGCTTTGGCAGATCCTGACTCTTTGGATTTCTTTTTTCTTTAAAATCTCCCACCATCTGGAGTACATACCAGGGCAACCAGAGTACTCACCACCCTTTACTCATCAGGTCAAATTAACACGATGTCACCAATATTGTGGACAAATGTGATGTTCTGCCCGATGTCGAGATGCTGAGGGTCCCTTTGGACGATGCTGTGAAAGGGGGAGAGTTGGTTTATCCCTGGACACTGTGAACATGTACTGCAGTCCATCCCAGGGGAAGAAGAGCTGCTTCTGTTACCAGATCCACAGCTGCACAAAAGTGACCAGAGGCTGCATAATTCTGTCCTAGGAAATGCATCCATCCCGCAGAGCAGCTGCCAGGAGTCAGTACTTGGGGAGGTCTGCGGCCCTTCACCATCCACCACCCAGGATCCACCCAGTTTTTCAGGGGCCAGGCTGGTGTGTTAAGCAGGGATATGGTGGCCCCACCTCTGCCTCCTTTAAGTCTCTGAGGGTGGCACTAACCCCTGCTAGTCCACCTGAGTGCAGGGTTGTTTGTGATGACTCTGCCAGGCACTATGGAAGTTACACTGTTGAGTACACAGATTCCGTTTCCTTTCTGTAAAGAGTATGTAACTATGTTTTGGAAGTCGATTCAAGGACTTGGTTCACCTTTTGCTTTCAAGGCTTTAACAACAGTCTGTCTTTAGGCGTGTGCTGCAGCTCCTTTGGCTAACTAGGCCTGGCTCCTCTGGGGTGCTTGATTGGTTCCTAGTGCTGCACGGGATCCAAACATCTCCCACCACTGTGTGAGCTCCGGGAATTCAATAGAACCTTTACTTATCCTTGTTTCCAAAAATATTAGTAGGTTAAGAAAGGATACAAACATCATTGCATGATAAGGCGTGTGTGCTTGTTTTTGCTGCCTCAAAATTTGAAAATAACGTGAGGCGAGTGCTCATGGAGGAAAAGTAACTGGGCAGTTCTGACTCTCTGTCCTCTGCACTGTCCCAGTGTCCACGTGTTTGCTTCCCATTCTTCTGTCTTCCTTCCTCATGTGCCAAGATTCCTCCCTTGGTCAGGTCCTTTCTGGGTCAGGAACTTCCTTTTCCATTCATTTAGGGGAGGCCTGCTTGTGACAATCCTCTTAGCTTCCTTCACCTGAGAGTGTTTTTATTTCCCTTTCCTTCCTGAAGGATAATTTCACCCTCTGTAGAATTTGGGATCGACAGTTCTTTTCTTTCTGCACCTGAAATGTCGTTCCTCTTGCTTCCTGCCTTCACGGTTTCTGACGGGAAGCCCGTTGTCATCTGAGTGGTTTCCCTCTATGGTCAGGTGGCATTTCTGTCTCACTGCATTCAAGGAGCTTGTCTTTTGTTTCCCTTCCTTGGGTCATGATGCGTCTTGGCATGGATTTCTGTGGGCTTCTCCTGTTTGGGGTTCACTGAGTTTCATGAATATGTAGCTTTATGACTTTTGCCAAGTTTGGGGAAATTCCAGCCATGATTCTTGAATAGTTTTCAGTCTCATCTTCTTTCTCCTCTGCTTCTAGGACTCAGATCACATGGATGTGAGATCTCTTGTTAGAATCCCACAGGTCCTGAGGCTCTGTTCGTGTTCTTTTCCAGTTCATTTGCTCCCTGTTGTTCAGACTGAGTAATTTCTGCTGTTCTGTCTTTATGTTCGTTATTTCCTCTGTCCTCTCCATTCTGCTGTCGAGCCCATCCGTGGAGCCTTTATTTTGAATGTCGTATTTTTCAAGTCTAAAGTTTCCTTTAGTTTCTTCTTTGTATCTTCTGTTTCTTCGGTTAGACTTTCTTTTTTTTAAATTTATTTTAAGCTTGCATGTAATTGCCCATCAAAGCATTTTTATTATGGCTGCTCCACAGACCTTATCAGATAATTCCAACCTCTGTGTCACCTCAGTGTCATCACCTGTTGACAATGGCTTTCATCACTCAAGGTGAGATTTCCCTGCTTTTTGTTATGAACTGGACATTATGGATTTGATGTTGTGAGTGTCTGGACCTTACTTAAATCTTCTGTTACAGAAGGCCTTTTCTGACACATGGCCAGGGTCCTGACTCATTACTGCCAGGTGGAGGGTACAGTCCAGGTCCCCACGTGGTTCCTTTGACACCCACTGTGTCGCTCCTAGATCCTAACAGTCTTAGCCCGTCTGCTGCCTTCTCTGCACTTTCTGAAGTATTCTCGATGTTTGTTGTATACACAAGGTCCAGGAGTTTTCTGTGCCTTATGGGTGGTTAGGGAAACAAACCTCTACTTCCTCTTGGTCCAAAACTGGAATTCTGAAATGTAATTGATTTTATATATTGATGATGTATCCAGTGACAGTGGATCAATCCTTCTCAAATTAGAATAATAGATGTTTCAATTATTTGCGGTTGCCATGGACACAATTTTGTAATCTGTGAGTAATACCATTTTATTGCATCCATTCAGTGCTTATCATACTTTTTTTTGCTTTATTATTTGATCATTCTTCCAGTGCCCTGCTGAATAGAAGAGGTCATAGTGAACATTCTTGTGTCATTCTCAGTCACAGGTGGAAATATTGCAAGTTTTTACCTTTAAAAAGTATTGCTGATGTAGAATTTTAAAGACACTTTGATAAATGATAGGAAATTCCATTTTATTTCTGAGAGTTTTTCTCATTATAAATTGGTGATATATTTTATCAGAAGTCTTGAATCTGTTTTTTTTTAATTTTTTATTTATTGCAGTAACATTGGTATATAACATTGTATAAATTTCAGGTGTACATCATTATACTTCTATTTCTGCATAGATTACATCATGTTCACCACCCAAATACTAATTACAACCCATCACCACACACATGTGCCAAATTATCCCTTTTGCCCTCCCCCCTCCCCACTTCCCCTCTGGTAATATGATCATTTTTATATTTCTTCTTTTTTTGTTTTTGATTTTTTTTGTGTGTGTGAGGGAAATCAGCTTTGAGCTAACATCCGATGCTGATCCTCCTCTTTTTTGCTGAGGAAGATTGGCCCTGGGCTAACATCCATGCTCATCTTCCTTTACTTTATGTGGGACACCGCCACAGCATGGCTTGACAAGAGGTGCGTCATTGTGCGCCCGGGATCCGAACCCATGAACCCTGGGCTGCTGCAGCAGAGTGCGCGCACTTAACCACTTGCGCCACTGGGCCGGACCCTCTATTTCTTCTTTTATATTTGAATTGTACTGATTGATTTTTGAATATGAAACCAACCATGCATTTCTGAAAAATAACATACCAGCATGGTCATGATATATTATCCATTTTATATACTGCTGACTCTTTTTTTTTTTTTTGGGAGGAAGATCAGCCGTGAGCCAACATCCGTGCCAATCCTCCTCTTCTTGCTGAGGAAGATTGGCTCCGAGCCAACATCCACCACCAATCCCCCTCTTTTTTTCTTTTTTTCTCCCCAAAGCCCCAGCAGATAGTTGTATGTCATAGTTGCACATCCTTGTAGTTGCTGTATGTTGGACACGGCCTCAGCATGGCTGGAGAAGCGGTGCCTCGGTGCACGCCCGTGATCCGAGCCTGGGCCACCAGTAGCGGAGTGCGGGTACCCAACCGCCAAGCCATGGGACCGGCCCCTACTGACTCTTTTTTGGGAATATTTTGTGTAGGAATCTACAGCTAAGTAAATGTGAGAGAGCTTCCTCTGATTTTCCCACTTGGTAGGTTCTTGTGAGGTTTTGGTATCAGTTTTTTTGTGGCCTGATAAAACGTGTTGGGAGGAATATTCCCTCCTTCTCTATTTGTGGAGGAAGCTTATTTAAATTTGGTATGTGTATGTTCGTGTGTGCGTCCGTGTGTGTGTGTGCGTCTGTGTGTGTGTATGTGTGTCCAGGTGTGTGTACATGTGTATTTCATAAGTGCATACATGTTGGGAAGCGTTCACCAGTGAAGCTTTCCAGACTCAGAGTTCACTTTGTGGGAAAATTTTTAATTACAGATTCAACATTTAATATACAAAACAATTCAGATTTTCTGCTTAGTTTTATGTCTATCATTTTGGTAAATTGCATTTCTTGAGGATTTTGTCCATTTCATCTACATTTTCTAATATATTGGCATAAAACTGTTCAAAATGATCTCTTATCTACTTAAAGTCTGTAGGATCTGTGCTGCTGTGCTGATAATGTAATGTGTGCCTTCCCTCTTTTTTCCTTGAGTGTTGTGGGTGGGATCTATGTGTGATTAATGTTTTCAAGAATGAATTTTTTTTGTCTTTATTGAATTTTCTTTATTTTTTATTCATCCTCATTAGTAGCTACTCTCGTGGTTACTTTTTCCCTCCTACCTTCATTTGGAATAATTTGCTATTCTTTTTCTAAATTCTTGGTATGATAGCTTAGGTCATTGATTTTTTTAGGCTTTTCTTTTCTAAGATATTCATTCATTTACTGTTCTTAATTTTCCTATTTGGTAGGTTTGATGTGTAATATTTACATCATCGTTCAATTTAAAACATTCTCTCACTTCTGGTATGGATTTCTCATTTCACTCATGGATTACTGAGAAGTCCGTTGCTTTTATTTACAAAATGTGTGGATATCAGTTATCTTTGACTGCAGAATCTGGTGAGTCCCAAAGTGTCCCAGAAGCTCCTGGTGGTCCATGTTAGGAGTTTAGACTGGCTGGGAGTCATTAGGAGGTGTCCACTGGAGGAAGCTCCTGTACCTTCTGGGGTCCCTGCAATCTCTCACCCTGGAGAGTGGGTCTGGGTCATTTCTGGACTAGCGCATGGCCAGAGCTGCATACACAGTGGGCTCTGCTCGGGGGTCCTCTGACTGGGTGGAAGAGGGTGTTCTATCCCTTCTGAGGGTCAAGTGGCACAGCTGGGCATAGGTCACATCCTGGGGGGCTTCAGATGCAGCAGCCTGGAGCAGGGGAAGAAGGGGGGATAGGTATATGGTTGGGGTGGGAGAAGCCAGGGGTCTAGGAGAGGATGGGACCCACCTGTCTGCCCATCTGTCTGTCCTCTTCTACTTGTGTGTCCTTCACGTCCAGTGATTCCACTGACATGGGGGAAGGAGAGGTTGCCACTCCCCACCTGCATCTTGATCTTGAGTGGTTCACCTGGGCATATGTCACTCCCTGGGGGTCTTCATCCTGGGGGCCCTGCTGGAGGGAGACAGAGGGCAAAAACAGTGTCTCCCTGACCCCACTGCTGACCTCCTCCAGTCAACTGTCCACACTGTTACAGAGTGAGGTCACTTCCTGATGGAATCCTCAGGGACTTCCTGAACCTTGGACATCTGGATACTTTGTGTGGTTCTGATTCTTATCCTAACATGCTCTCTCTCACTCATTTGTCTCCAGCCACGTGGCCCATCTTCCTGAAAAACCATGTTGCTGCCTCAGGACCTTTGTACCTGCTGTTTCCACCACACCCCACATACTCTATCCCCTTTCCTTACTTTATTTTCCTTAACAGCACTTTGCATTCTAGGATGGTACCTGCATATTTACATGTTGTCTCTCACCCACGAGGTGAGCTTAAGGAGTGTGGAGACAGTTTTCTCACTGCTGTACCTGCAGCACCTGAATGGAGCCGGGTACACAGGGAGCTCCCTGTGCACACTGTAGGGTGAGTGAATGAAGGGAGCCTAGGGGACGTGCGGGTGAATCACTCATTCACGTGTCCTTTTGAGACCTGGGGGTGCACTCCAACAACCAGAAGTTCAGACAGAGGAGGAACCAGGAAAGGGGATCATGAGGGAGGAGCCATGAGGTCACAGAAACTAGGAGGAGTGAAGTCACAGCAGGACGACCCAGGGTGCCTGAGAGGAGAGGTCAGTGTGGGACGCTGCTGAGAGTTGGGTGATATGAGGACAGGAAGTGTCCATTGGATTAAGTTTGGCAACAGGAATGTCCTGGGTGGCCTGGACAGGAGTAGGGGTCTCACCTGATGGTCCAGCTCCACGCCCTCCTCAGGCTGTGTGTCCTTCATGGTAGCACCTGCTGGGGCAGAACAGGGGGTGTGTCTCTTGGCGGGATTCCCTGAGATCTCTCAGGGCTGCGGCCCCCCTCTGCTCCCAGATGGGCCACTGAGATCCAGGGGTGAAGAGATGTGCCCGAGGTCACTCAGGGTGAGATTTCAGTCCTTCTAAGATGGACAGAGTCTCAGCCCTGGGGTGTTATGACCACTCACCCTCCACATGGGATTTGGGAGGAAAGAAGGAAACCTTAACATATACTTTGTATGTTTCAATAATTCACGAGATCGAAAAGCTGAAAGAATACCTTAAATGTCTATGTGTGCGCTCTGTCAAGCGTTTTCTTTAGGATTTCCTAATTGGAGATTCTGGAACGTGTTTTTCTAGTTGACTTTCCCATCTATTGGGTTTCCTTCTAGCTAGTGCCCTAAGGCCGTCGCCTCCTGTGACCTGGGTCACCCTGTTCCCTGCTCACCCAATGTCCTGCATTTGCCGTGATGCCGATGACAGATGAGAAGGAAGAGGAGGAGGGAGAGCATCAGGACAAAGGCTGTCGAGATCCCGATCAGAGGCTTCAGGTACCATTTGAAACCTGGGCATGAGTGACATCATGAATGAGCCACTGATGCTGTTTAATTGAGGGCCTACTGTGTGCCAAGCATGTGCTGAGTTCTGTGCATTGCCTCGTCTCACTCACAAGAATCCTGCAACAGGGGACTGTCTCCCCCACACATCCATTTCACAGATGAGGAAACTGAGGCACAGAGAGGTAAACCATGTGCCCCAGGTCACCCAGCCTGAAGTGGCAGAGCTAGGAACTGAATCCAGGGAGCTGACTGCCTTCCTTGCTCTTTCCACTCAAGCTGAGCATCCTGAACACCCTGGAACCTTGTCCTGACCCTCCCTCCCCATATAATGTCACCATCACTGCTGCAGAGGGGACAGGTCTCCATAAAATCAAGTCCTGAGGGCTTCCTTGTGAGGCCTCCTCTCCCAGGAGGTCAGAGCCATAGTCAGAACTGAAAGGAAATGTAAGCCCTGGGCCACGATTCTCTCCTTTACACTTGGAGAAACTGAGGCCCAGACAGGGAAAGGCATGTCCAAGTCAGGGTCTCCTGATGGCATAACTCAGCCCCCGACTCCCAAGAAACCACCCACCACCTCTCCACAGAAGCCCTCCTTTATCCCTCCTCACACCTGACTCCCTCCCATAGGAGGGAGTTGACCTTCAGAACCACCTGGGGGTCAGGATGGAGGTGGGGGGGCTGCTTCTCCCCACTTCAGCCCTAGTGCCCCTCTCCCAGCCTGGGCCCCAACATGTCCCTCTGTCATGATTGCCCCAACCACTACCCCCCCAGCCTCAGAGCCCTGGAGCCCCATGGACCCCCATCTCTGCCCGACTCCCAGCCCCCCTGGGGGACAAGCTGTGCTGAGAGAGGAACTGGGAGTCAGCTCAGCTGAGTCTCGAGAGACAGGCCTGGGGAAACTGTGACCTCTCTGGACAGAGACCCTGTGACTCACTAGTTGTTAAGTTGAGTCCTGTGGGTGGGGAGGTGGGATCCCCAGAGGATCCTGGGAGAAAGGACAAGAGGAGATGAGGGGCTGGAGTTTCCCCAAGAGACCCTGTCTCTGTTCACTCTCTTCTCCTTCATCTGCCCTGTGTCCCCAAGGCTCTCCCTCCACCCACCTGGAGGATTCTGGAGATGGGGACATGGGAAGAGGCAGCCATGGGAGGGCGCTGTTTCCCTCCTGCACTCTGAGGGGCAGATGCCTCTCTGGGTGACCCTCCCTCAGAGCCCCCTCACTCCCATCCCAGCCCAGAGCTCTCTGGGGGACAGAGCCCTGAGCTGACTGACTCAGAAAGGACAGAGTCACGGCCCCTCACCTGAGACCATGAGCTCCAGGGGGTCACTGGGTTGTGATAACAGGTAGGGGGAGGTGCTGTGTGAGCTGTAGCACCTGTAGGTCCCCCCGTGGGCTAAGGTCACAGGACTCATGGAGAATTGGGCCTTGTACTGCTGAGCCTGGTACTCTGATCTAAGACGCAGGGGGGGATCAGCTGTCCCCTCTTTGGACAGAAGGAAAGTGTCCCTCGGGCTCCGTGACTGACACAGCAGGGTCACATTCTCTCCTGAGGCCACTGTGGGGCCCGGCTGCACTGAGAGGGATGGTGTGTCAGGGAGCTGTCCTAGAGAGAGGAAGGTTGGGTGAGGGGCTGCCCATCCCACTTGTTCTGAACTGAGTCCCTAGGCCTCTCTTCCAGGACGCTCATCTCTGTCTGTCTTGTTTGCTCTGAGTCTCTCCCTTTGCCTGCCCATCCCGTTTCTCTGTCTCCCTCCCTGGGGACCCCTAACTAATCATCCCAGCATCATCACCCGGGGCTCCCCCATCAGGACCTGTGTAGAGTCTGAGACCCTGAGTGACCTATTGACCCCTCACCTGCCACCAGGATGTCCAGGGGGTCACTGGCAGCCGACCACTTGGAGGAGAGGTTGTGCCCACCATAGCATCTGTACTGGCCCCCGTGGGAAGGTCTCACAGGGCCCAGGGAGAAGTCAGCCTGAGAGAGCCCAGCCTGGGGCTGCCGAGCAAGGCCCTGGGGGAGGTCACATCCTCTCTCCTTGGACAGAGCAAATCTGTCATAGCCGACATCAGAGAGACACTGGAGGGTCAGGTTCTGTCCAGAGGCCACGACAGGGCCCTGCTGGGTCAGGAGGGAGGGCTTCCCAGACACACCTGGGAGAAAGAACACCTGTGGATTGTAGGGGTTGATTTCTCCCATAAATCCCCTCCTGCATCCTGGGCCCCAGGTCTCACGGTCTCTCACCCTCTGTGTCTCTGGCCCAGGAGCCCCATGCTTCCCTCACCTCACTCTGTCACAAGGGGCTTCCCTGGGAGCAAAGACCCCAATAAGCTGTCTGATGCCTGTAAACATGGATGGGGCCAGGATGGGACTATCGTACCTGGAACCAGGAGCTCCATGGGGTCACTGGGGTCTGACCACGCCTGCGGCCTGTACCTGTAAAAGCCATAGCATCTGAACATCCACCTGTGGTGGGGCATCACGTGGCTCACAGGGAACAGGGCCTGGGACTGCCCGTTGGGGTGTTGCTGTGAGTTCAGGGTCCAGGAGGTCTTATGTTCTCCTTCCTTAGTCAGAATGAATCTGTCAAATCCCAGCCATGAGCCACACTGGAGGGTCACGGTCCTTCCTGAGGTCACCACAGGGCTCGGCAGGGCTGAGAGGGAGGGTTTGCTGTAGACTCCTAGGAGAGGAGGAGGCAGCTTGTTAAATGGGGCTCACACCTCCCACATATCCCCCAGGGCTGGACTGTGAGAGGGAGACACACCCCTGAGAGAAGACCACCTTCCTGAGGGCAGAGCCTGAGGCTTGGACCCCTGAGTGTCCTCTTACCTGTCACCACCAGCTCCAGGGGGTCACTGTGCTCTGACCAGCCAATGTGGCTAAGATAGTAACAGTGATATCTCCCTGCATATTGCTCTGCCATGTGTGGGATCGAGAACTTGGCTTTGTCCTCTGGCTTCAGTGGGCTCTGTCTGCTCCATGGCTTTGGGCTTCCCTCTTTATCCAGATGGTACTCCTGGGCCTCCAGGGTCCCCTGACACCAGACAGTCACAGGCCTCCTCCAGGGGATCACAGAGCCTGGCTCAGCCCAGATGGTGGGTTTGGGGAGGGTCCCTGGAAGGAACACAGAGCCGGAGTCCAAAGTCTTTCCCCACCCCTCATTCTCCCAGCTCAGCCTCCGGCCCCTCTTGGTTTTATCCCCATCATCCCAGAGTCACTGGGCTCATTCCTGAGTGCTCAGGGGCTGAAGTAAGAGGTGGGAATATGGCAGCCTGGGGAGGACTCACCTGCCTGCACTCGGGTCCTCAGAACCAGACTCAGCCCTAGAAGAGAGTCCCTGTGAGAGATCTGCACCCGCATGTCTGAGCCGATTCTCTTCCCATCAGGATCCCAGTCCACTCAAGCTGCCAGAGCCCTGAGGTTCCCCATGAACAAGGGGTGTGGAGCCTCCCCATCCCCTGCTGCTGTCCCCCTTCCCACTTTCCACAACTGACCGAGGCAGAGAAGAGCAGAGAGGATGGAAGTCATGGTGCCTGCTCTGAGCACTCCCACTGTGCAGATGGAGGAGACCACGGGGCCTGCGGGACAGACACATGCACAGGATGTGGTAAGTCAGGGGCTGCTGCCACCCATTCGGGTTCCCACAGCTGTGGACCCACAGGAATGGATGGCCCCTCCCTGGGCCTGGCTCTGCTTTTCTCCAGGGCAGGGCTCAGGAGGACTCCAGCCCCTCTGGAGACGTCTCAGCCCAGAGCTGAGGTCCCATCACGTTCCCAAAACTCTGCCTGACCTGAATCCCACTCAGAGAGGATGGGGACCTAGGTTCTCGTCCTGAGTGGGTCTCTGACAGACTGGCTCTTATGGGACACACCACTGATTTCCTCAGCACCTCGACAAGTGGAGTTTACTTTCTGTCTTTGGCCAGTCCATAAACAAATATTATTGAGCACATTCTACATACAAGGCATTGGTGTCAAACACCAGAAATACATCCATGATCCAGATAAACCCATTCATGTATTTTGAGAACCCAGATTAACAGATTATAGACATTCAAAGGCTAGTATTGCCCTTAATTTATTTACAAAGGAGAAATATGAGAATAACTGGAGACCATGACTAGTCTATGAAAGAGAGAATAGCTGTTTGAGGAGGGGGAGACCTATGGGATGGGATACCTACGAGAACCCTCTAGAGATGAAAGGACATTCTAGAGAATGTCGTAAAGGGAGGGAGAGAGGGGAAGGTGGCGGCTGGTCATGCAGGATGCTGTCCACCATGTGAGGACATTGGATTTTATTTTTAAGATAAATAGAATATATCAGCAAAGACTGTTATGATAAAAATTTATATGAGAGTCATATTTGCTGCTATATAGAAAATTTATAAAAATAAATAAACAACAATAGTTGAAGTCTAATTACTCCCATACTGGTGTGTCAACCAGTATTATAAATGATTTATGTGGATTTATCATATGAAACTCATACACCCTTAAATGAGACGAAAACACATTAACAGAGGATAGAAATGATACATGATTTACATTCTGTGTCTATTTTGTACTGGGAGTTGGGAAGGAATTTGTTGGGTCCAAGCTCTGCAGGAGAGCTGATATGGGAATGCACAGAAGTGTTAAATGGCCCATTGTTTTGCTGTGTGTGTGTGTATTTCTGGTATGGCTGCACTGTCTGGTTTGTGGGGAAGGAGAACTGAGAGCTGAGAGTGGAGAGTCACATCTGGACTGATCATGCACAGCATTTATTTTAAAGAGAAGAGTTTGGAGTTTACCCTGAAGACAGTGAGGTCCATGGAAGAATTTGGGGCAGGGAAGGGACAGATTCTGAAACGGATGTTAGAAAGACTGACATGTGGAGGGCGAACTGGAGAAGGGAGTGTGGGCCTGCAGCTCAGAAACCAGGAAAGTGGTGGATGTGATCACACAGGCCAGCTGTGTCCAGGTGTGGGCTGTGGGCTGGACTCTGTGGATGGGGAGGACAACAGGGGTCAGGGGGATTCTGGAGGCTGAATGGTTTTTATTGGGTGCTTGGCTGAGAGATGTAAGAGACGAGGAAGTGAGGGCGACCTTCCCTCCCTGCCTTGGTTGACTGGAGACGTCAATGGTGCCCTCAGAGACATGGTGAACCCAGGGGTGGTGGGGATGGAGGGGCCTGGGGAGTTTGGTGCAATACGCTTCTGCTCCCCCAGGAAAGAACAGCTCATCCTCTTGGCCCTGGAATGTGAGTTTCACTTCTCACAAACAGCTCCCTGACTGACATGCTGGTTTCTGTGAGAAGCAGGACCTCTCTCTCTGTCACCTTGGGGTGAACCATTTGAGTCATCTCTGTCTCTTCAGAGCACCCTTCAATACTGGGTGTTGCTCTCCACTTCAAACTGTGGAGATGACTCAGAATTCAGACAAGAATAGTCCTCATCAGAGCTCCTGTTTGAAGACAGTGATATATATATATATATATATATATATATATATATATATATACTTGAACAAGAGGGAAAGTAGCCTGCTAAAGATCATCAACCCATTCAGGAAGTGGTAGTGCTACATTTCATATGTATGTGTGTATGCATGTATGTATTTACTGACTCACTCATTAATCAATCAATAAATTAATCAATCTACCGACCTATACATCCAGTTTTATAGAGATATAATTGACATACAGCCTGTATAAGTTTATGGTGTACAGGACAATGACTTGACTTACATATCTATTGAAATGATCACCACTGTAAGTTTAATTACCATCCATCATCTTGTATAGATACAAAAAAAGAGAGAACATTTTTCCCTGTACTGAGAACTCTTAGATTCTACTCACTTAATAACTTTCAGAGACATAAACAGCAGTGCTAACTATAGCTGTCACATTGTACATTCCATCTCCAGTACTCACTTATCTTAGAACTTGAGGTTTGTGCCTTTTCACCCCCTTCATCCAATTTTCCCTCCCCACAATCTCTGCCTCTGCACAAATATAATCTCTTTTTCTATGAGCTCATTTGTTTTTTCTTTTAGATTCCACCTATTAGGCAAATCATACAGTATTCGTCTTTCTCTGTCTGACTTATCTCACTTAGCATAATGCCCACAAGTTCCATCCATGTTGTCATAAATGGCAGGATTTCCTTCTTTTTACGGTTGAATAACATTCCAGTGTATATATACTTGTTTATTCTTGATTTTATTGCTTGTCCACGAGTGTTGATAAAATCTTAAAAGAGAGTTTCTCTTAAAACACAATTTTATAGCTGACCTACCTAACACGTAGTCACAAACACAGGGAAACAGGCAAAATGAGGAGGCAAAGGAATACATTCCAAGTAAGCGAACAGGACAAAACCCCAGAAAAGGAAATAAGTGAAACAGAAATGAGCAACCTACCCAAAAGAGAGTTCAAACAAAGAGTGTTAAGGATGCTCACTGATGTGGGGAGAAGAATGGATGAACTCAGTGAGAATATCAACAAAGAAATGGAAGATATAAAAAAGAAGCAATCAGAAATGAAGAATACAATACTGGAAATTAAAAATTCACTAGAGGGACTCAAAAGCAGAGTAGAGGATACTGAAGAACGGATCTGCCAGCTGGGCGAAAGACTAGAAGAAATTACCCAAGCTGAACAGGTAAAAGAATTAAATAGAGTGAGGACAGTCTAAGGGACCTCTGGGACAACATCAAGCGCACTAACATCCGTGTTATAGGTGTCCCAGAAGGAGAAGAGCGGGACAAAGGGGCAGAGAATCTATGTCAAGAAATAATAGATGAAAACTTCCCTAACCTAAGGAAGGAAACAGACATCCAGGTACAGAAAGCACAGAGAGCCCCAAACAAGATAAACCCAAAGAGGCCAACACCAAGACACATCATAATCAAAATGTCCAGAATTAAAGATAAAGAGAGAATCCTAAAACCTCAAGAGAAAGTAAAGTTACATACAAAGGAAACCCCATAAGGCTATCAGTTGACTTCTCAGTAGAAACCTTACAGGCTAGAAGAGAGTGGCACGATATATTTAACGTGTTAAAAGGAAAAAACTTACAGCCAAGAATACTCTACCCAGCAAGGTTATCATTCAAAATGGAAGGAGAGATCAAAAATTTCCCAGACAAGCAAAAATTAAAGGAGTGTGTCACCAAGAAACCAGTGCTACAAGAAATGATAAAGGGACTGATTTAAGGGGAAAAGAGAAGACCACAAATAGGAAAAGTTATCTATTTCCATGATAAGAGGGTAATGGATACAAATGCACAAAAAAGAGGTTAGATATGATATCAAAAACAAAAAAGGAGGGAGGAGGGGAGTTAAAGCGTAGAGCTTTCAGACAGAGGTCAAACTAAAGTGACCATCAATTCTGTATAAAAGAAGTAAGAAACAGAGAAGGACTACTAAAACACTGAGGAAAAAAAGTTAAAAAATGGCAGTAAGTACGTACTTATCTATAGCTACTTTAAACATCAATGGACTAAATGCTCTAATTAAAAGGCATAGGGTGGCTGATTGGATAAAAAAAAAGACACATAAATGCTGCATACAAGAGACACACTTCAGACATCAAGACACACACAAACTGAAAGTGAAGGGATGGAAAAAGGCACTCCATGCAAATGGTAATGAAAAGAAAGCTGGGGTAGCAGGACTCATATCAGACAAAATAGACTTTAAAACAAAAACTGTAAAAAGAGACAAAGATGGTCATTACATAATGATCAAGGTACCAATCCAACAAGAGGATATAACACTTGTAAATATCTATGCACCCAATGTAGGTTCACCTAAATATATAAAGCAATTATTAACAGACATAAAAACAGAAATAGACAGTAACACAATAATAGTAGGGGACTTTAACACTCCACTTACACCAACGGATAGATCATCCAAACAGAAGATCAATAAGGAAACATTGGCCTTAAATGATACATTAGAACAGATGAACCTAGTAGACATATACAGAGCATTCCATCCAAAAACCGAATAATACACGTTCTTTTCAAATGCATATGGAACATTCTCCAGGACTGATCACATAGGCCACAAAACAAGTCTACATAAATTTAAGAAGATTGAAATAATACCAAGCATCTTTTCTGACCACAACAGTGTGAAACGAGAAATCAACTATAAGAAGAAATTCAGAAAAGCCACAAATACGTGGAGATTAAACAAAATGCTACTGAACAATGACTGGGTCAACGAAGAAATCAAAAAATACCTGGAGACAAATGAAAATGAAAATACGACATGCCAGAATTTATGGGATACAGCAAAAGCGGTTCTAAGAGGGAAGTTTATTGCAATACAGGCCTATCTCAACAAACAAGAAAAATCTCAAATAAACAATCTAACAATGCACCTAAAGGAACTGGAAAAAGAAGAAGAAACCAAGCCCAACATCAGTGGAAGAAGGGAAATAATAAAAATCAGAGCAGAAATAAATGAAATAGAGACCAAAAAAAAAACCAATAGAAAAAATTAATAAAACCAAGAGCTGTTTCTTTGAAAAGATAAATAAATTGACAAACCTTTAGCTAGACTCACCAAGAAAAAAAGAGAGAAGGCACAAATAAGTAAAATCAGAAATGAAAGAGGAGAAATTACAACAGACACCTCAGAAATACAAAAGATTATAAGAGAATACTATGAAAAGCTATATGCCAACCAATTCGGCAACCTGGAAGAAATGGATAAATTCTTAGAATCATACAGCCTTCCAAAACTGGATCAAGAAGAAGTAGAGAATTTGAATAGACCAATCACCAATAAGGAGATTGAAACAGTAATCAAAAACCTCCCCAAAAATAAAAGTCCAGGACCAGACGGCTTCCCTGGTGAATTCTACCAAACATTCAAAGAACACTTAATACCTATCCTTCTCAAACTCTTCCAGAAAATTGAGCAGGTGGGGAAGCTCCCTAACTCATTCTACGAAGCCGACATTACCCTGATACCAAAACCAGAGAAGGACAACACAAAAAAAGAAAATTACAGGCCAATATCACTGATGAACATCGATGCAAAAATCCTCAACAAAATACTAGCAAATTGCATACAACAATACGTTAAAAAGATTATACACCATGATCAAGTGGGATTTATTGCAGGTATGCAGGGATGGTTTAACATTCGCAAATCAATCAACGTGGTACACCACATTAATAAAATGAATAATAAAAATCACATGATCATCTCAATAGATGCTGAGAAAGCATTTGACAAGATACAGCATCCATTTATGATAAAAACTCTGAATAAAATGGGTATAGAAGGAAAGTACCTCAACATACCATATATGAGAAACCCACAGCTAATATCATCCTCAATGGTGAAAAACTGAAAGCTATCCCTCTAAGAACAGGAACCAGACAAGGATGCCCACTGTCACCACTCCTATTTAACATAGTACTGGAAGTCCTAGCCAGAGAAATCAGGCAAGAGAAAGAAATAAAAGGAATCCAAATTGGAAAGGAAGAAGTGAAACTATCACTATTTGCAGATGACGTGATTTTATATATAGAAAACCCTAAAGAATCCACCAGAAAACTTTGAGAAGTAATAAACGAATATGGTAAAGTTGCAGGATACAAAATCAACATACAAAAATCAGTTGCATTTCTATACACTAACAACAAAGTAGCAGAAAGAGAAATTAAGAATACCATCCCGTTTACAATTGCAACAAAAAGAATAAAATATCTAGGAATAAACTTAACCACAGAGGTGAAAGATCTGTACACGGAAAACTATAAAATATTGCTGAAAGAAATTGGAGAAGACACAAAGAAATGGAAAGGTATTCCGTGCTCTTGGATTGGAAGAATTAACATAGTTAAGATGTCCATACTACCTAAAGCCATCTATAGATTCAATGCAATCCCTATCAAAGTTCCAACAACATTTTTCACAGAAATAGAACAAAGAATCCTAAAATTTATTTGGAACAACAAAAGACCCTGAATAAGTAAAGGAATCCTGAGAAAAAAGAACAAAGCTGGAAGTATCACACTCTCTGATTTCAAAATATACTACAAAGCTATAGTAACCAAAACAGCATGGTACTGGCACAAAAACAGACACACAGATCAATGGAATAGAATCGAAAGCCCAGAAATAATCCCACACATCTATGGACAGCTAATCTTCGACAAAGGAGCCAAGAACATACAATGGGGAAAAGAAAGTCTCTTCAACAAATGGTGTTGGGAAAACTGGATAACCATATGCAAAAAAATGAAAGTAGACCCTTACCTTACACCATACACAAAAATTAACTCAAAATGGATTAAAGACTTGAATGTAAGACCTGAAACTATAGCAAAGGAAACCATCAACAAAACGAAAGGACAAACTAACAATTGAGAGAAGATATTTGCAAACCATACATCTGATAAGGGCTTAATCTCCATAATATACAAAGAACTGATGCATCTCAACAACAAAAAAACTAACAACCCAATTACAAAATGGACAAAAGACCTGAACAGACATTTCTCCAAAGAAGATATACAGATGGCCAACAGGCACATGAAAAGGTGTTCAAAATCATTAACTATCAGGGAAATGCAAATCAAAACTACAATGAGATATCACCTCACACCCATCGGATATGGCTATAATTAACAAGACAGGAAACAGCATGTGTTGGAGAGGATGTGGAGAAAAGGGAACTCTCATACGCTGCTGGTGGGAGTGCAAACTCGTGCAGCCACTGAGGAAAACAGTATGGAGATTGCTCAAAAAATCAAGGATAGAACTATCATATGATCCAGCTGTTCCACTGCTGGGTATTTATCCAAAGAACTTGAAAACATCAATGCATAAATATTCATGCACCCCTGTGTTCATTGCAGCGGTATTCACAATAGCCAAGACTTGGAAGCAACCTAAGTGCCAGTCAAGGGATGAATGGATAAAGAAGATGAGGTATATATACACAATGCAATACTACTCAGCCATAAGAAACGATGAAATCAGCCAATTGTGACAACATGGATGGACATTGAGGGTATTATGCAAAGTGAAATAAGTCAGAGGGAGAAGGTCAAATACCGTATGATTTTCTTCATTAAGTAGTAGATAATAACAACAACAAACACATAGAGACAGAGATTGGATTGGTGGTTACCAGAGGGGATGGGGGGAGGGAGGACAGCGAAAGGGATAATTCGGCACGTGTGTGGTGATGGATTGTAATTAGTATTTGGGTGGTGAACATGATGTAATCTATGCAGAAATAGAAGTATAATGATGTACACCTGAAATTTATACAATGTTATAAACCAATGTTTCTGCAATAAACAAACAAAAAAAACCACGCAAGTTTAAATAACAACAACAATTATACACAGAAGAGAGCAGCAAGTTGTACTTGATGAAAATGAGGTGAAATGTGAACGCTGATTTTTTGTTAAGCTTTCGCACATCAGAGTGTGCCCCAAGGTGCAGGTGGCCCTGCCTGCTGACCAGTCCCTTCCTCTGAAGGAGGTCAGCGGGAGGCCCTGCAGGTCATAATTCAAGGGCAGGTGGAGAAGGCGTGTGGGGTCCTGGTCCTGGGAGGGCTCTGTGGGTCCAGTATTTTGTCCCCCTCTCATTGTAGAGATGAGACGCATCTGCCCTGACCCCAGTTTCTGAAAATCACAGCCTCATTCAGGTGAATACAGAGCTGGGTTAGCCTCTGGGGAGTGTGTAGACAGAGCCTCCAACACAAAATAAGACCCTAGGATCCACAGGGCATGCCACTCTCCTTGTATTCCCAGAAGTCTCATCACAGATCCTCCAGTATCACTTGTATCAGCTCCAACTCCTCTGCTCCCCCTCCCTGGGTAAAACATACTGTTTTGTGTCCACACAGTCATGAGGGAATGGGGAGGACTCACCCACGTGTGCCCAGATCCTCTGGCTCAGACAGAATCCTGGAAGGAAACCACATCAGAGATGGTTTCCAGGCGTTGATGCCCCCCATTCATGGGGCTTGGGCATGTGCCATGAGAAGCCCAGATTTCCACCATGATCCTCTTCTCCCTTCCCTTATAGGACTCACCAAGGCCCAGGAGGATAAAGAATTTGGAGGACATGGTGCTGCTTCTGTTTGACAGGAGACAAGTGCTGAGCAAAGCTGACAAATTCACAGGATGTGGTAGGCATGGTCCCAACAGCACAGTTTATACAGTCCACAAGGTGCCTGTCACACTGGAAGATGATCAGCTTCTTCTCAGCCTAAGGGTGGTGAGTGTTGAGGGTCTGAGTTGAGCCACATCACTGAACATGCCTTATGTCTAAAGTATCACATTTAGTTTTCCTAAACTCTACAATCCTGTAAAAATTTTGAAGATCGTGCTGCATTTTGTAAGTCATGGTTATTTTGTTTATGACATGCAATATTCCCTTCTCCAGCTAATATATAAATTTCAATAGTATAAAACTCTTTGTGGAAGGAATATCCTGTGACTCATATTTTTGGGGCTTC
The DNA here is from genome assembly GCF_057802395.1 of Ceratotherium simum simum. Classification (NCBI taxonomy): domain Eukaryota; kingdom Metazoa; phylum Chordata; class Mammalia; order Perissodactyla; family Rhinocerotidae; genus Ceratotherium; species Ceratotherium simum. The sequence continues at coordinate 5,626,967 of NC_141932.1, forward strand.
ATACTAGCTGCAAATTCTTTACTTATGTAAAAAAGAAAGCAGTTAACTGGAAGCTTTGTTTCTTTTCTCCTCGACTTTATTGGGGTATAGTTGACCAACAGGAATTGTATATATTTTAGGTGTGCATATTGATGCTTTATGTGTGTGTGCATTTTGAAAATATCACCATGCTCGAGCTTATTCACACATCCATCCCCCCAAATAGTTAAAATTCGCCTGTGTGTGGTGAGAAAATTTGAGACCTCTTAGTATATTTTAAGTACATAACACATTATTATTAACTATAGTCACCACACTATACATTAGGACTCCAGAACTTATTCATCCTGTGACTGACAGTTTGTAACATTTGGTCAATATCTCTTCTTTTTCCCCATCCCCCAGCCTCTGGTAGCCACCATTCTACTCTTTGTTACTACTAGTTCAGACTTCTTTTTTCCTTTATGTAAGTGAAATCATCAGTGTTTGTCTTTCTGTGTCTGGACATTAACGTAACGTCCCCCAGGTTCACCCATGTTGTCACAAATGTCAGGATTTTCTTCTTCTTGTTTTTTTTTTTTTGTTTTTCTTTGTGTGTGTGAGGAAGATCTGCCCTGAGCTAACATCTGCCAATCCTCCTCTTTTTGCTGAGGAAGACTGGCCCCGGGCTAACATCCATGCCCATCTTCCTCCACTTTATATGGGACACCACCACAGCACGGCCTGACAAGCGGTGTTTCGGTGCGCACCCGGGATCCAAGCAGAGAACCCTGGGGACCCCAGCGGAGCATGCGCACTTAACCGCTTGTGCCACCGGGCTGGTCTCAGGATTTTCTTCTTTTTTAAGGCTGAATAATATCTCATTGCCTATACAAATGTATTCACCACATTTTTTTATCCGTTCATCTGTTGATGGACACTCATGTTGTTCCCCTATCTCGGCTACTATGAATAATGCTGCGACGAACATGGGGCGCAGACATCTCTTTGAAATCCTGATTTCATTTCCTTTGGATGTATCCCCAGTGTGGCATTGCTGGATCATACGGTAGTTCTATTTTCAGTTTTCTGAGGAACCTCCACACCAGCTGCAGGGTCTGCGGGTGGGCTGTGGGCAGCATCTGTGGGTGGGTTGAGATCCCACCCTGTCTGCTGTGAACTCCTCTCCATTTCTTTGTTCTTAGCTGCCCCCAGAGGATCCAGTCATGCTGATTCCCTCAGCAGGACAGAAGGGGGCTCTCACGCAGCTCCTGGAAAGGCTGCAGATGAGACGCTCACATTGTTCTCTGCCCCCCAGGAGAAATCGCGGATGGAGGGGTCTCTGTGTGCTGAGCTGAGCCAGCTTGTGGGAAGGTGGTGCAGGGGGAGCGAAGCTGTTCTCTCTACTCTTTTCAATGAGGTTGTTCTCAGATTGTGTGCTCTACCGGCGTGCTGAGACCTCACACCTGGACTCCAGAGCTTTCATAAAGATATTTACGTCTGTGGCTGGTGGTTAAATCGTGGTTTCTGTGGGCGATGAGTGCTGGACTTTCCTATCCCACTATCTTGCTGATGTCCATCACTGTCATTTTATTTTGTATTTCCCTAATGACCAATGAAGGTGAGCACCTTTCCCTGCGCTCACTGTCTTTTCACAGAATTATGTCATCTTTGCAGAATGTCTTATCTGTAGAAATGTTTACTCAAGACCTCTGACCATTTTTTCAAATTGGATTTTTTTTGGTAGTTGGGTTGTATTATTTGATACATATTCTGGACCAGACCATTATCAGATAGATAGTTTGCAAACATTTTCTCAATATGTACGTTTTCTTTTCACTTTCTCAATAGTGTCCTTTGATTCATACATATTGTTAATTTTGATGAGGTTCGATGTATCTGTTTTTTTAAATTTTTTTGGAATATTGTACTTTTGATGTTCTTTCTAAGAAAACATTGGAAGGCCAACCCTTATGGAAGGAAAACCCTTATGTTTTCTTCTGAGTTTTATAGTATTAGCTGTTACAATCATCCATTTTGAGGTCATTTTGGTGTATGGTATGTGATGAGGGTCCAACTTCATTCCTTTGCATGTTTTCTTTTTGCATTCAGTTATCCAACACCATTTGTCAAATCACCAAGTCTTAGTGATACTGTGTTTGTTTTTCAAGGTCAAGCATCCATTGAGTTTCCATCTGGGAATTGAATCAAAACAAGCCGACTCCAACATCCGGCACCCTCTGCACACAGCTTCCTTCCCCTGATTCCCCCTCACTGGGGTCTGAGAAGAGAACAGGCCGCGTGAGTATTATTCAGTCTGGAACCAATCCCCGTGTGATCCCTAAACCAGGACTTTATGGGGTTGTCCCCATCTCTGAAATAACCCCCAAGTCCATATTGGTGGCCTCCATACCAATTCAGATTGTTTGACCAAAATGGAGTCAGAAATTCCAGTGGCCGTTTAAATTTTTCAGTTGCATGTCAAGTGATACTGGACAAGGTGTTTTCTGAGGCCCATTTTCACCCCCGGGCAGGGACCCATTGTTTGACTGGACTTTGTGAGGCTAATCAGGCAGGTGGTGGTCATGTTTTGAGGAAACTGCATTGCCATGATGTGATGTATTTAATATCTAACACATCAACAGCTACATTGTTGGAAGTTCAAAGCCTAGTTCAGGCTGTAGATTTTAACCCCTACTTCAATCCCAGATCATTAAATTGTATGGAAAATAAAGATAGAAAGGCAAAAATAGGTTACAAAATAGAAATGCAGTGTTTACCAGTATGACAACTGGACTCATGAGTCACCAATGAGGGTAAAGAAGAATATCACCAGATTTCCAGTGCCTGTGTCTTCCATTTTGAATAAACCTTTCGACATTGCATTCTATTTAACCACTAAAAGCATTTCGTGGAGTTCTTTTCCTTCTTTTACTTACTGGGTTTATGTTAGGCATGCCTACATAATGACACATGGCGTCTCTTTCTGACCTTTATATAATGAAATGGCCCTGCTTGGCTCCTTTTGACAATCTTTCATTCACTCATCACCATGTTTGAAAATCTATATACATTGCTGTTTGTAGATTTAATCTGTGAGTTTGCAGTGCCATATGATATTCTATAGTGGAGATATACCACCCATCTTTCTTATTTTAATTTATGTATTTTTTGTATTTTATGGATGTCTTCTAAATAAGGGCCTCTCCTATCAATGTTCTTGTGAGTGTTACCTTGTGCTTACACACACATTTACCTATAGGGTATAAACTTTCTGGTCATAGCTTTGTGTCTCTTTATTTTAACTAGATAATTCCAATATATTCCCTAAATTTGTTGAAGTAATTTTTACTCCCATCATTAATGTGTTGGAAGTCTACGTGAACCCTATTATCACTAAAAGACAATGAAAGACAGGTCTACGTGCAGATGATAGGGAAGTGTGCTGCAGATGGCTCTTACACATTTGTGAGGATGATTCTGTTGATCTCCTCCCAAATCTGCATTTAGTGAAGTCACATTTGCACCTTGTTGTTGGCCTTGAAGGGAGGATTTATGTGACAGAAACTGGAGAATGCAACGAATCAGGGATTTTTTAAAAAGTTTTTTCAGAGGCAGCACACCACTAGGCTGTCCCTTCAAATACCTGTGTGTTGATTCCAAGTGATGCCATTTTTGGGGAAACAACACAGGTGGCATCTGAGGAAGAGAGAAAGGATTACGGGGTCCAGAGAGGGTGGTAGGCATCATTTTGGATTTATCTTTCCCGGACTAGAATCTCATTTTTTCCCATTTATTCAGCTATTGAAACCAACTTAAATCCTGTGAACTGAAGCGATGGAGACTCAACAATGTACATCTGGTTATGTGGTTATTAGAAATAAAGGAAATTATATAACATAAAGGTGGATGACAACATCAGGTTTTACATGTGGACCCAAATCAGCCATGTGGGATGTACCCTCATGTCATAGGGGTGAGAAAAAAGGGGGAGCCAGTCAAAGAAAGTCAACAATGGCAGGGAGAGAAACATCTTTAATGGTTTGAGATCATATTCAGGGAACACTCCAGACATTTTCCTGCATAAGCAAGGTCTACTCCCCTCGACATTCTCAGCAGGCAGATCCCCAGACTTATGGTCTAGACTTTCTTTCAACCTCCTGGGATCATCAGATTTGTTCCAAGCCTCCACCACTCTGAACGGTGCAGTGTTCCCTCTTGTGTTTTCCTCCTGGCTGCATCTTGGGTCTTCCTCTTGCTGTGTAGAGCCTGTATCAGCAGCACCCCGAGGACCACCAGGATCAAGACAGCCATTCCCATTCGGATGAAATTCTCCACTGCGTAGTCTTGGGGGTGTGAGGCTAGAAATTGTGGACAAAGAGTTCATGAGGTCAGTGCAGACCTAAGTCACCCCAGGATCACTGCATGTCTACCCAGGGCACCTGCCTCCCTTTGACAGGACATGACCCTCTGAGCTCATCCCCATAAGAAGAATTTCTCCTGCTCACCACTCTTGGGGTCTGACTTGTTTTGTGATGGGTTGATGATATCAGCTGTTCCTCAGGAAAAAAACCAGAGAAGATGGTGAGGAATTGAAGAGATCCTACTCCAGCCTTTCCTCTGGGCTCTGTGTTTTATATGCCTGCATTCCTCATGACATAATTTATAAATAGTTCCTTCATTAACCCTTTCTCTGCTGTAGCAGGGTTCCTTCTGGTCTCCTCACTGGATTCTTTCAGGATCCCTGTTTTCTTTGAATTCAGAATCTGCTTCTGAGTCTCAGTGGAACAGAATTTGGATGTGCCCCAAGAGTTCAGGATTGGGGAGAAAAAGTTGTCCCAGTACAGAAATAGTTGAGCCCTTGTATGTTACACTGTTTAGTCTGGGATACAGTCCCATAAGCTTATTCTGTACAGCTGAGAGTTTCCACTTATTCAACAGCTGAGGACCCAGGTTCCATGGATGATGGGTTGGTGTCAGGGGCTCCTGAATGTCAGGAGCACAAAGGATTGAGAATCTGAGGCTGGGTCCCCTTCACTCCAGTTCACCCAGTTCCCTCCCTTCTGCATTGTAATCACCACCTGGACTTTTTCATCCGTTTCTTCTTCCATTACTTCAGTCTTCAGGTAGTTAGTAATACCTCCAATGGTAGATAGATGGACAGACATATACACATAGACATGCAAACAAGTATTTTCTAAAGGTGATGTTCAGTTATTGTGTTATAAAAACACTGTTATTCCTTGCTTGGAGTGTGAATCAAGGTGGAAAGACTAATAACAAAGGTGTGAAAACATACCCAATGAAAGGTATGGGTACATGGACGAATATTGGTATATATTCATAGATGTGTGTGTATAAATATATATAACTGTATATTTTATATGATAGATATATGTGTAATTACATATATACACAATTGTGTGTGTGTGTATATATATATATAGAGAGAGAGAGAGAGAGAGACAGAGAGAGAGACAGAGAGAGAGAGACAGGGAGAAGTAAGCTCTCAGTCTGCTCTTCAATAAGGAACAAAGTCTTGTCTGAGGGATGTACAGAGGGGCAGAGGATAAGGAGGAGCTGAGACTCGGGGGCCTTGGTAAATTGGAGACAGGTCAGGGATGGTGCCCAGAAGAGGGGGCTCCATTATCATCTCTCTTCTTTTGGACAAACTCTAGAAAGCCTGATAAATTATCAAGTAGAGGTGGCTAATCATTTGATTTTTATCTTAAAGAGAACCTTTACCCCTTCTTTATAAAAAATCCAGAACCAAGCAAGTCCACGGTTCTGGTTTGCAAATCTCAAGGAACATAGAATATCAGTGGAAGTATAATACTGAGTGAGAACAAAAAGAGAAAATCATGTTAATCTCAACCCAGTTTTGATATGAAAACCAAGATAGTAGAAAAAAAGAAAGAAAGAAAAGAAACACGTCATAGACCAACCCTAATTATAAAGGTCCATGCAAAAATTATAACTAAATATTAACATAAAATTCAGAAAATGTGAATGAATAATAAAGGCTATTCAGTTGGGTTAATATCCAAATGTTTGAAACTAAGACGCCTTTGTAATGTGTCTGACATGGTTATAAATTAAAGAGAAAAGATAATTGTGCAGCTGATGTATAACTTCCAGGAGAAGAAATTATTCCTAATAAAACCCTAATGAATCAGGAAAATGAATTGAAATGGACAGGTCCATAGTGCTATAGATGTGAAATACAAATTTTAAGTAGATTAGCCTCAAAATAATGTTGGGTATAAATTAAGCTGTTTTCTTGAGGTGAAGATCAAGGACACTTTATACTGTCGTCATCATCATATGGTATTCAGAGAGAGAAAAATTGGTATGCAATTTGGAATAAAGAAGTTAAATTTCCTTTTACCTGTGGAAATTACTGTTCTTATCAGTCTATCAGAAGAGATCAATTGAAAAACAATTGAAAGGGAGAGAATCTGTAGGGAGTGAATAGGACATAAAGTTAATACGCCGAAACCAGGGGCTTTCTCGTGTGTTCTTAACTGTTATTTAGAAAATATAAAGGAACCAAACACCTTACTTCTTAAAATAGGCTATGGAGTGACACCATTTTGTGAATAAAACTGAAAATGCTTCTGAAGTTTAGTAATAAACCTCATTTGAAAATTTGTGTTATAAGGAGACTTGATATTAATAAAAAAGTTATTCTCTATAATGTCTGCATGAATTTAATCTAATCCCAATAATAATGTAGAATTATATATATTTGAATCAGAAATCTGTATTACATAAATTAAATTTGTAAGTTTATAGATTTAAATACTGCTTAAAAAATTCTCAAAAAAAGAGAAATAATAGAGAAGTGTGCATAGAAAATGCAGAGTAGATGTGAGCTGCACACAGACGTGCTGTGCAGTGATCCCCTACATGACCCCAGTGAGCCGTGCACGGTCCCTCCTCAGTGTCAGGTGTGCACTGAGTGGCTGGAGGCCTCCAGGAGAGCAGAGGAGGGCTGCGCAGAGTGGTACCTGTGGGGGGGTGTGCTTCCCTCCATAGGAGAGTGTCCAGTGGGGGCTGGGACACCAGAGGCTCAGATTCTGAGATGGAGGCCTCAGGAGGTGAGCAGTGGGGCCTGTCTTCTACCCTCAGTCTAGTCACCTTCCTGCTGGGTTCACCCATGTCTCACTCAGCTCTCCCTACTCTGTATCTCTGCTGAGACTTCAGGGAAGGGGTGCGCCAGGGGCGGGAGGACCCTGGCTCTTTCCACCCTCTCATGAACTAGACCCTTATCTGTGGAGCCTCCCTCTGTGCCCCCTCATTTATTAGAGTCTCTGATTTCCTGAGGACAGAAATCTGAGCTGACTGACTCAGAAAGGACAGGGTCACAGCCCCTCACCTGAGAGCACGAGCTCCAGGGAGTCTCGGGGGTGTGACAACAGGTAGGGGGTACTGCTCTATGATCTGTAACACTTGTAGGTCCCCAGTGGGCTGAGGTCACAGGACTCATGGAGACTTGGACCTAGTTCTGCTGAGCGCAGTAGTTTGATCTAAGACGCAGGGGTGGGGATCAGCTGCCACTCCTTGGACAGAAGGAAAGTGTCCCTCGGACCCCATGACTGACACAGCAGGGTCACGTTCTCTCCTGAGGCCACCATGGGGCCCGGCTGCACTGAGAAGGAGGGTGTGTCAGGGAGCTGTCCTAGAGAGAGGAGGGGGGTGGTGAGAGGCTTGTTCTGAGCTGAGAGTCCCCAGGCCTCTCCCTGAGGACCCTCATCTCTGTCTGTCTTGTTTTCTCTGAGTCTCTCCCTCTCCCCTCCTCTGCCCTGTCTCTCTTTTTCTCTCTACCTCTCTGGAGACCCCACATCCCTCATACTGGCATTAATACCTGTGGCTCCCAGGCAGGGCCTGCACTGATTCTGGGTCCCCAACTGAATCCACTGGCTCCTCACCTGCCACCAGGATGCCCAGGGTTCACTGGGGGCTGACCACTAGGAGAAGAGGTTGTGTCCATCATAGCATCTGTACTGGACCCAGTGGGACCCGTTTGCAGGGCACAGGGGGAAGTCGGCACGAGAGAGCTCAGCCTGGGGCTGCAGACCAAAGGGATGAGGGAGGTCACATACCCCCTCCTTGGACAGAGTGAACCTGTAGTAGACAACAGAAATGATACTGGAGGGTCAGGCTCTGTCCAGAGGCCACAACAGGGCCCTGCTGGGTCAAGATGGAGAGCTCCCCAAACACATCTGGGAGAGGGATGACCTCTGGATTGCATGGGCTGATTCCCCCCATGAACCCCCTTCCCCATCCTGGACCCCAGTTCTCACTGGCTCTCACCCTCTGTGTCTCTGGCCCAGGAGCCCCATGATCCCCTCACCCCACCCTGTCACATGCATCTCCCCTGGGACAAAGACCCCAATAATCTGTCTTGTACATGAAAACATGGATGGGGCCAGGATGGGACTTCCTCACCTGGAACCAGGAGCTCCATGGGGTCACTGGGGTCTGACCACACCTGGGAGGTGTACCTGTAAAAGCCATAGCATCTGAACATTCACCTGTGGTGGGGCGGTCACGAGGGTCACAGGGAACAGGGCCTGAGACTGCCCATTGGGGTGTCTCTGTGAGTCCAGTGTCCAGGAGTGAAAGTCTTCGCCTGCTACAGTCAGAATGAACCTGCAAAATCTCTGCTGTGATCCACACTGGAGGGTCATGGTCACTCCTGAGGTCACCACAGGGCTCGTCAGGGCTGAAACTGTGGGTTTGCTGTAGAATGCAAGTAGAGGAGGAGGCAGCTTGTTAAATGGGGCTTACATCTCCCTCATATCCCCCACGGCTGGGCTGTGAGAGGGGAGACACCCCTGAGAGCAGACCCCCTTCCTGAGGGCAGAGCCTGAAGCTGGGACCCCTGAGTGTCCTCTCACCTGTCACCACCAGCTCCAGGGTGTCACTAAGCTCTGGCCAGCCAACGTGGCTAAGATAGTAACCGTGAAATCTCCCTGCATATTGCTCTGCCATGTGTGGGATGTAGAACTTGGCTTTGTCCTCTGGCTTCAGTGGGTTCTGTCTGCTCCACGGCTTTGGGCTTTCCTCTTTATCCAGATGGTACTCCTGGGCCTCCAGGGTCCCCTGACACCAGACGATCACAGGCCTCCTCTAGGGGATCACAGAGCCTGGCTCAGCCCAGATGGTGGGTTTGGGGAGAGTCCCTGGAAGGAATACAGAGCCTGGAGTCCAAATCTTTCCATATTCCTCATTCTCCCAGCTCAGCCCACAGCCTCTCTTGATTTTATCACCATCATCCCAGAATCACTGGGCTCATTCCTGAGTGCTCAGAGGCTGAAGTAAGAGGTGGGGACATGGCAGCCTGGGGAAAACTCACCTGCCTGCACTCGGGTTCTTGGGCCCCGACTCAGCCCTGGAAGAGAGTCCCTGTGAGAGTTCTGCACCCGGATGTCTGAGCTGATTCTCTTCCCATCAGGGCCTCAGTCCACTCGAGCTGCCTGAGCCCTGAGGTTCCTCATGAATGAGGGGGTGTGGAGCCTCCTCATCCCCTGCTGCTGCCCCCCTTCCCACTCTCCACGACTGACTGAGGCAGAGAAGAGCAGAGAGGATGGAAGTCATGGTGCCTGCTCTGAGCACTCCCGCTGTGCCGATGGAGGAGACCATGGGGCCCAAGGGACAGAGAGAAGCACAGGGTGTGGTACGTCATGGGCTGCTGCCACCCATTCGGGTTCCCACAGCTGTGGACCAACAGGAATGGACAACCCCTTCCTGGGCCTGGCTCTGCTTTTCTCCAGGGCAGGGCTCAGGAGGACTCCAGGATCTCTGGAGACATCTCAGCCCAGACCTGAGGTCCCACCTCGTCCCCAAGACTCTTTCTGCCTGGCCTGAGTCCCGCTCAGGGATGGTGGGGACCCAGGTTCTCGTCCTGAGCTGGTCTCTGACAGGCTGGCTTTAAATAGGACACACCACTTATTTCCTCAGCGCCTCAACAAGTGGAATTTACCCTCTGTCTTTGGTCAGTCAATAAAACAAATATTATTGAGCACATTCTATGTACGAGGTATTGGTGCCAGACACCAGAAATATGTTAGTGATCCAGGTAAATGCATTCACGTATTTTGAGAACCCAGATTAACAGAATATAGGCGTTCAAAGGCTAGTGTTGCCCTTAATTTATTTACAAAGGAGAAATATGAGAATAACTGGAGACCATGACTAGTCTATGAAAGAGAGAATAGCTGTTTGAGGAGGGGGAGACCTATGGGATGGGACACCTATGAGAACCCTCTAGAGATGAAAGGACATGCTAGAGAATATCGGAAAGGGAGGGAGAGAGGGGAAAGTGGTGGCTGGTCATGCAGGATGCTGTCCACCACGCGAGGACATTGGATTTTATTTTTAAGAGACATAGAATATATCAGCAAAGATAGTTATGAAGAAAAATTTTTCTAAAGGTCACATTTCCTTTTATGTAGCAAATGAAAAGGAAGAAAGAAGGAGAGAGAGAGAGAAAGAAATGAAGGAAAGGAGGGAGACGGAAAGGCAGGGAGAGAGAGAGAGAATGAGAGACAGAGAGATAGAAGGAAGGGAGGGAGGGAGGGAGGAAGGAAAGAGGAAGGAAGGAAGGAAGGAAGGAAAGAAGCAAGCAACGAAGGAAGGAAGGAAAGAACAATAGTTGAACTCCAATTATTCCCATAAGGATATGTCAACCAGTATTGAAAATAATTTATGTGGATTTCTCATATTAAACTCACATGCCCCTTAGTGAGACAAAAACACGATAACAGAGAATAGAAATGATACAGAGTTTGCCTTTGTGTCTATTTTGGGCTGGGAGTTGGGAAGGAATTTGTTGGGTCCAAGCTCTGCAGGAGAGCTGATGAGGAAAGCTCGGAAGTGTTAAATGGCCCATTGTCTGAGTGTGTGTGTATGTACGTGTGTATGTGTGGTGAGACTGCACTGTCTGGTTTGGAGGGAAGGAGAACTGAGAGTTGAGGGTGAAGGGTCACATCTGGACAGATCGTGAACAGCATTGAGTTCAGAGAGAAGAGTTTAGGGATCACCCTGAAGATGTTGAGAACCATGGAAGGATTTGGGGCAGGGAAAGGACAGATTCTGAAATGCATGTTAGAAAGACTGATATATGGAGGGTGAACTGGAGAAGGGAGGGTGGACCTGGGGATCAGAAACCAGGAAAGTGGTGGATGCGACCACTCAGGCCAGATGTGTCTAGATGTGGGCTGTCGGCTGGACTCTGTGGATGGGGAGGACAGCAGGGGTCAGGGGGATTCTGGAGGCTGAATGTTTTTTATTGGGTGATTGGCCGAGAGATGTAAGAGACAAGGAAGGGGGGGCGACCTTCCCTCCCTGCCTTGGTTGACTGGAGACGTCAATGGTGCCCTCAGAGACATGGTGAACCCAGGGGTGGTGGGGATGGAGGGGCCTGGGGAGTTTGGTACAATACGCTTCTGCTCCCCCAGGAAAGTACAGCTCTCCCTCTTGGCCCTGGAATGTGGGTCTTTTCACAAACAGTCCCCTGACTGACATGCTGGTTTCTGTGAGAAGCAGGACCTCTCTCTCTGTCACCTTGGGGTGAATCATTTGAGTCATCTCTGTCTCTTCGGAGCACCTTTTGGTGCTGGGTGTCTCTCTCCACTTCAGACTGTGGAGACTGTTCAGGATTCAGACAAGAATGGGCCTCATCAGAGCTCCTGTTTGAGGACTGTGATGTATATATATACACGAACAAGAGAGGAAGTAGTCTGCTAACAATCATCAACTCATTCAGAATGTGGTAGTGCTACAATTTACATTTATGTATATATGTATTTACTTATTCACTCTTTAATCAGACTGCCTATATCTGTCTGTCTGTCTGTCTATCTATCTATCTACCTACCTACCTACCTATCCATCGAGTTTAGAGATATAATTGACACTCAGCACTGTATAAATTTATGGTGTACAGCATACTGACTTTACTAACATATCTTGTGAAATGATCAGCACGATATTTTTAGTTAACATTCATTATCTCATATAAATACAAAAAAAGAGAAAAAAAAGGTTTTTTCCTCCTGTGATGATCCCTTAGGATCTATTCTCTTAACAACTTCCAGATACACAAACAGCAGTACTAACTATAGTCCTCACGTTGTACATTCCAACTCCAGTACTTAATTATCTTATAACTAGAGGTTTGTGCATTTTGGACCCCTTCATCCAATTCTCCTTCACTTGACCTTTCGCCTCTGGTTAAGACAAATTTAATCTCTTTTTCTATGAGTTTGTTTGTTTAATTTTTTTAGATTCCATGTAATTGAGATCATGCAGTATTCGTCTTTCTCTGTCTAACTTATCTCACTTAGCATAACGCCCTCACAGTCTATCCATGTTGTCATAAATGGCAGAATTTCTTTCTTTTTATGGCTGAATAATATTCCAGTGTATATCCACTTGTTTATTCTTGATTTTGTTGCTTGTGCAAGAGTGCTGATAAAATCTTGAATGAAGTTCTCTTAAAACACAATTTTAAATACCGACAATTATACACAGAGAGAGGACCAAGTTCTATTTGATGAAAATGAGGTGAAATCTGAACCCTGATCTTTTGTTAAGCTCTCCTACATCTGAGTATGCCCCGAGGTCCAGGTGGCCCTGAATGCTGACTAGTCCCTTGCCCTGAGGGAGGTCAGTAGGAGGTCCTGCAGATCCTAATTATTCAAGAACAGGTGGAGAAGGCGTGTGGGGTCCTGGTCCTAGGAGGGTTCTGTGGGTGCAGTATTTTGTCCCCCTCTCATTAGAAAAGGGGAGTAGATGGTGACACACATCTGCCTTGATCCAGTTTCAGAAATTCACATCCTCCTTCAGGTGAATACAGAGCTTGGTTAGCCTCTGGGGAGAGTGTAGGTAGAGTATCCAGGACAAAATAAGAACATGGGATCCACAGGGCATGCTGCTCTCCTTGTATTTCCAGAAGTCTCAGCACAGGTCCCCCAGTGCCATCCCCATCAGCCCCAACTCCTCTGCGCCCCACCCCAGCTCTGGATAAAACACATTGTGTTTGGTCCACACAGTAATGAGGGAATGGGGAGGACTCACCCTCGTGTGCCCAGATCCTCTGGCTCAGACACAATCCTGGAAGAAAACGCATCAGAGATGACTCTTCCCCAGTGAATCCCAGGCTTCATCATGCCCCCATCCTCCAAACCTGGTCATGTACCATGAAGAAGCCCAGATTTCCACCATGACCCTCTCCTCCCTTCCCTTCCAGGACTTACCAAGACCCAGAAGGCTGAGGAATTTGGGGGACATGGTGCTGCTTCTGTCAGACAAGAGGCAGCAGCTGTGCAAAGCTGACAGATTCACAGGATGTGGTGGGCAGGGTCCCCACACCACAGTTTGTACAGTCCATAAGCTGCCTATCACACAAGAAGGTGACCAGATTTTCTCACCCTGAGGATGGCAGGTGCTAAGTGTCTGACTTGAGCTGCATCACTGAACACGCCTCATGTCTACAGTATCACATTTAGTTTTCCTAACCTCCACAATCGTGTAAGGACTTTAACAGATCTTGCTGCATTTTGTAAGTCATAGTTATTATCCAGTTTATAACATGAAATATTCCCTTCTCAAGCTAATATGTAAATATTAACATTATAAAACTCTTTGCAGAATGAATATCTAATGTGTGTCCCACTAATATCTTTAGGGCTCGTGCTAGCTGCAAATTCTTTACTTCTGTAAAAAAACAAGCAGTTAACTAGAATCTTTGTTTCTTCCCCTCCCAGCTTTATTGGGGTATAATTGACAATCAAGAATTATATATATTTAAGGTGTGCATATTGATGTTTGATATATACATTCATTTTGAAAGGATCACCACCCTCAAGCTAATTAATACATCCATCACCTCACATTGTTACCATTTGTGTGTGTGTGTGTGTGTGTGTGGTGAGAACACTTAAGATCTCTTAGTAAATTTCAAGTATATAACACATTATTGTTAACTGTAGTCACAGCACTGTACATTAGGTCTCCAGAACTTATTCATCTTATAACTGACAGTTTGTAACATTTGAACAATATCTCTTTTTTCCCCCAGGCTCAGCCTCTGGTAACCACCATTCTACTCTGTCACTATGAGTTCAGCTTTTTTTTTTTTTCCGTCTACATATAAGTGAAATCATGCAATATTTTTCTCTCTAGGTCTGGTGTATTTAACTTAGTGCAATGTGCTCCAGGTTCATCCATGTTGTCACAAATGGCAGAATTTCCTTTTCTGAGGCTGAATAATACCCCATTATATGTATATATATACACCACATCTCATTTATCCATACATCTGTTGATGGACACTCATGTTGTTTCCATATCTTGGCTATTGTGCAAGATGCTGCAATGAACATGGGTGCAGATATCTCATCCAGATCCTGATTTCATTTCCTTTGAATGTATCCCCAGAGTGGCATTGCTGGATCATAGGGTAGTTCTATTTTCAGTTTTCTGAGGAACCTCCACACCAGCTGCAGTGTCTGTGGGTGGGCTGCCGGCAGTGTCTGTGGGCTGGTTGTTGAGATCCCCCATTGTCTGCTGTGAACTCTGCACTGTTTCTTTGTTCTTAGCTGCCCTCGGAGCATCCAGCCATTGTGATTCCCTCAGCAGGGCAGAAGGGGCTTTCAGGCAGCGCCGGGAGAGGCTGCAGAAGAGACGCTCACATTGCTCTCTCCCACCTGGGAGAAATCGCAGGTGGAGGGGTCTCTCTCTGTGCTGAGCTGAGCCAGCTTGTGGGAAGGTGATGCAAGGGGAAGTGAAGCTGTTCTCTCTACCCTTTTCAATGTGGTTGTTCTCAGAATATGTGCTCCACTGGCGTGCTGAGACCTCACACCTGGACTCCAGAGCTTTCATAAAGGTCTTTTCATCCATGGATGGTGGTTAAATCGTGGTTTCTGTGGGCGATGAGTGCTGGACCTTCCTATCCCACCATCTTGCAGACGTGCATCATTGTCGTTTTATTTTGCATTTCCCTAATGACTAATGACAGTGACCATCCTTTCTTGTGCTCGTTGTCTGTTTCTAAAAATATGTCTTCTTTTTAGAATATCTTTTCTGTAGAAATGTCTATTCAAGTCCTTTGAACATTTTTTTAAATTGAATTTTTTTGTGTGTTTGAGTTGTATGTAGTCTTTACGTATTCTACACCAGACCATTATCAGACACGTAATATGCAAATACATTCTCCAATTCTGTATGTTTTCTTTTCACTTTTTTTTTTTGCAGGGTAAGAGTCACCCTCAGCTAACATCTGTTGCCAATCTTCCTCCTTTTTCCTTTGTTTTTCTCACCAAAGCCCCAGAACATAGTTGTGTACAGTTGTAAGTTCTGGTTCTTCTATGTGAGCCGCCACCATGACACAGCTACTGACAGAAAAGTGTTGTTCCCTGCCCGGCAGCCAAACCCAGTCCACCTAAGCTGAGCACGAGGAAATTTAACCGCTACGCCATCAGGACTGGTTCATTTTTCACTTTCTTGACAGTGTCTTTTGATTCACACACATTTTTAATTTTGATGAAGCCCTATGTATGTGTTTTTTAATTTATTGTGCTTTTAATGTTCTTTCTAAGAAAACATTGAAAGCCCAAGTTCATGAAGACTGACCCTTATGTTTTCTCCTGAGGTTTATAATATTGGCTGTTACAGTGATCCATTTTGATCCATTCATTTTGGTGTATGGTGTGTGGTGAGGGTCCACTTTCATTCTGTTGCATGTTTTCCTTTTGCATTCAATTATCTAACACCATTTGTCAAAGATACCAAATCTTAGTGATACTGTGTCTGTTTTTCAGGGTGAGCATCTAGTGGGTTTCCATCTGGGAACTGAATCAAAACAAGCCTGACCCCAACATCTGGCACCCTCTGCACACAGCTGCCTTTCCCTGATTCCCCCTCTTTGGGGTCCAAGAAGAGACCAGGCAACCTGAGTATTGTTCAGTCTGGAACCAAGCCCTGAGTGATCCTAAACCATGACCTGATAGGGATGTCCCCATCTCTTAATAACCCCAAGTCCATATTGGTTACCTCCATCTGTAATGGAGCATGAAGAGGTTAAAAAATCTTCCGTGGGCTAGAAAAAGGGAACAAAAAGCTTTGATAACTGCAGCTGTGCATATTCAGCATAATCAACTGTTGTTTAAAACTAACCAGGTCTTTCTGTCCCTTCTTAGCATATGAGTGAGCTGTCTTTCCCAGGAAGTCAAGGTCCAGACATCAAGATTCAGCCTCACAAGGCCAAACTCATGCTGAAGATGAAAACTAACCAGAAAAGTCCAGACAGTTAAGGAAAAAGAAATTCAGACTTCAAGACTAAATACAGGATGGTGGGAAGGTGCCAACCAGCAAGGCCACATGCTCCCCCTCCCCTACCTAAAACCCCAGCACACGCTCTTCCTCCCTTCCTTAAAACCCCAGCACATACTCGCCCTCCCCTGGATAAAATTCCAGATAAAAAACCCTACCTTTTTCCCTTCAGGGTGGTGGATCTGAGTTCTAGCTCCCATCTCCTCGTCTGGCTGCCTTTTGATAATAGTAGACCTCTTTCTTTGCCACAAGTCTGGTGCTTCAGTTGTTTCTTTATTGGTCCTACTATGCGGTAGGTAAAGGAACCTGTGTTTGGGTTCAGTAACAATATGGCGAGCCAGCCAGGAGGCTCTTTGCCTGTGGCTCCACAGCCCAGGGCTGACTGGGATCTCCTGGGAAGCAGCCCAGCAGCTGCCTGGGTGATTTGCCCTAGGGACTGTCCCCAGTACTTTCCATCTGACCAGACTCTGCTGGACTTAGGCGCATTTGTCTTGTGGCAGGGAAACAGGCTCCAGATTTGTTTGTTCTTTTGTTTGTTTGTCTGTTTCTTTTGGCTTCTGCTTTGGAACGGATGTCCTTTTGGTGAGCTTCCTCGTAAAGTTGAGTGAGACCTGTTTTTCCTTTGTTTGCCTCTGTTTCAGGGTTTTTGTTCCCTGTTACTGGAGTTTGTTCAAGGGGCTCAGATTTTGTTGAAAGGACTAGGGAATCTTGCTCAAGAGAAAATTCTGGGCCCCATTTGTTTTGGTTGAGTGTCTTCGTTAAAACTGACTGAGTCTTAATTTTCCTTTTCTTTATTTGCCTCTGCTTCAGGGGTTTTGTTCCAGGTTTCTGGAGTTTTGTCAGGGGCCCTAACTTTGTTGAAAGGACTAGAGATCTCACTCAGAGAGGACTAACTCTGAGCTGCATTTGTTCTGGTACTTGTCTGCGTATGTGTGTGAGTGTGCATGTGAATGTGTAGTTTGTTTCCTATGTTTCAGGGGTCTTGTTCTAGGTTACTGGAATTTGTTGGGGGGGGAACCCTAATTTCTTGAGAGGACTAATTCTTGGTTCTATCTGTTTTGATACTTGTGTGGATATATGTGCGTGTGTATAATATGTGTGTGTGAGTGATGTCATAATGGGATACTCAGATTTGATTCCCAGTGGCTTATGTATTGCAAAATTGGGATGTTTTCAGTTATAAACCTATGAAAACTTAAAAAGATGAAACTTAATCAAATTTGGGTTCTCAGGTTCCTCTCATGGTCTTACAGATGCTAATGAAAATAAGTTAACAAAAAATTTTAAAAATCTTAGAATAAAATAAAGGGACTCTTCTCAACAAGGTAGAAATTTTTTAAAGTTTTTTTTTTTAATAAGGCAAATGGGCGTGGTAAATAAGACAAATATTAAAAGTGGAGAAGTAAAGAGGAATCAAAAAGGGAAGAATCACAGGACTCAGCAGGATGGAAGTCTTTAGCTAGTTATTAAAAAGAAAAGTGGGATAAAGGAAACAGACATGAATTTGGTTAAAACAGAGGTTTTAATAAAACACTGCCTAAGTTTGGGTGGGCTAAAGGGACCTCCTCCTAGCCCCCTACATTAAATCGCCTCAACAGGCCCATTCTGTTAACCCTAGTTTGGAAGAAAAAAAAATTTAAAAAGCCAGAAGGCAGAGATCACAATGAAAAACCTGACCAAAAATTGTTTGGGGCAAGAGTTAGGCCTCTAAAGTTGGGAAGATTATAAAGACTAAAATGTTTGAGCTAATATTATATGATGAGGTCATGTCAACTTTTCCTGAATGCTTTCTTTTTTCTTTGAAATGGATGTTATATCTGGCTTGGAATGCTTCCCCTACACAATATTATGAGACTGAGAGTTATTGATGAAATCCTAATGAAAGCTATGATTAGAGGTATAAGAGTTGATAAAATTAAGAAAAGTTTTGTAAAAAAAATTGGTCTATTTAATTGGACTTTATGTAAAATGATTGCATCTCTTTTGTCTGATTGTATTATAGATTATGTTGTGGGGATATTCATTGTGTCTCACTGGGAATGTTTCTTCTGCCTGATATTGTAAGAACATAAAAATCCACCCTTCAGGCAATGTTAATTAAACTTGCTAAAGGAGATTTCACTTTAAAATGACCAAAGTGTGGCAGCCTCAGTTTACCTAAATTGGTGTATTTATATATGCGATTGGAAAAAGCCAGCTATAAAATCAAACAACCAATGGGAAGCCTATTTTCATCTTTTGAGGCTTCTAAATTAAACCAGGAATACAGTACTGCCTCTTTAAAAGAAAATAATTAAACATGCCAGCAGTGGAAGCTGAATCTGCCGCTCCTCTCTCCTCTCTTGCTTAGCTTCCCCACTTCAACTCCCCCGAAATTCCTGAACTAAAATTAAGCAAGTAGAAATCAGTAAACTTTTGAGATAATTTGGAGTTGTAATGGCCATTCTGGGGAACCTCTGTTTCAGATGAGTCTGCCTTAAGGGTCGCCCTTACAAGAGAGGATTCAAAACGTCTCAGAGACAATGGAATGCAGTCATTGATCAAGATGCAAAAGTTTCTAAAAGACAAAATGATTTCAAGAACAGCTATTAAATAGATCCTTACAACAAAAAGGAAAGAATATTAGTAAGTATTTTTAGTCATGAGCAGGTCCATCTGTCAAGAAGCAATGGATCTAGTCGTTCTTCTGAGTTTTGTACCTGAGACCTGGTTAAAATTTTGTAGATCTCTCTTTGTGTCTATCTGTATGTAAGTCTCTCTCTACTCTTGTCTGCCACCGGATGGTACAATTTCTAAAAGATCTCTAATTGACTTAAACTAAGTGCTTATATAAACTATTTCTAAATGTAATAGAAACTAACCCAATTGCCTTTCAAGTTAACATAATATAAAATGATCTTTGGTAAATAAAAGCTAGTTTAAGTTTGTTGGTTGGATTAAAATAAATATGTTTTCAGAGTTATCAACATTGCATATGGTACAAACCTTATCTCTCTTACAAAATTTGTCAGCAAAAAATAACTTTGAATAATGGCTGGTTTTGTCTGATGTCTCATGATGGTTTGGTCAGAAATCTAAATGTAATTATTGGGAACAAGTAAACTAAATAAATGTGAAAAGCACAAAAGACTTTGGGGGGACCTTTTTAACATAATTGTGTGTTATGGTTCATGTCCCTAAAACAACTCAAGATGCTGGCTAATTGCTTTAATGGCGCATGAAGTTTTTGTGAGTAATCTAAACATAATTGTTGGGAACAAGCAATTTAAATAGATAAAAAATGAGGAAGATGTTTTGGGTACAATAATTATGTTTTATGGTATGGAACCTTAAAAAATAGCTTCCAAAATACTTTGCAAATTTAGAATTTTGCTAAATTAAGTTAAATAATAAAATTTGTTGATTGTCTAGGTTATTTCTACATAAGATGAACTATTCAAAATTAATGATTGAGCATAGATTTGTCTTCCTTTAGTTTCTTATCTCAAAGAAACTAAAAAATGTTTAAGCTTATTGATAAACATGTTTTGTGTATGCTGAGAAATTTTCTTTGAGAAAGCACATATTTCTGGAAAGTCTATATACAAGGAAGGTAAAATGTATATTTTCAGTAAAGAAGGTATAAAAGTAGAGATATTCTTGTTTGTTTTATTAAGAAAGATAAATTTGCCCTAAAGTACTAGAGAAAAAAATGTTAAAAATGCATGGCACAAATTCTGAATGTAAAAAGTAAGTGACAGTAGGTTTGTGGAAGTAAAACTCTGAGGAGCTTTTCGCAAGGTCAAGTGGGTTAAAGTAAGCTGGTGGAAAATTAGAATTTGGTTTTCTCTCTTAAAATGAAAATTTTCTTGAACTATGGTCTGTTTTTGATAAGAGCTTATAAAAGGTGTTTCCTTGCCTTGAGTAAGTCTCCCTAAATGACAGAAAATTTACGTTTTATTAAAATAACTTCCTATGTTTGAAAGGACAGAAGTCTCTCTATGAAGGTTTTTTGACTGTTTTAACTCTCTGTTGCCTTTGACTGTTTCTGTTGTCACCTTGATTAAATGGATAACTAAGCATTATTTCCTATTTGACCAAATGTTTTAAAACTTTTTAATATTTTTGACAAACTCCCGCCCAAAATTAAAGTCTTTCTTTTGACTTAAAAAGGAATCTTTGAGAATTTCCAATCAGCCCTGAGACTTCTCAAAAAGTTTGCTCTCTTTTACTATAAAGAGGAAGATATTAAACTAATTAGGCTTATTTGCTATGTTAAATTATATGTGAAACATTATGAGATAAGTAATAATAAGACTTCCTTGACTATATTATATAGGTAAATATTATTAATGTAAGTGTTTTAAAAATATATAACATTCCCAAACTTCTGATCTGTCCTGATTGTCAGTCATAATTCTAGTTATTATCTCAAGGTGCTATATGTGACAAAAATAACCAAATGTCTTTGTCAATTGTCATTTTGAATGTTTTGTCATTTGCAGATAGCTGTTTTACTCTGAAGTTTTTGCAAATATGTTTCCTCTTCAGAGAGATTCATGGAAAAGATTCTGACACTTGCTCTAGAATAGAGGTTTGTGATAAAATTTCAAATTAGGAACCTGAGCTGGGTAAAAAAAATTACAGAACTGTAATGGAGAAACTGATGTCGTCATGAAACTGCTAACAGAAGATCAAGAGTTGATATCATGGGACCAAATAAATTAATAATGATGATTATAATTTTTAGGACTTTTTGTTTAAAATATTGCTGTTTTTTTAATGTTTTGTTTTTCCAGGTTTAATGAAAACTTTTTCTCTTTTCTTTTAAAGAACTATGACATATAAAAATTTGTAAACAAAATTGAAGCATTTATCTTTTTGTTCCTATCCGATCTTTCAAGAATTTGAAAACTTTTGATTAGTGAGTATTCTTAAATTCATGGCAATATAGTTATTTATATAAGTTCAATAATAATCTGTTTTCGTTATATCAGGACACAATTGAAAACACTTGTTATAATACCAAGGCTTTGACTGAAAAGTCATATTTAAGAGAAATATGCATAAACTTGGTATGACCAGACAGATTTAGAGAAAAAAAGGTCGGACTTTATAAGATAAAGCCATGGAAATATTGGCCTTGCACCTTGCTTACAGGGTTCCCAGCAACTGAGTAAGTAAGGTGAGTAAGGAAGGTCACTTCTCTGGCAGGTGCAGAGAACCCCAGGATATTTTGGGAACCTCAAGAAGACAGGAATTCACTGAAATCTCTTGGTATTGCAGGAGGAGTCTAATGACAAGTCCTTGGCTTGGCCTAGCCTCAAGAGGCCTTTAAAATTCAACCTGAGATTCCTTGTAAAAAGTTCCAGCAAAGCAGATTCAAAAGAGCCTATATGACCAACTGTCATTCTTGTTGTGCTTGTGTAAATAATTGGGCCAAGTTTATTAAAACTAGAGTTATTTTGCAAGTGAATGAGTCTTAATTTGGCTATCTTTGGTAAGAATGAGGGTGATTTTAGGGAGAAAAATTATGTTTCAACAGAAACTATAATACATATTTGTGGATGTTGCATTCTGGTCTGTTAATTTTCTTCAAGGTTTGTGTTTTCTATCTGTAAACTGGCCTGGATCCTGAATTCTA
This sequence comes from Ceratotherium simum simum, assembly GCF_057802395.1. Lineage (NCBI taxonomy): Eukaryota > Metazoa > Chordata > Mammalia > Perissodactyla > Rhinocerotidae > Ceratotherium > Ceratotherium simum. The sequence goes on from NC_141932.1 coordinate 5,648,889, forward strand.
CTTTCCTCAAGTACCTAGTACAGATCTCAAAATTAACATTTTCAATTTTTTTTCTGTCCTTTTCATTTGGAATCATTGAGAACTAACACCACGCTTTTTCCTGAAGCCCTGCAAACTGAAGCTGGACAATTAAGTATAAACCTAAGAGAGAGCACCATGTTAGCCCACATTTGAACAATCTTCATGCCTCTTGCTATGGAAGCCACTCAGAAGGTTTACCTGAATGCCTGATAACATCATTGGAGACATTTCAAACTGTGGAGGATTCTTTAATACTGACATCTAGAGATCCTCTTGACTGCCCATCCCCTGAGCTCAGAAATTGGTTTATAATTTTTTCTAATCATTAACCTTGTTTTTCTTTTTGTTTTTCTAGAAATGCTTCTTATTAAATATCTGGTTACCTGCTTACACAATGTAGGACTAACTTTGGGACCTTTCTATGTTCTGGAGATGATCCAAAAGACCCGGAGGAAACATGAACTAAGGAACTAGGCACTGTCAGATGTTTCTCTGCACTATTTTTGTCATAGAGACTGGGTCATATTGAAATCCTAAACTTCATCTCTGCTGGATGGGACCATACAAAAAACAGGAAATATGAACCATGCCATAGAAAAACATCACAACTGGGATCACCCAAACCTTGAGTGACTTCACACTCTAGACACTGTCTTTTCCTAATGGTCGAGGGAATCCCTGATAGACTGCAAGTTGTTGTTCAGAAAATGGCCTTCAAAAGATAAGTAATAAATGACTCCCAGATTCTTACCTTACTTGTTGGACTATTAGACAGGAGGCTACTTGGCTACATCAGATTTCACCTGAGGTTCTACACACTAACCTTGATTGGTTTACAGGCCTCTTCTACTGGATTTCCCAAAGATTGAGATCCTTTATGGAGGGGATACTAAAATTTGGGCTGTCTATTTTGCTAATATGTGTAGTCATCCATATAATTTTAAAATGTGAAATTAAATGTTATTCCAAAGCCATTCATCAGAGTACTAAATTATTGGTGATGCAAAACATATCTTGCTCTCTCCACCCGGTATCCAAAAATACTTTAAAATAAAGATAAAACATTTTCATTCCTCTGATCCTGATCTGCACCCTTTTACAGAAGGAAGCAGTTAGAGTGGTCTTTGACCCCATTCCCCAAGATTGCAGAATGATCATAAGACAGTGGGGATTGAAACCAAACACACAGAGGTTAAAAAATCTTCCCTGGGCTAGAAAAAGAGAAGAAATACTTTGAGATGAGCTTTGCTAACTGCAGCTGTGCAGCATAATTATTCAGCATAATCAACTGTTGTTTAAAACTAACCAGATCTTTCTGTCCATCCTTAGTATATGAGTGAGCTGTCTTTTGCAGCTAGTCAAAATCCAGACATCAGCATGCAGCCTCCCAAGGCCAAGCTCAGGCTGAAGCTGAAAACTAACCAGAAAAGTCCAGACAGTCAAGGAAAAAGAAACTCAGACTTCAAGGCCAAATGCAGACTGGCAGACAGGTGCCAACCAACAAGGCCACATGCTCCCCCGCCCCCACCTGAAACCCCAGCACATACTCCCCCTCCCCTACCTAAAACCCCAGAACATACTCCCCCACCCCTACCTAAAACTCCAGTACACGCTCCCCTCCCCTACCTAAAACCCCAGCACATGCTCTCCCTCCTCTACCTAAAACCCCAGCACATGCTATCATTCTGCTGCCTAAAATCCCAGATAAAAACCCCTACCTTTTTCCCTTCTGGCAGGTGGATCTGAGTTCTAACTCCCATCTCCTCACCTGGCTGTCTTTCAATAATGGTAAACCTCTTTCCTTACCACAAGCCTGGTGTTTCAGTTGTCTCTTTATTGGCCCTACTATGCAGTAGGTAAACGAACCTATGTTTGGGTTCGGTAACACATCCCTGTTCAGCTTGTTTGAACAAAGTGGAATGAGAAATTTTAATGTCCATTTAAATTTTTCAGTTGCATGTCAAGTGGTACTGGGCAAGGTCTTTTCTCTTCTGAGGCATAGTTTCTCTCCCAGACAGGGACCCATAGTTTGACTGGACTTTGTGAGACTACTCAGGCAGGCGGTGGTCATGGCTTTGAGGCAACCACATTGCCAAGATGTGACATACTTGCTATCTAACACATCAATAGCTACTTTTTTGGAAGTTCAATGCCTAGTGCAGGCTGTGGATTTCAGCCCTTACTTCAGTCCCAGTTCACTCAATTGTATGGAAAATAAAGATAGGTTACAAAACAGAAATGCACTGTTTACCAGTATGACAACTGGATTCATGAGTCACCAGATGAAGGTCAAGAAGAACACCACCTGCTTTCCAGCAGCCCCTGTGTTTTCCATTTTGAATAAACCTTTCAATGTTGCATTACATTTAACCACTAGACGGATTACATGGGGTTCTTTCCCTTCCTTTATTTATTGAGTTTGTCTTATGTGTGCCTATGTAAATGACAAATGATGTCTCTTTCTGAACTTTATGTAATGAAATGTCCCTGCATGCCTCTTTTTAAAAATTTTTCATTTATTCATCACCATTTTTGAAGATTGCTCGTTGTAGATTTAATCTGTGCATTTGCAGTGTCATATGATATTCCATGATGGAGATATGCCACCCATCTTTCTTTTTTTAATTTATGGATGTTTTCTAAATAAGACCCTCTCCTATCAATGCTCTTTAGAATGTAACCTTGTGTTTACATACACATTTCCCTCTAGGGTATATGCTTTATTTTTGTTGCTCAATGTCTCTTCTTTTTGCTAGATAATTCCAATATATTCCCCAAATTGGTTGAAATAACTTTTACTCAAACCACTAATGTATTGGAATTGTAAGTGAGCTCTATTATATCCCCCAGTGGATTTTTTTTCATTTGCCTCTCATGTGGATTTGCTGGGGCTGGAGAGTTTAGCTCAGCCCGATCATCAACCTCATGGATTGTCATGTGGAGATGGTTGGAATTTTCTTGAAGGAAGGAGGAGACCTTTGGAAGGGCTTTCTGCAGTGTCATTGACAGAAAAGTTTGGGGCCATAACAATAAAACACCTTATCAGGTAGTGAAAGCCCAAGGTATGCAGCAGGAAGGAGGCTGATGGGGTCCCACCAAGATGTCTTGAGTCTTTTATTGAACTTGGCCCTGGTGGTGGTCTAGGGTCATGGATAAAAGGGATCAGTGGCAGAACTGTTGAATTTGTTCATTATAAGTGATCTGCAAGAGAGTGAAGAATTGAGGGCTCTTCCTTTCTCTGTCTTGGTTGGCTAGAGGAACCAATGGGGCTAACACAGGATGGGTGAACCCAAGAGGAGAAGAAGGCCTGGGGAGATGTTTATAATACTGTCAACTGACTCACAGAGGAACCACCACCTCCCTCCTGGCCTGGGTATGTGGTTTTGTTTCTCCCAAGCACTTCCTCTCTCTGACTTTCTTGTTTCCATAAGCAGCAGCACCTTCTCTTCACCACTATCCATCAAAATGTCTGAGGCATTTCTGCCCCCTCACCACCTCTTGTCCTCCAGACAATAACTCTTCATCTGAGACTGTGGATTGCATCTCCCTGCTTTTGGCAAATGTACTAGTTGGAGACATTCAGAGGTTTTAATTGTTGTTGTTTTTCCATAATCAGTTGATGGGCATTTGGGTTGTTGTCACTTTTTGTCAATTGTGAACAGTTCTTCTATGAACACACTTTCATAAGTGTTCAAATATCTGTGAGCAATTATTTTTCTTTTCTTTTCTTACTGTGGTAAGAGAACTTAACGTGAGATCTACCCTCTTTACAAATTTTCGTGCATGCTACCGTATTGTTAACTATAGGCACATAGTTGTATGACAGATCTCTATAATTTATTAGTCTTGCATAAGTGAAACAAACCTGGAAGGAGATTTTCTAGATCGTATGGTAATTCTGGGTTTAATTTTTGAAGAACTGCTGAACTGTTTTCCACATGGCTTAATCATTTTACATTCCCACCTGCAGTGTATGTGGGTTCAGATTTCTCCACATCCTTATCAACACTTTTTTTTTTTCAAATTATGGCCAATCCAATGGGTTTGAAGTAATATTTCATTGTGGTTTTATTTTCAATTCCGTAATAACTAGTGAGTTGATCATATTTCATATGCTTGCTGTCCACCTGTGTATCTTTTTTTAGAAATGTCTGTTCAAGCCATTGGACTATTTTTTTTTAAATAGGATTGTTTTTAGTTGTTGAGAAACGTATTCTTTTTACATAGTGGATACTAGACTCTAATAAGATGCGTGATTTGCAAATTTTTTCCACTTTTGGAATTTGGCTTTTACACTCTAAATCATCTTTTTTTTTTTTTTTGTGAGGAAGATCAGACCTGAGCTAACATCCATGCCAATTCTCCTCCCATTGCTGAGGAAGACCGGCTGTGAGCTAACATCTATTGCCAATCCTCCTCATTTTTTCCCCTTTTTCTCCCCAAAGTCCCAGTAGATAGTTGTACGTCATAGTTGCACATCCTTCTAGTTGCTGTATGTGGGACGTGGCCTCAGCGTGGCCAGAGAAGCGGTGTGTCGGTGCGCACCCGGGATCCAAACCCGGGCCGCCAGTAGTGGAGCATGCGCACTTAACTGCTACACCACAGGGCCAGCCCCATAATCATCGTTTTTAACGAACATATATTTTAAATTTGATGAAGTTCAATTCTTGTATTTTTTTTCTTTTCCAGTTTGTGCTTTTAGTGTCATAACTGAAAACTATTGTCAAGTCTAAGTTTATGAAAATTTACTCCATGTCATTCTCACATTGGCACCTTGAAGTTGGCCGTGAAGGGAATATATACACCAGAGAAACTGGAAAATGCCTTGAATCAGTGTTTTTAACAATGGGTTTTTCAGGAGCAGTAAGAACTGTGCTATGTCAAACAGCAATGTCTTGATTCCAAGTGATGATATTTCTGAAGAAACTACACAGGTAGCATCTGATGAAAAGCGAAGGGCTTGTGGAGTCCAGAGAGGGTGTTAGGAAATCATTTTGGATTTACCTCTTTCAGGCTGGATCTTTGTTATTATAATTTATTGATTTATTAAAGTAGATTTCACGCTCCCAAAGAAGAAATAGAGACTCCTTAATACACATCAAGGAATGTGGAAATTAGAAATAAAGGAAAAAGGAATTGCATGAAAATGTACCAGAGCATGAAAGTGTGAGGAGGTGAGGACCCAAATCCGCCATGTGGGATACGTGCTGATTTCACAGAGAAGGGGAAAGATAGGAGCCAGTCAAGACAACTCAGCAGTGGTTGGGAGGGAATGTTCCACAGTTTATTGGCAGAAGAGTCCAAACATTGTCTCTGCACATGGACAATGATTCCTCCACCTTGCAATGACCTGTAGACAGTTCACACTACATATGCCCCGGATGTTCTTCCAGAACCTCCTGGGCACACAAGATTTATTTACAAGCCTCTACCTCTCTGAACAGTGCCTTGTTCTCTTTTGTGTCTACCTCCTGGCTGCATCCTGGGGTCTTCTCAGGCTGTGCCGAGCCTGAAAGAGCAGAATCCCGAGGACCACCAGGATTACGGCAGCCACCCCCATCCGGATGAGATTCTCCACTGTGTAGTCTTGAGGATGTGAGCCTAGGAATTGTGGAGAAAGAGGTCACAGAGGTGAGGGCAGAGCAAAATCACCCCAGGATCCCTAGATGTCCACCCAGGTCACCTGCCTCCCCTGTGGAGGACGTGACCCTCTGCACCAGCCCCATAACTGAGAATTTCTCCTGCTTGCTACTCTTGGAGTCTGACTTGTATAGTGATGGGCTGATGGTGTCAGCTGCTTCTGAGAAACACAAAATAGTGAGGATGGTTGAGGAGTTGATATGACTCAAGCCTTTCCCCTGGGCTCTGTGGTCTTATAATTCCCTCTGTTTCTCATGAAATAAATATGATGCAGTCTCTTAAAGAATCCTTTCTCTGTTGTAGAAGGATTCCCTCTGTTCTCATTGGATTCTCTCAGTCTTCATGTGGTTTTTTGAATTTAGACTTTGCTTTTGAACTTCTTTGGAACAGAGTTTGGATGTGCCCCCAGAGCTCAGGATTGTTGATAAACCTGGTCTCTCAATACAGAAATAATTGAATTCTTGTATGCTCTCTGTTCACTCTGGGTTATTGACCATGTAGGCTAACTCTTCCAGATATGAGTGCTTACATTTACTCAACGACTGAAGACTGGGGATCCATGGATGAGAGGTGGGTCATATACACATGAGAAAAGAGAGAAAATTCAATCCATACAAACATACAGCGCCAGTTGTGTTAATTACAAGAAATAAATTATGTAACGGGGAGGTAGGTCTGATCTATACAGTATCACCATGAAGGTCACACTTGGAGATTATGCTTAAACTGATTCCTGAATAGGAGAAGGAGCCTGAGAGGAGCCACTTGAAGACCCAGATGAAGCACATCACAGGCTGCAGGAGGAGCAGGTCCCCAGAAAGACCTCTGACTGTTCTTCAATAAAGAATAAAGTCATGTCTGTGAGATATAGCCTGGTCCAGAGGAGAAGGGGGCGCTGAGATTTGGGGTGTTGGTGCATTTGAGACAAGGTAGAAATGACAGGACAGATGAGGGAGTTTCCATAACTGTCATCATCATGATGATCATCATCATCATCATGATGATCATCATCATCATCACCATCATCATCATCTCTCTCTCTCTGTCTGAAATAACTCTGGGAAGTGGTATAAGATTCCAAGCAGAGAAGATAGTCATTCGATTTTATATATGAACTTTTTCATGCTAAAATACTGGATAAGAAAATGAGTTATAAGAATGTGTGAAATTCTCAGCTTCTTTGATATTAAAATCATGTAGAAGTTAATGGCACTCAGTAAACACTACATGAAAGAAAAAAAAGTAGATAATCTCTACCCTCTCCATTTCAGATATCCCAAACCAAGAAAATCCACATTGTTAGCCTTCAAGTTGTTAAGGAATAGGAAAATCAGTGGTTTTATGTATTGGGTGAGCACAAAAAATAGGTAACTCTTCAAATCTATTTTAACCAGTTTTAACATAAAAAAAGGAAAAAGCAAGTTATAGATCAATTCTAATTATTCATCTCAATGTAAAAATTCTAAATAAGCTTCTACTGGTCGAAAAGTACGAAATAATAGTAGATGTCACTCAGTGGGGTTAATATCCAGATGTTTGTTACTAATAAGTCTTTTAAATGTATCTCACCATGGCTAAAATTAAAGAGAAAGAATTCAGGAGATGTAAAAAAGTCCAGAAAAAAATCCTAATTTCTATAAATAAAATAATATTTTTTTCCTAATAAAAGCTGAATGTAACAGAAAAATGGACTGATGGATTGGTCAATAGTGTTATACATACAAAAAATATAGGCTTTTGATGTGTTTGCCTTAAAACAATTTGGATTAAAAATGAAGATATTATCTGAAAGTGACACTCAGGTATATCTTAACATTTTACATTGTCTGCATTTTCATATACTATATGATACAAATAAAATTGGTGCACAATCTGGAAACAAGTGAAATTTCAATTTCCTTGAGCTTAATTAAATTATTGTCAGTAAATCGGAGGAGATTAATTGAAAAACAATTGAGTGGTGGAGAATCTTTCGTAAGTTAATGGGACATAAAATTAATATAACCAAGCCAATATCATTGTTATCTATATTTAAATATTTATAAATTATAAAAAATCAAAGATCTTACTTATCAATTAATAAAGCAGTTGAACAAATCTTAAGCTGTGAGTTTAGACAATTTTATGCATAAAACTTCAAAATGCATCTGAAGTCATAAATAAACCCTCCTTTTAAGCATCTTTTGAAGGAAAACTTCCCAATAATAAAAAGTTACTCTCCGTAATGAATGTATAAATTTAATCTAATCCCAATGAAAATAGGAATAGAATTGCCTATTTTTAAGTCATAAATGTTTATAAGTTAAATTTGCAAATTTATATATGCAAGTTTTGCTATTAAAGTTCTCAGTGAAAGAGAGGAATAGCAGAGAGGTGTGCACAGAAAATTCAGAGTAGACGTGAGCTGCACACAGATGGGCGGTGCAGTGATCCCCTAAGTGACCCCAGTGAGCCGTGCACAGGCCCTCCTTAGTCTCAGGTGTGCACTGAGTGGCTGGAGGCCTCCAGGTGAGCACAGGAGGGCTGTGGAGAGCAGTACCCACGGGCGGGTGCTTCTCTCTATAGGAGAGTGTCTGGTGTGGGCTCCACCTGCATCCACAGCAAATCCAACTCAGGCTTGAGCAGCCTCCTAGCCTGTTCTGAGAGGACTAAGGGACTCGCACGTGTGTGTGAGGCGCTGCATCTAAAGATTTCTTGGAAATGAGAATTAGGAGCTGCCAAGGGAGTGTCTGTCTGTTCTCTCTCCAACTCTTCTAGCCTGTCCTCCTCCATCAGTCCAACATCTTCCTTGGATTCCAGCTCAGACCTGGACACCAAATGCTGCAACCCCGTCCCTCTCCTTCTACTCCACACATCCTCCAAAACTGGTCAGGGGCCTGGGACCAAGGTGATCTGACAAGGGGGAGTAGCTTTTAGTAGAAAATCCCACAGTTTTTGTGTGGACCAGGAGAGTTGAGGTGCTAAATCAATAGGGTTTCCAAATCTTTGTGTTCTCCACAATACTGTGGCTTCTCTTGCTAAGCTGAGACTCCAGGACTGATGGATAAAAATCACATGCACCGGCCCCCTGTCTCCCTCAGCTTTTTAATCCTGACAAGGTCAGAGTTACTGGGAGCAGCAGGACAAGCCCAGAGAGGGCTGGACTAGGAGAAGGTCTATGATGAACCACTTCCCAGATGCCCCAGAAGGTCAGAAATGAAAGGGGCTCTGGAAGGCATGGCCATGTAGCTTCCCCTTGTTCAGATGAGGAAAGGCTTTCTCAGAAGTTCACCCTCCCAGGAGAACTGAGCCCACACTGCCCCAGCCCCACCTACTCAGGGGGTCCCTGCCACCCTGATTCCTAGACTGAGCACCTCTGTGGGATCTCCCCCTGCTCCTAGCTCCTGATCAGTAGCGATGCTGTGGTTCTCAGATGGAGAAACCAGGAAGTCAGTCTGTGGGGCCTCTGACTTGTAACTTCAGTCTAATCTCATTTCCTCTTAGTTTCACTGACTCATTCCATCCCTCTCCCACCCTCAGCCCTGCCTGAGACTACAGGGATGGGGTGTCCCAGGGGTGGGAGGTTCCCACCTATTTCCACCCTCTCATGGGCTGGATTTCCTCTGTGGACCATCCCTTGTGCTCCAATTATTCCACTGTTTCTGAGACTTTCCTGTGGACGGGGCCCAGAGAAGACCTGAGCTCAGAGAGGACAGGGACAGGGGTTCCCCACCTGAGACCAGGAGCTCTGGAATCAAGGACCTGTCCAAAATCACCACCTCAGGGAGCACTGAGACTCCCCAGTGGATCACACCCCATATATCATAAACCAAAGGTGGGAGAAGTGAGGGGCGGCTGCTCTTCTCCCGTCATCAGCCCGGCTGCCCCTCTCCAAGGCTGGTCTAACATCTCCCTCTGCCATGATCGCCCCACACATCGTCTGCCCAGCCTAGAGCCCCTAGAGTCCTGTGGTCCCCGCCTAGATCCCTGCCAATTATCAGTTCCCTAGGAGACAAGCTTGTCTTTGAGTATCTGATGGGGCATTATATCCTCAGAGAGACTGTCAGAATGCCCTGGGTGGTCTGTGGTCGCTCTGAGCAAAGGGTCCTCAGTGAATCTCCAGTTGTTGAGATGGGCCCTGTAGGTGAAGGGCTGGGCTGACCCTGAAGTACCCACCTCACTCAAACATTCTCCTACATCTGCCCTGTGGCCCCTGCAAGACTGTCCTTCTCCCTAGCTAGCACATTCTAGATCCACTTGTGGGGGCTGGGGGGTATCAGTAGGAAAGACTCTGAGGGGCTTATCCTCTTCTGGGTGACCCTCCTTCTGGCCCCCTATCTCCATTCTCAGCCAAGACGTTGCTTGAGGACAGGGCCCCAAGTAGATCATAGGGACAGAGGGAACAGCGCTAGGGCTGCTCACCTGAGACCAGGAGCTCCAAGGGGTCACTGGGGAGTGACAACAAGTAGGGGTAGGTGCTGTCTGAACCATAGCACCTGTAGGTCCCCTCGTGGTCTGAGATCACGGGACTGATGGTGAAGTTGGCCTGAAATGGTGCAGGCATGTCCTGCAGATGAAGGTGCTGGGGAGGATCAAGTGACCCCTCCTTGGACAGATGGAAGGTATCCAAGTGGATCTCAGAGCAACACTGCAGGGTCATGTACTCTCCCCAGGACACTGAGGGCCCCGGCTGGGCTGAGAGGGAGGGTTTCTCGTACATTCCTGGGGGAGAGGAAGGTTGTGATGTGTAGAGAGCTGCCCCCTCACCACACGCCCTTGACCCTGAGCTGGGGAACCATGGTCCTCTCTCCAGGGACTCTGTCTGTGACCCCCTCTCAGCTCCTCTTAGTCACTCTGGGTGGGTCTCTTTTATCTCCTTGCCCCTCACTCTCCCGTTCTCAATCCTCTCCCTAGACCACTGCCCCATCTCAGCCTCTGCTCCAGGATTGTCTCCCTGGACCCCATCACCAGCAGGGGTGACCCTGGGCCCAGGGCACTGAGCTGACAATCAGGACATGGGGCAGGGCAAGGGCGCCTCACCCGCAATCAGGATGTCCAGGGGGGCACTGGGGGCTGACCATGCATAGGAGAGGTTGTGTCCACTGTAGCATCTGTACTGGCCCCCGTGGGTGTAGTTCACATGGCCCAGGGGGAAGTCAGGGCTGTGCTGACCCTGAAGACGCTGGGGGTGTGTGAGCCCCTCGTCCTTGGTTAGAGCAAATCTGTCAAAGCCGGCCTCTGAGTGACACTGGAGGGTCAGGTTGTCTCCAGACAGCACCAGGAAGCCCGGCTGGGCTGAGAGGGAGGGCTCCCTGTACACACCTGGAGAGAAGGGACAGTGACATTGAAGAGGACGCACACCTCACATTGCCCACTGGGCCTGCAGTGAGAGTTCCCATTGGTCCCTCCTCAAGCCTCCTGCTTTGTGGTTCAGGCCCCAGCAGCCCAAGTCACCAACTTCCCACCACCCTCAGGGCTCCACTGGGCACATATGTAAGTCATTTTTGTGTCCTAGGAAAGAGAAGTGTTGGCGGTTCCCTCACCTGTGACCTCGAGATGCAGAGGGTCGCTGGGGTGTGACCACACATAGGGGTAGGAGCTGTGAGAACCATAGCACCTGTAGGTCCCTCCATGGGAGGTGTTCACGGGGCCCACAAGGAAGACAGCCCGCCACCTCCATTGATAGATCCTTGATTCCATGTGTCTTGACAGGTCAGCTCCTGCCTCCTTCAGCAGATGGAACATGCCCCTTGTGAACTGTGAGCTACAGGAGAGGGACACATTCATTCCTGACACCACCACAGGGCCTGGGTGGGCTGAGAGGGAGGGTGCATTGAGCACTCCTGAGGGAGAAGGAGGGAGCTAGTTTAAAGGGGGACCATCAGCCCACATACCCCAGCTGTGGACTGTGAGAGCTGAGGTCCCCTGAGTCCCCACTCCATTCCCTTCTGCCTGTGAGGAGCAGCCCACAGTGGGAGGGGGCAAGCTCCTCCCCCTTACCTGTCACCACCAGGGGCAGGGGGTCACTGTGCTCTGACGAGCCCTTGCTGCGTGTGTGATATGCACACTGAAATAGCCCTGCATTGTGTGAGCTCACAGAGTCAATGGAGAAATTGGCCTTGTTGCTGGAGTCCTGTGGGGCCTTTGTATCGAAGGGTTTAGAGCCTCTGTCTTTATACAGATGGTAGACATCAGCCTGCACAGATCCCTGACACCCGATGGTCACAGTGCTCCCCGCAGTGACCATGGAGCGGTCAGCCCAGATGAAGGGTTTTGGGAGGGCTCCTGGAAAGAATCAGACCTGAAGTGTCAGGGGACTCTTTTCCTTCAGCATCCCCAAATGTCACTCAAGACTCCTCCCACAGTGGTGACCTCAGCCCAGACCCTCTGACCTCCCCCAAGCTGCTCAGAGGGATTCACTGGGCTGAAGCAGGTGGTGTAGGAGAGGACTCACCCACCTGTACCTGGTTCCATGGGCCCCGACACAGCCCTGGAAGAGAGTTCCCTGTGAGGGCATGTCACCCCATGCACACGTAGAAGCTCCAGGCCAGATCTGGGTCCCTGAGCACTGGGGTCTGATCTGGGACTGAGCACATCTCTCCTCCTCCCAGAATTTCTGCCTGCACTGACCTCCTGAGTCCTGGGGTCTCGGGGACTAGGACCTGTGAGGAGTGGAGATACTATGCCTCCTCTTTTCCCCAAAACTCACCGAGGCAGACAAGGGCAGTGAGGGTAGGTGTCCTGGCTCTGCCTCCCATGGTCTCCAGTGGAGCAGACGACTGATAAATACCACAGAGCCAGACAGGACAGACAGAAGCATGGAGTGTGACAAGGACCAGTCTCCGTGTGACACATCGTGGGTTCCTCATCTGTTGCCTCACAGGAAGGGGAACAGCCCTCTCAGGGCATCGCTCTGCACTCCCTAAAGTATGGAGACAAGGAGACAGCAGGTTGTGGGGACCCTCCAGACCAGAGCCAAGTCTCTGCACACCCACACACTCTGCCTCCACCTCATGCCAAACCCAAATCCAGAGAGCGACACTTGTCCCAGAACATGAGTCTTGGAGAGGGCAGAGGAGGACCAGCACATTTTCTGTTCCAACTCTGACTCTGCCTCTTATAGAGGCTTTGTGAGCTTGGGCAAATCACTTCCCTTTGTTGAGCTTCTGTAAATGCAAATTTTCTTCCTTTATTTCATCAGCTGGGCAGTCAGTCAATATTTATTGAGCAGTTACAATGTCCAGTGTTGGTGCCAGGAGCTGGAGAGTCATTGCTGAAGCTGACAGATCTTTCCCTGTACTCATGGGGCTCAGATGAATGAAGACAAGACATTACAAATATTCAGGTGGCAAACAATTCAGTTATAGTCTTGTTTTAACACAAGGTGAAAGAAACATGAAAACAGGAGACAATGAGATTCAATAACAGGTAGACATCCTGCAACCTGTGTCCTGGTTGTCAGGGGTCCTTCTGGTGAAAGAGTGACCTAAGACATGAACAGGGGTCAGCCCAGAGTTGATGGCAAGGGGGCATCCTTGCCCGGAAAGATCTGAGCTGTTCTCAGAATTGAGAGCCATCAGGATAAGGCTGGGCCTGTCACACAGGATCCTGAGCACCATGCAAGTATTTCGGATTTTATCTTGAAGGCAATGGGAAGATGTTAAACAACAGATAGTATGAACAGATTTCTGTTTTAAAAAGACTACCACTATGTAGAGAATGTAATGCAGGAAGCCTCTATTGATAATTAACTCTATTAATAATAAAACTCCAACATTACTCTGGCCCTGGGGTGGTTTGTTGATCAGTATTTTAAGTCTTTTATGTGGTTTTCTTGAATAACCCTTGCACAAACCTATAACACAAAATACAATTACAGTTGAGTGGAATGAGACAGGATGGCTTTGTGGTCCCTCAGGTTGGAAAGGAGTTGGCTAGGATCAGACTGGCTGAGGGAGGAGCCCGAGGAAGGCGCAGAATTGTTAAGTAGCTCAGTTTCTGGGTGTGTTTGGGGTGTGTGTCCTTAACTGTGATGAGTTTGGTGGAGGAGGAGAGTTGTGTTTGCTGTGGCTGTGACTTTAGCTCAGGCCTGATCGTTCACAGCCCTGAACATCAGATAGTGCATTTTGGATGTGTTTTGAAGATGGAACCTTTTTGAAGAGTTGTGAGCAGGACAGCATCAGACCAGATAGGGTTATTAGAAGAGTCCTTTGGAGATGGTGAGAGGCATGAACTGGAAGAAGGAGAGGGTCCTGGATTGGAGGACCAGGAAGGAGGCTGATGTGATGACACAGATGAGATGCCCTGATCTTGCAATGGGTCAGGGATATTGTTAAGAGGGACTCAGGGGGCGTGGTGGTTGGGATTTGATGATTGGCTGTGAAGTGCAAGAGTGAAGAACTCAAGGCTGTTCCACTCTCTGCCTTGGTGCCTGGAGGAGCCAGTGGGGCCATCACAGGGAGGAGGACCCTGGGGAGAAGGAGGCTGGGGAGATGCTTAGAAGACTGATCATCATTTCTCAGAAGAAAGCACGGCCCTCCCTCCTGATCTGGGATTGTGGATTTTCTTCCCCAAAAACACTTTCATTCACTGACTTCCTTGTGTCTATAAGTCAGCACTATCTTTTTCTTCATCACCCTCCTTCAAAACCTTTGAGTCATTTCCACCTCCTCAGTGCCCCTTCCTTCCCCAGGCAGAAAACTTAAAAAAATTTTGTTGTGGTCATATCGGTTTATAACATTGTATAATTTCAGGTATACATTATTATGTTTCAATTTCTATATAGACTGCATCGTGTTCGCCACCAACAGTCAAATTTTTATCCATCACCACGCATATGCGCCCCTTTACCACTTTTCCTCTCCCCCTCCCCCTCCCCATCTCCCTCTGGTAACCAGTAATATGTTGTCCTTATCCATGTGTTTGTTTAACTTCCGCATGTGAGTGAAATCCTAAGGTGTTTGTCTTTCTCTGCCTGGCTTACTTTACTTAGCATAATGCCCTCAAGGTCCATCCATGTTGTTGCAAATAGCACAATTTTGTCTTTTTTATCTGAGTAGTATTCCACTGTGTATATATACATACACCACATCTTCCTTATCCATTCATCCATTGAAGGGCACTTGGTTTGCTTACACATCTTGGCTATTGTGAGTAATGCTGCAGTGAACGTAGGGATGCATAAATCTCTTTGCACTGCTGATTTCATGTTCTTTGTGTAAATACCCAGTAGTGGGATTGCTGGATCATATGTTATTTCTATTTTTAATTTTTTGAGAAATCTCCATACTGTTTTCCACAGTGGCTACACCAGTTTGCATTCCCACCAGCAGTGTATGAGGGTTCCCTTTGCTCCACATCCTCTCCAACATTTGTTATTTTTGTCTTGTTAATTCTAACCCTTCTGATGGGTGTAGGTGAAATCTATTGTAGTTTTGATTTGCATTTCCCTAAAAATTAGTAGTGTTAACATCTTTTCATATGGCTGTGCCAATAATTAGTGATGTTGAACTCTTTTCATATGCCTATTGGTCATCTGTTTATTTTCTTAGGAAAAATGTCTGTTCATATCCTCTGCCCATTTTTTGATCGGGTTGTTTGTTTGTTTTGTTGTTGCATTGTATGAGTTCTTTATATATTTTGGAAATTAACCCCTTGCCAGATATAAGATTTAGAAATATTTTCTCCCAGTTGGTGGGTAGTCTTTTCATTTTATTTATGGTTTCCTTTGCCTTGCAGAAGCTTTTTAGTCTGATGTAGTCCCATTTTTTTACTTTTCTTTTGTTTCCCTTGCCCAAGTAGACGTGGTATTCGAAAAAAGCCCCGCCAAGACCAATGTCAGAGAGTGTACTGCCTATATTTTCTTCTAGGAGTTTTATGGTTTCAGGTCTTACATGCAAGTCTTTATTCACTTTGAGTTCATTTTTGTGCATGGTGTAAGACAATGGTCTTACATCATTCTTTTGCATGTGGCTGTCCAGTTTTCCCAACACCATTTATTGAAGAGACTTTCCTTTCTCCATTGTGTGTTCTTGGCTCCTTTGTCAATGATTAACTGTCCATAGATGTGTGGTTTTACTTCTGGGCTTCCTTTCTGTTCCATTGATCTGTGTGTCTGTTTTTGTGCCGCTACCATACCATTTTGATTACTATAGCTTTGTAGTATATTTTGAAGTCAAGGATTGTGATGCCTCCGGCTTTGTTCTTTTTTCTCAGTATTTCTTTGGCTATTTGGGGTCTTTTGTTGTTCCATATATATGAATTAAGAGATCTCCTTGTTCACCTTTTGTGGTGCTTCTTTCTATGTGTGCTGGACAAGTACTTGTAGGAATTTCTAGGAAAAAAGACAGAGAAGGGTGAGCCAGTGTCTTTCCTCGTCTACTGAGGTAGGATCATTCCTCTGGTAGGTTGGTCCCCTGTCCACCCCTCACTCTGTCATGCCCCCAAGAACTGATGGGGCCTTCTGGACCTTCTACCTGGATGCTTTGAGCAGATGCTTCCTCTTTGAGATGTGATGCTGTAAAGAGGCACTAGGATATGCCTGGTGATGAAAGACAGCTATGATCATGAAACATTATTTCCCCTGGGTGATAAATATTTATGGTCCTCAACTGAGAAATAATTCGTGCATCAGAGGGGCTTCTGGGAAAAAAGTAAGGGTGAGGGCCTGATGCAACCTCTCATCTCCCCAAATTCTGTCCAGCCTTTCCCCTACCTGGATCTGCCCTGACCCATTTCTTCATTCACCTGGATACAGAGGATCCCAATGTGGGCATCTACACAGGAGGTGGAGGAGGGTTTGGAGGTGCCTTGACTGCCATCCTCTCTTTTCCTCTCTGTATTTCTCCTTGCTTCCATTTCTCCAGAATCCCTAAGATTCCCCTATTGCCAAAGTTTGCCCTTCAGCTGTAGCTCCATCATTTTTTTTATTGATGTTTTAATGGTTTCTAACATTGTGAAATTTTGGGTTGTACATTTTTGTTTGTCCATCACCACATATATGACTCCCTTCACCCCTTGTGCCCACCCCCCACCCCCACTGCCCTGGTAACCACAGTCCAGTTTTCTCTGTCCATGTGTTTGTTTATATTCCACGTATGAGTGAGATCATGCAGTGTTTGTCTTTCTCTTTCTGGCTTATTTCACTTAACATAATACGCTCCAGGCCCATCCATGTTGTTGCAAATGGGACGATTTTGTCTTTTTTTATGGCTGAGTAGTATTCCATTGTATATATATACCACATTTTCTTAATCCAATCGTCAGTTGAGGGACACTTAGGTTGCTTCCACTTCTTGGCTATGGTGAATAATGCTGCAATGAACATAGGGGTGCATAAGCCTCTTTGGATTGTTGATTTCAGGTGTGTTGGATAGATTCCCAGTAGTGGGATGGCTGGATCATAGGGCATCTCTATTTTTAATTCTTTGAGGAATCTCCATAACGTTTTCCGCAGAGGCTGCATCAATTTGCATTCCCACCAGCTGTGTATGAGGGTTCCTGTTTCTCCACATCCTCTCCAACATTTGTTGTTTTTTGTCTTGGTGATTATAGCCATTATAACGGGCGTGAGGTGGTATCTTAGTGTTGTTTTGATTTGCGTTTCCCTGATGATTAGTGATGTTGAGCATCTTTTCATGTGCCTATTGGCCATCTGTATATCTTCCTTGAAGAAGTGTCTGTTCATTTCCTCTGCCCATTTTTTGATCGGGTTGTTTGTTTTTTTGTTGTTCAATTGTGTGAGTTCTTTATATATTATGGAGATCAACCCCTTGTCAGATGTATGTTTTGCAAATATTCTCTCCCAGCTGGTTGGTTGTTTGTTCATCTTGATTCTGGTTTCATTTGTCTTATAAAAGCTCTTTAATCTGATAAAGTCCCACTTGTTTATTTTTTCTTTAGTTTCCCTAGTCTGGGTAGGCATGTCATCCGAAAAGATTCCTTTAAAACCAATGTCAAATAGTGTGTTGCCTATATTTTCTTCTATGAGTTTTATAGTTTCAGGTCTTACCTTCAGGTCTTTGATCCATTTTGAGTTAATTTTTGTGAATGGTGATAGCACATGGTCCACTTTCATTCTTTTGCATGTGGCTGTCCAGTTTTCCCAACACCATTTATTGAAGAGACTTTCCTTTCTCCATTGCATGTTCTTAGCACCTTTGTCGAAAATTAGCTGTCCGTATATGTGTGGTTTTATTTCTGGGCTTTCAATTCTGTTCCATTGATCTGTGTGTCTGTTTTTGTACCAGTACCATGCTGTTTTGATTACTATTGCTTTGTAGTATGTTTTGAAGTCAGGAATTGTGATGCCTCCTGCTTTGTTCTTTTTCTTTAGGATTTCTTTAGCTATTCGGGGTCTTTTGTTGCCCCATATAAATTTTAGTATTCTTTTTTCTATTTCTGTGAAGAATGTCATTGGGATTCTGATTGGGATTGCATTGAATCTGTAGATTGCTTTAGGTAATATAGACATTTTAACTATGTTTATTCTTCCAATCCACGTGCATGGGATATCTTTCCATTTCTATATGTCATCGTGGATTTCCCTCAATAATGTCTTGTAGTTCTCATTGTATAGGTCCTTCACCTCCTTGGTAAGATTTATTCCTAGGTATTTTATTCTTTTGATGCAATTGTAAATGGTATTATCTTTTGAGCTCTCTTTCTGTTAGTTCATTATTAGCATATAGAAATGCAACTGATTTTTGTAGATTGATTTTGTACCCTGCAACTTTGCTGTAGTTGTTGATTGTTTCTAATAGTTTTCCAACAGATTCTTTAGGGTTTTCTATATATACAATCATGTCATCTGCAAATAGTGAGAGTTTCACTTCTTCCTTACCTATTTGGATTCCTTTTATTTCTTTTTCTTGCCTAATTGCTCTGGCCAAAACCTCCAGTACTATGTTGAACAGGAGTGGTGAGAGTGGGCAGCCCTGCCTCGTTCCTGTTCTCAGAGGAATGGCTTTCAGTCTTTCCCCGTTGAGTATGATGTTAGCTGTGTGTTTGTCATATATGGCCTTTATTATGTTGAGGTACTTTCCTTCTATTCCCATTTTATTGAGAGTTTTTATCATAAATGGATGTTGTATATTGTCAAACGCCTTCTCTGCATCTATTTAGATGATCATGTGGTTTTTATTGTTTGTTGTGTTGATGTGATGTATCACGTTGATTGATTTGCGGATGTTGAACCATCCCTGCGTCTCTGGTATAAATCCCACTTGATCATGGTGTATGATCTTTTTAATATATTGTTGTATTCGGTTTGCCAATATTTTGTTGAGGATTTTTGCATCAATGTTCATCAGCGATATTGGCCTGTAATTTTCTTTCTTTGTATTGTCTGTGTCTGGTTTTGGTATCAGGGTGATGTTGGCCTCATAGAATGATTCAGGAAGTGTTCCATCTTCCTCTATTTTTTGGAATAGTTTGAGGAGGATGGGTATTAAATCTTCTTTGAATGTTTGGTAAAATTCACTGGAGAAGCCATCTGGTCCTGGACTTTTATTTTTTGGGAGGTTTTTGATTACTATTTCAATCTCTTTACTTGTTATTGGTCTATTCAGATTCTCCATTTCTTCTTGGTTCAATTTTGGGAGGTTGTATAAGTCTAAGAATTTATCCATTTCTTCTAGATTGTCCAATTTGTTGGCATATAATTTCTCATAGTATTCTCTTATAATCCTCTGTATTTCCATGGTATCCGTTGTAATTTCTCCTCTTTCATTTCTAATTTTATTTACTTGAGCCTTTTCTCTTTTTTTCTTAGTAAGCCTGGCTAAGGGTTTGTCTATTTCGTTTATCTTCTCGAAGAAACAACTCTTTGTTTCATTAATCCTTTCTACTTTTTTTTGGTCTCAATATCATTTATTTCTGCTCTGATTTTTATTATTTCTCTCCTTCTGCTGGCTTTGGGCTTTGTTTGTTCTTCTTTTTCTAGTTCTGTTAGGTGTAATTTAAGGTTGCCTTTTAGGGCTTTTTCTTGTTTGTTAAGGTGGGCTTGTATCACTATGAGTTTCCCTCTCAGGACTGCTTTTGCTGAATCCCATATGGTTTGGTACGGCATGTTATCATTTTCGTTTGTTTCCAGATAGTTTTTGATTTCTCCTTTAATTTCATCAATGATCCATTGGTTGTTCAGTAGCATGTTGTTTAATCTCCACATTTTTGTCACTTTCCCAGTTTTTTTTCCTGGTTCATTTCCAGTTTCATAGCCTTATGGTCTGAAAAGATGCTTGTTATGATTTCAATCTTCTTAAATTTATTGAGGCTTGCTTTGTTTCCCAACATATGGTCTATCCTAGAGAATGTTCCACGCGCGCTTGAGAAGAATGTGTAGTCAGCTGTTTTGGATGGAGTGCTCTGTATATGTCTACTAGGTCCATCTCGTCCAGTTTTTCATTTAAGTCTAATATTTCTTTATTAACTTTTTGTCTGGATGATCTATCCATTGCTGTAAGTGGGGTGTTAAGATCCCCTACTATTATTGTGTTGTTGTTGATGTCTCCTTTTAGGTTTGTTAATAGTTGTTTTATGTACATTGGTGCTCCTATGTTGGGTGCATATATATTTATAAGTGATATGTCTTCTTGATGGAGTGTCCCTTTTATCATTATATATTTCCCTTCTTTGTCTTTCTTAACCTGTTTTATCTTGAAGTCTACTTTGTCTGATATGAGTATGGCAACACCTGCTTTCTTTTGTTTGCCATTAGCTTGGAGTATTGTCTTCCATCCTTTCACTCTGAGCCTGTGCTTGTCTTTAGTGCTAAGATGTGTTTCCTGAAGGCAGCATATTGATGGGTCTTGCTTTTTAATCCATCCTGCCACTCTGTATCTTTTGATTGGAGAGTTCAATCCATTTACATTTAGGGTAATTATTGAAACATGAGGGCTGAATGTTGCTGTTTTGTCACTTATTTTCTGGTTCTTTTGCATTTCCTTTGTTTCTTGTCCCATTTCTTTTGGACTGCCAATTCAGTTTGGTTGTTCTGTCTTATGATTCTTCTAGTTTTCTCTCTTTTTATCATATGTGGTTTTGCTTTGATTATTTGTTTAGTGGTTACCTTGAGGTTTGGGCAAAAAATCTTGTGTATGAGATAGTCCATTATCTGATAGCCTCCTATTTCCTTATACTAAGTCAATTCAGTCACTTTCCTCTTCCCCTTCTAAGTTGCTCTTGTTATACCTTATTCTATCTTGTGTTGTGGCTGTGTGTTTACAGTGATGAGGTTAAATTTATTTTTGGTGAATTTCTTCCTTTGATCTTTGAGTTTAGTATTTAAGTGGTTGCTAACCTATTCCGGTAAAGATCTACTATTTCTCTGATTTTGTCTACCTACTTTTCTCCTTCCTCCAAGCTTTGTGTTCCCTTTCTCTTCTTTTTTTCAGGCCTGAGGGCCTTCTTGAGTATTTCTTGTAGTGGGGGTCTCGTGGCCATGAACTCCCTTAGCTTTTGTTTGTCTGGGAGAGTTACTATTTCTCCATCATATTTGAAGGATATTTTTGCTGGATAGAGTATTCTTGGCTGAAAGTTTTTGTCTTTTAGTATTTTGAATATATCATTCCAGTCTCTTCTAGCCTGAAAAGTTTCTGTTGAGAAATCCGCTGAGAGCCTGATGGGAGTTCCTTTGTACGTTATTTTTTGTTTTTGTCTAGCTGCCCTTAATATTGTTTCTTTGTCGTTGACCCTGGCTAGCCTTACCACTAGGTGTCGTGGTGAAGGCCTTTGTCTGTTAATATATATAGGTGTCCTGTTGGCTTCGCTTACTGGTATTTCCTGGTCCTTCTCCAGATTTGGGAAATTTTCAGCTATTATTTCCTTGAATAGGCTCTCTGTTCCTCTTTCCCTCTCCTCTCCCTCAGGAATACCTATAATTCTTACGTTACATTTTCTAATAGAGTCAGATATTTCTCAGAGTCTTTCTTCATTTCTTTTTAGTCTTAGTTCTCTCTCTTCTTCCATCTGGAGTATACCTGTATTCCTATCCTCTAAAGTACTAATTCTTTCCTCCATATTGTCAGCTCTGTTCTTTAAAGATTCCATATTCTCCTTTATCTCCTCCATTGTGTTCTTCATCTCCATCAGCACTGATTGGTTTTTCTTTATGATTTCAATCTCTTTTGTGAAGAAACTCCTAATCTCATTGAATTGTTTGTCTGTGTTGTCTCGTATTTCGTTGAGTGTTTTTATGATAGCTATTTTGAAATCTCTGTCATTTAGTTTATGGATTTCTGTGTCTTCGGGGTTGATTTCTGGGTGCTTGTCATTTTGTTTCTGGTCTGGTGATTTCATATATTTTTGCATTGTGGTTCCTGTGTTGGTTTTGATTTTCCTCATCCTGGAAGTCTCAGGTTGCATTTTCCACCTGCCGCCACTGTCTGGTGGTAAAGGGCTGTGTAGTCTAAGCCCCCTGCGCTCTGCCCCGGTTTTTCTGCTGCGATCCGCAGTTTTGTTTTGTTTTTTTTTCCCGCTGCGATCCACGGGTCCAGTCCAGTTTGTTCAGGTCTGCCTCGGATCGCTAGGTCTGGTCGAGCTGCAGACTCCGGGTTGCGGGGAGGGGGGAGCGCTCTCTTTTGCCCTCTGGGTCCCTGACGTGGGAGGCTTCTCGTTTGCCCCTCTTTATCCGCTCTCTGGGGTGCTCAGATGTTGATGGTAGCCCTGTGGCTCCTCTGAGTCCTCTGTGCGGGAGTTTCCCACTGGCTGAGAGAGCCGGAAGAGCTACAGTTTTCTTGCTGAGGGCCGCCCCTCCCCCTCTCTGGGAGCCGCGAGGACTGGGATCGCTGATCTGATGGGGAGGGAGCGGAGTTCTCCTTACCTCTCCCCACTTCCTCCGGGGGCCCAGCACGTTCCGCTCTCAGATGTGCGGCAGTGTGGATCCCTCCGCTCTAGGTTTTCACTGTCTGGGATTCCAT
This sequence comes from Ceratotherium simum simum, assembly GCF_057802395.1. Lineage (NCBI taxonomy): Eukaryota > Metazoa > Chordata > Mammalia > Perissodactyla > Rhinocerotidae > Ceratotherium > Ceratotherium simum. The sequence continues at coordinate 5,671,445 of NC_141932.1, forward strand.
TGTTGGTCTGTGGCTGTTGCTTTTGTTGTATCTTGTGGGGGAAGAATTCACGGGGAAGCTCACTCCTCCATGATGCTGACGTCACTCTCTGTAGCTCCATCACTTAGTGTATTGTGAGACATGGGACAGGATGAGGTTCCTCACCTCTGACAGAAAGGTGCAGTGGGTCACTCAGGTCTGAGCACCCACCGGGAGAGTGATTCAAAGAGCCGTAGCAACTATAGGTTTTGCCATGGGCTGCGGTTGCAGGGCCCAGAGGGAAGAAGGCCTAGAATGCATCATTTTGGCTCTGCCCTCCAAGGACCCAGTGTTCATGTGCTGCCCCCTCTCTGGATAATGGCCCAGGTCAAAGAGTTCTCCTACTCAAAGGACGAGGTCAGGTTCTCTCCTGTGGGACCCACCTGGGCTGAGAGAGATTTCTTGTGTATTCCTAGGAGAAAAAAAGTCCTTGATATGAGAGCACAGGTCTTATCACATTCTCCTTGGTCACGACAAATCGTTCTCTGTTCCCGTTCCGGGGTGCCCACTCTGCATGTCTTCTAGTGCCCATAAGTCTCAGCTTTATCTCTGCATTGCTGACTCGTTGTGTGTGTGTCCACGTGTGTGTCTTTTCAGGACTCTGCTTCTCCCTCATTCTCTGTAGCTTTCTGATGGTATCTCCATGTCTTACTGCTACTAGAAGCCATAAGAGATGAGGTGTTCTCTCGAAAAATGCAACCAACTAGCCACTTTGGGGACCCTCAGAATACATGGTGTTGGCCTTAGGCTTCCTGACACAGAACAAGGAGATTCTGGAGTAAAAAGTGTCAAAATCCCCATAGGATCTGCGAGAACCTCATTATGCAGGGAGTGGCCAGTGTGGCCCAGCACCCCAAAGTGTGGGAAGTGACCACTAGGTGGTAAAGTTTGGAAGTGAGCATGCCTCCCTCTTGTGCAGGAAGATGTGTTAGACCACGTTGTGATCAACACCTCAGGGTCCCAGTCTCTATTCAGATCACTCAGGGCCTGGCTGCAAGGCTGTCTAGTGTGTCACTGTGTCCTCACAGCAGAGGAGGGGGCTGTGGAATTAAAGGGGGAACCAGCTACGACTGTCACTCGGTGCCTGAGCTGGGACACCCCTCATCCCTGTGTGCAGGAGTATTTCTTAGTCCCTCTTTCTCATCCTCTGTCTCATGCTCTGTCTCTGTCTTATTGGTTTTCTCTTTTGATTATAACAAGGTCTATGTTTCTTCTCCTTCCCCTCCCTCCCCACTGCTTTCTCTCTTGAGTTTGTCTGTACCTCTGCATGTCTGTCTTTCTCTCACTGTACTAACATTGTACTTGAGACCACATCACTCCTGAGCCTCCAGGGCATAAAGAGAACAGAGGCTGTGCAGGTCACACTCCCCTGTGATCATGATGTCCATGGGGTCACTGGGGGATGACCACCCATGGGGGAGTAACTGTGAGAGCCATAGCCTCTGTAGGTCCCCACATGGGCAGATGTCATAGGTCCCTGGAGAAATGAGCTAGGGTGTGCCCACCAGGAAGTTCCTCTACAAATTTCTGAGAATGCCATGTGTCCCCTCCTTGAGAAGGAAAAATGAGTCCAACACCAGTTCTGAGTGACAGCACAGGGTCACAGTCTCTCCTGCATGCACAACGGAGCCTGGGAGGGCTGAGATGGAGGGTTTTGTGAACACACTTGGGAAGAAAGAGAGTATGAGTTTCCATGTGCATCCTCTGTGCCCTCCTCCTGATAGTTTCAGAGTGATTTCTACCTCCCTCAAGCCCAAAGCTGTCTCAGTTCCTTCCTATGCCTTTTTTACTGCATGTTCTCTGAGGCTTATTCTCCATCCTCTCCCTCATGACTTTTATAGTCTGGATTTCACCCCCTCATCTCCATCTCCTTTTCTCTCTCCCTTGGCTAAAAGCTCTTAACCTTCTCAGCATCGCTTCTAACATTTGCGAACTTTAGATCCACTCCCCACACTCTGGGCTCCAATCTGGACTCTGAGTAGGGCCATTGGACACAGCATGGACATTGGCTGGCCTGGACTTCTCCTACCTATGACCACAATCTCTAGGGGGTTACTGGGTCCTGACCACACAGAGGGGATGTGGTTGTAAGTTCTGGAACATCCATAGACCCTTGCATGTGCTGTGGTCACAATGCTTATGGTGAAGCTGTTGAAAAGACCTCTCTGGAGCTCAGGGACATAGGTCCCAGCTATTTGAGTATTTTGAATATGACAAATGGAAGATGGAAACGACACTGAAGACTCACATTCCCTCCTAGGGGAACCACAGTGCTCTAGTAGGCTGACAGGGAGGGCTTGTCACGTCCACCTGGGAGAGAAGGAGGCACAGCCTTAGAGAGGAAAATGGGGCACGTCCCCCTCCCCTCACTGCCAATAGGGAGCTTTTCTTCCTTTACATTCTTTCAAGGCTTCTCATCCAAACCAGAGTCCATTCCCAAAGAGAACTGATGGCAGGCAAGTGACACAGCCCACCCCTACAAGGTCATGACAGGTCTTCCCAGATCAAGAATTTTGCTTAGACTGTTGATAAAATGTTGAACAAAGGTTCTCTTAAAATTTCTCTATGATAACAAAAAATATGCATTCAAGAGATGGGTGAAATCTAAAAGATTCAAGCAACATAAGAAAAAACTAGGAAACTCATTGAGAAACATTTTCTTTCAGCAGAATGCAGCACAAGGTCCATGAAGACACTGCCCTCTGAACACTCCCTTCTCAGACTCTGGCAGCAGGAATGCCCTTTATCTCAACATCATGGATGGGCTGGAGAATATGAGTTGTTTCTTGGTCCTCAGAGGGTTCCATATAGCCCAGCATGGGGTCCTTCCCTCCTCACGGAGATTGTTCTAACTACCCTCAGAGACTCCGGTCTCTGAACATCACAGGCTCCCTCAGGAGATTGGCTCAGTCCACAGGAGGTGTCCACAGAGGCTCTCTAGGACAAAATCAGAGCCTGGGTGTACCAGATAGCCCCACTTCTTGTGCTCCCAGGTGATCCCTGTCCAGCTCTCCCAAGTCATCTGCATCACCCACTCCTGTGCTCCAACCCTTCCCCGTGGAACAGCCATTTGTATTCAGCCAACTCAGCCACTTGCGATGGGGAAAGACTCATCCACTGGTGCCCAGATCTGGATCAGACAGGATGTTGGAGGGAAACCACATCAGAGATGATTTGTCCCATATAAATCTCACTCTGCCAGGAACGGTGCCTTGTCTTGGATGTTAGCCTTGGCAAGTCAGCCTGGGCTCAGACAGCAGATGAACTCAACTTCCCACAGGTTCCCACCTCCAGCCCTGGGCTGTAGATAGCCCATGTCTTCAGGACAGGGTTTTCCACCATTACCCTCCCCTCCCTTCCCTTCAGGACTTACCAAGACACAGGAGACTGGTGAATTTGGGGGGCATGGCACTATTTCTGTTGGACAGGGTGCAGGAGCTGAGAGAAACTGGAAAATGAGCAGGATGTGCTTCCATGGCCTCAGCTTCACAGTTTGCAGAGTTAACAGGTGCCCCACCACACAGGAAGACGACCAGCTTCTTCTCACCCTAAATACGGGGGGTGCTGTGGATAAATACAGACAGTGTTCACGGTTCAGCACAGCCCCTAATGAAGGCATGACGTAAACCTCATCATTTACCAACCCCTCATACCCAAATTTCAAATTTAATTTTCTTATCTCTAAAATCATATAAAGATATTTAACATCTTACTGCCTTTTTTAAGAATAATGCATAATTTGATTTATAATATGCAACATTCTTCTGCCAAATTAACATATATGTATTGTTAATGTTATAAAATGTTTTAGATTCAAATAAAGGTCTTCTCTTTTTACATTCACTACTATATTAACTGCAAATTGAGAAATATTTGCAAATTTAAAAATTTCCCCAACAAGTGTCAAGCAAACTTGATTCTGCACTATTAGCACAGAACAAAACATGAACATTCTAGCTATTGAAGTTCTATTTAACATTCCTCTTAACTCATGAGTCAAACTCAGAAATCCCTCTCTTACTTCCACACAACCCAAATAACATATGTACAGTCATTTGTTGCTTAACAGCAGGGACACATTCTGAGAAATGTGTCCTTAGGTGATTTCCTCCTTGTGTGAACATCATAGAGTGTACTTACTCAAACCTAGACGGTATAGTCTACTACACACCTAGGCTCTACAGAACTAATCTTATGGAACCACCAATGTATAGGCAGTTGATCGTTGACCAAAACGTCATTATGCAGTTCATGTCTGTATACATACATGCACATACGAAACATGAACAGATGCATAAATATGTGTATATGTAATGCTGATGGTATTTTAAAACAGCCAAATAATACTCTCAGAAAAACTAAATGATTTCAGGAATAAAAGTGTAAAATTGCCACTGAACATGAAAGCAGGATATTCACAATACTAATATCGACTCATGTATTGTCTCTCATCCATCCCTGCACTTCCGATACCGTGAAATAACCACCAATCCAGATGTTTTCTTCACCTCTTCTGTGTTATTTTTGTAGGTCTGGTTCTGCAGTGCAACATCGTGTGTATAGTTACTCAGACTGTATTGTGCACTTAGCATTTTGTTAAGAGGTTAGATCTCTTGTGTCTTTAACACAATAAAGTAATTTTAAAAATCAGAAACATGATAAAATGGTACTTATCTTGCCCTATAGAAATGATGAGGGGAATTATCCATATAGTAACCTAGTAAGTAACAAGTGTACAATTACATATTAAGTTACGGGTTAGGAAGTACACCCCATGGAGCTAGGACAGGAGATGACAGGAAATCAAAACTCATCTGGGATATGATGGAAGACCTTGGTTTGATGAGATGACATTTGAGAACAGAGCTGAAGGTTGAGAGGGACTTTCTACCTCAGGTGAATGGGAGAGAGAGAGAGAATTCCAGGAGGAGGTAATATTATGTGGAAGGAAACTTTGCACTCCATTTGGGAATTCCATTCAATATTCTTGATCTATCAATGTGTCTGCTCTTCGGATTCTTCTGTAAATTGGTTGTAACATCTTTCAAGTTCCCTCATTAATAATGAGTTCAATAAAAAAGTTAACTTGTGTTTATTTTATATCTGTAAAACAGTAATGATTTTATCTTTAAAAAATATCATTTACCAAAATATATTTAAGAAAAGGAATGTTGGTTGAAAGTGGCACATATCTGTGTCTTAACTTGCTCCTCCCACCAGCAGAAAAATGCAGTAACACGTGTGCTATGTTGCATGCACTGCAGAGCTCACAATAGCAGACACACAGTTAACATCTAACTGTACAGGTCAAGTTCTGCTTCATTGTGACAATGAGCACAAAGGAGAAAAACAGAGAAATATGAGGAGAAAACATGACTTTCCTCTTGACCCCAGATAATGAGTTGTCTTTCTACTAAACATTTCCCTTCATGGCCTTCCCTTTGAATCTTGCAACACCATCCACCCCATCTTCCCAGAAACAAAACTCTGAGTCTCTTCAGTCGCCTCAGTGCCTCTTGTTTCCTTTCTCAGATATCTCCTCCTCATTCTGTGGTCCAGCCTTTCAATGTTATGGGTCATTGAATTAGGTTAGTGTTCTGAATTTGAAGGGAAAGCTGAGCTTTATTTAAATACTCAAGCATCATCCACTGCCTGTGTGACTTTGAGCAGTAAAGTCCAATCTCTGAGCTTCTGTTTTGTCATTTGGAGGATCTTGTTATGAACCCTATTGCTGAGACTGGGTGTGAGGGCCAGTATTGTCCGGTTCATGGTTTGGATCAACCATTATTAACTTCCTGACAAGATTAAAATGTATGAGACTTGGTACATGAGAGGATCATGGTGTCCAACTTCACAGTCAAGGTGGGTGAAGGATGTTCCCACTCAAGAGCCCTAGTTGGCTCCCAAACACTGAGAAATGCTATTTATAATATTTCTGAAGTACATAGTCATAGCCAAATGCAGAAAAGGAGAAATGAAAGTTCCCTACCTTGAGAGAGGACCACAACAGATAAATGATGCCAAAGCTGAGTGGCCATTTGTGCTTAGGAGTAGTAAGGGGTCGTTAGAGAAGGGGTTTTCACCTGTGCGTGGACACAAGACAGGAAACCTGGGATCGTCACAGGCTATGAAGGGATCAGGGCTCTGGAGTGAGTTTGGAAGGTGCGTTGCCTCCTCCCCAGTTTCTGTGGATGTGCACTGGGATATCTCTGCCCACTGACCTCAGCCTGTGGCCAGCACTGAGCCACCTCCCCTGTGTGTGCATGGAACAGATTCACTGCAATATAGGAAGATATGGATGTCTGTGCCATGTGTGAGTGAGGGGCTTGCATTGGACCCATCCCTGCTGGACACAACCCTGAGTTTGGGAGAGTGGGTGCCACAGGGCAGAAGGAGCTTCAATAATCCCCCTCACCATGCCTGACTCCCAGCACAGCCCTGGGAGAAAATCTCCATGGAAAATTAGGTGTGTGGAAAGCCTTCCAACAAGCACGGACAGCAAAGAGGAGTCCTAATAATGATGTACCGTGTTACAAAGACAATCTACCATTAATGGGCTTATCATATCCCTGGAAACAGAATGGTAGGCATATATGAGACATTTAAAATTAAGAATGTGTTTACATATATGAAAATTAAAGGAGGAAATTGAATTTTTGAGGCAAGAAGATGGGTTATGCTATGGAAGAAGTCATTCTGCCACTCTATGTCTTCTGATAATCCATTTACATTGATAGTGATTAGTGATATGTAAGGACTTACTACTGACATTTTATTAGCTGTTTCCTGACTCTTCTGTAGTTTCTTTGTTCCTTTCTTACTCAAATGAGGGGATAACAGGGTCAGAGAAAGCAGATTCACAGAATGTCATCTACGAGAGCTTCTGATGTAGAAAATACACAGGAAAAAAGGAGCCACTTTTCCCTTGTGCACTTTCTCCAATTCCCCCTCATTGGGGACCAAGATGAGACCAGGCCTCCTAATTAAGGTTCAGACTGAAACCAAGTCCTTGTGTGATCACCACACTAATGCCTAATGGGGTTGAAGCCCATCTCTGAAATCACCCCCAAGTCTATATTGGTGGCCTCAATAGCCAATTCAGATTCATGGGATATGAAGGATTCTAAAACTCACATGATCCTTATTTAAACCGTTACTTACATATCCAGTGATATTGGGCAGTGTTTGTTCAGAGACAAGTTTCTTTCTTTTTTTGTTTTTGTTTTTTTTTTTTGTGAGGAAGAATAGCCCTGAGCTAACATCCATGCTAATCCTCCTCTTTTTGCTGAGGAAGACTGGCCCTGAGCTAACATCTATTGCCAATCCTCGTCCTTTCCCCCCCCACCCCCAAAGCCCCAGTAGATAGTTGTATGTCATAGTTGCACATCCTTCTAGTTGCTTTATGTGGGACGCGGCCTCAGCATGGCTGGAGAAGCGTGCGTGGGTGCACGCCCAGGATCTGAACCCGGGCTGCCAGTAGCGGAGTGCGAGCACTTAACCGCTAAGCCACGGGGCCGGACCAGAGACAAGTTTCTAACCTGGGAAGTAGCTCATTGTCTGCTTGGACTCAAAAGAGGATGAACAGGCAAATGGTGACCATATTTTGAGGGAACATGTAAAGTATTTGTTTAACAGTTCAAGAGCAAGTTTGGTTGATATTCACTGTCAAGTGAAGCCTGTGGCTTTCTCCACCCTAATTCAATACCACCTCACTAGATTGTATGGAAATTAAACATAGATTGTAAATGGAAATGTATTATTTACCAGTAACAACCAATGGACTTAAGAGTAAACAAATAGAAGTCAAGAAGAACATAGTCAGTATTCCAGATGGTGGCTTCCTTCTTAAAACCTTCCAAATTACCTGACAGTTTACCATAATTACGGATTCCATGAGATGCTTTTCCTTCATTTATTTATAGAGTTAAACTTAATTTTGCCTCGCTAAATAATAAATGTTGTCTCCTTTAGAAATATATGTATTGAAATGAATAATCCTTCATTCATGTGTCTTAAAATTTCTCTCATTTATTCACTACCATGTTTAAAAATTGATCTGTATTACGGTTTGTTGTTTTTTTCTCAATTCAGACATTTTATTATTTTTTATTGAGGTATAATTGATATATAACATGATATTAACTGTTTGTAGTTTTACTTTGTGCGTTTTGCTGCCATATAATTTTCCATTGCATATATATAACACAAATATTCATTATTTGTGAGATTTACTTCTATGGTTTGTGTCTAAAAAGAATAACATGCCTGTCAGTATCAATAGTCTCAAAAATAAATTATTGTTTATGTGCACATATTTTAAACCCGGGTGTCTATACATACATACGTATATGTTTATCAGTTAAAAGAAAAAGACACATAGCTGTCTCCTTTTAAATAACAATTATCCACTCTCCAAATTGTCTGACAATACGTTATCTACTCCCCAAATTGACTAAAGCAATTTGTGCTTCTCCCAGAAAAGTATTGAGACTCTAAGTATGCAATATTTTCTCGCCTAGTTGATTCTGTCTTTGTTGTGGTTTTTAATGTGGATATACGAGGATTTTGACATCACAATTTCATTGACATGAGAGTGAGGTGATCTTCTGGAGAAGAAGAAACCAAGACAAGGTATAGTCAGCACAAGTGTGGTGAGAGGCTGGCATCCTTGACCAGGAAAAGGGTGAATTAGTCTAAGAACTGTCAGGAATCGGGTAACGTTGCATCCTGATCACACAGGTCTTGTACACCTCTAAGTATTCTTGGATTTTATCTTTCTGCAACAGGAAAATTTTCAGTAAAGGAACATATGAACATATTGCAGTTTTGAGAAGAGCACCACTCTGTAGGGACTGTTCTGTAAGAGGACTGTATTGAAACAAACAGTGATAAATATCTATCATTAATCCACCCCCTATGTGATGAGTCAATAAGTATTCTAAGTGGTTTATGAGGATATCTCAGGTAACATTTTCAAAAATCTTACAACTAAAATACATTTACAATTGAGTGGGATGATGTAGGAAGAGTTCTTTGTCAGTATCATGGTTTAGGAGGATTGGAAAGGAGTCTGCTATGTTCAAATTGGCTCAAGGAGTTGCCCCTGTGAAGGGAAACGTGTGGTAACTACTCAGGTTGTGTGTGTGTCTGGGGAGGAGAGGTGGTTAACTGGGCTGAGTTTGGTTTGTAGAGAGGAGCCAGTTTTGCTGGGGATGGAGAGTATATCTCAGCCTGATCATCAACTTCATTGACTGGAGATAATTGAGATATTGGAATTTACTAGAAGGAAGCAAGAGAACTGTGGAGTGGATTTTTGCAGGATAGGGTCAGTGAAAGATAAGTTTGGGGCCACCAGAATAGAACACTTCATCACAGAGTGAGAGCCTGGGGTAAGTGGCAGGAAAGAAGCTGATAGTGTGGCACCAACAAGACGTTTGGATCTTCAGCTGAACTTGTCTGTGGTGATGGACCAGGGTCAAGGAAAGAAGGGCTCAGGGGCAGAACTGCGGATTTGTTCATTGTATATGAAGTGGAAGAAGGTGAAGAATTGACGGCTCTTCCACTCTCTGCCTTGGTTGACTAAAGGTGCCAATGGGGCTATCACAGGATGGATGAGCCCAAGAGGAGATGGCGGCTTGGGGAGATGTTTATAATACTGTCAACTGCCTGCTGAGGGAACCACCACCTCCCTCCTGGCCTGGGTCTGTGGTTTTCTGTCTCACAAACACTTCTTTTCTCTAATTTCCTTGTTTCTATAAGCAACAGCACCTTATCTTCATCATTCTCCACCAAAATCCCCGAGTCATTTCTGTTCCCTCACCACCACTTGTCCCCAGGACAATAACTCTTCATCTGATATTGAGAATTCTATCCCCATGCTTTGAGCAAAAGCACTAGTTGGAGAGAATTCACAGGTTTGTTTTTGTTGTTTTCTGTTCATCAGTTGATGGACATTTGGGCTTTTGTCATTTTTTGTCTATTGTGAATAGTTCTTCTATCAACACACTTGCATAAGTACTTGTTCAAATACCTGTTGGCAAATCTTTTTTCTTTATTGTGTTAAGAACACTTAACATGATATCTAACTTCTTTACAAATTTTCATACACGGGACGGTATTTTTAACTCTAGGCAAACAGTTATGTGGCAGATCTGTAAAAATGATTAATTTGCATGACTGAAACTTAGAGCTAGAAGGGGAGTTTACAGGTAATGTGGTAATTCTGGGTTTAACTTTTTAAGGAATTGCCAAACTGCTTTCATCAATGGCCAACCATTTCACAATCCCACCAACAATGTATGTGGATTGAGATTTCTCCACATCCTCATCACCGCTTGCTATCTTTTTCTCAAATTGTGTTCAGTCTAGTGGGGGTGAAGTGGCAACTCATAGTGGTTTTATTTGCATTTCTCTAGTTGCTAATGAGTTGGCCATCTTTCATATACTTGCTGTGCATTTGTACATCTTATTTGTAGAAATGTCTATGCAAGCCTTTGAACTGTTTTTTAATTGGGTCTTTTTTTTGGTTTATATGTTAAAGGTATTCTTCATATATTGTGGATACTAGAACATTATTAGATATCTTATTTGAAAATATATTTTTCAATTTTGTAGGTTGTGTTTACACTTGATATATAGTTTAAAATTTAATGACGTCCAATTAATCTATTTTTTCTTTGCTGCTTGTCCTTAAATGTTATATCTAAGAAACTATTGTCAAGTCCGGGGTTGGGAAGATTGATTATATATTTTTTCTCTAAGAGTTTTATAATTTTAGCTCTTATATTGATCCATTTTGAGATAATTTTTGCATAAAATGTGTGTAAGGTCCAGGTTCCTTCTTTTGTATGTGGATATCCAATTTTCCCCACACAATTTATTCAACAGACTATTCTTTCCCCATTGAGTGGTCTTGGTATCTTAGTCAATAGTCAGCTGTTCATATGTATGGGTTTATATCTTGTCCTTCAATTTTATTCCATGCGGCTATATGTCTGGCCTCATGTCAACACCACACTGTTTTGACTACTTGAGCTTTGTAGTAAGTTTGAAATCAGGAAGTGTGAGTTCTCCAAACTTGTTCTTCTTTTTCAAGGTTTTTTGGAGATTGTGGGTCTTTTGCAATTACCTTGAATTAGAGAAAAGGCTTTTCCATTTCTGCAGAAATGGCCTTTATGATTTCAAAAGGGATTGGATTGATTTGATAGATTTCCTTGGAGAGTATTGTCATCTTTACAAGGTTAAATCTTCCAAGACATAATCCTGGAATGTCCTTCCATTGGTTTAGATCTTTTCAAATTTCCTTAGCATATTGAAAAAAAAATTACAGTGCATAAGTGTTGCACTTTCTTTGATAAATTCATTCCTATGTATGTTTTCCTTTGGATGCTCATGTGAATTGAATTGCGTCACCTAAAATGATATGTTGAAGTCCACTTGGCCAGTACCTGTGAATGTGACTTTTTGGAAATAGGACCTTTGTAGATTTAATCCAGTTAAGATAAGACTGTAATTAATTGGAATGAGCCTTAATCCAGGATATCTGTTGTCCTTATCAGAAGCAGAGAATAGGCACATAAGGAGTCTTCATGTGAAGTCAGGAATACACGAGGAGATGTCAGCCGTGTGAAGGTGGAGGCGGAGATTGGAGTTACGCTGACACAAGCCTAGGGGTGCCTGTGGTCAGCAAGAGCTAAGAAGGATTTTTCCCTAGGACCTGAATAGCCAGCATGGGCTTGCTGACACCTTGATTGTGGCCTTCTAGTCTCCAGAATTGTAAGACAATAAATTTGTTTTCATCCACCTGGTTTGTGGAAATGTTATGACAACCCTAGGAAACTAATAGAAGGTTGAAATGCATAGTGTTTGCAAGACTGGACTCTGGTATCTGGAATCTTGGCCTCATTCCTGAATCTTCCACTCTTTGGATCTGTGACTCTGAACATACTGCAGGATCTCTGAATCTCGACTTTCTCATCATGTATCATGTAAATGTAAACGAGATTAGTAATTTCCCCATGAGCTTTAAATGAGGTGCAAATTATTTATTACATTGAAAACTTCACAAAACTACATGCCACCATGTTGTCTGAAAGTATTGAACATAATTATAGAGCTATTTCTATGGGTATACCATGAGACTCAGCACCACTGTGACCCACGTCTTGTCCCTACAGTACAGTGAGGTGGCCGAGTAGAGATGGGCTCCATGTGGGAATACAGGCCTGTGTCCAGCTTAGGGTCAGAAGCAGAGAGTTGGGGAGAGGACTATGGAGGCACTTGACCTGTCAACACCACCTCCAGGGGCACTTTCTGTTGGGGCATTTGCAAAGCCAGCAGTAATTGTGCACATGCAGTCACTGAGGACAGCTGTCGTGTTCTGGGATCTCAGTGTGCTTGGTTATCCTAGAGTTCAGAGTGTCCCTTTTCTCCCGGCATGGATGGTCACGTGCTCATTGCTGTGGAAACAAGGTTGGAAAATCTGGGTTTCTTCTCTTTTCCAGGAGGATGGTATAAGAGAAGGAACTACTATTTGTGGGGCATCAGTTATTTCAGGGCCTTTCAGTGGAGGTCTTCTTCTGTTGGGATCCTTTCTAACACTAGAATATCATCTCTACATTTAAAGACAACAACACGAAGTCTTAGGGATGTCTGTCTGTTCTTTGAGGACAAATCTCCAGTAAGTTTCCATCTGAGAAAGGAATTCAGATCACCCTGACCCCAGAGTTAGGCATCTCCTTACACAGCTGTTTTCTTTGAAATTACAGATACTGGGGGTGAGACAGAGATGAGGATGATGAAGCTAGGAGTGAGGGTCCTGCCAGGTCCTCAGGACAATGTTTGGGTAGGATGGAGTTGGGAGGCAGTGAGCTGGAATGGGCAGGAAATAGGAGACAGACATACTTGTAAATCGATGGTAGTCCCAAACTGGTGTGTTTTAGGCAAATAAATTCCTGATCCTGAAATCGTCTTTACAATGGAGGAGATGACCCACATCTAATAGTCATATGTTGAGGACTCAGCAATGGGGTATGTGCAGCACCCAGCACAGGTCCTGGCACCCAGAAGGCACTGAGAAAATACTCGTCTGTACCACAGTGTGCAATAACTGGGTTGCCCATTGCTATATGCAGGGCAGACTTCATGGTTGGTGAGCTGTGTGATAGGACAGGGCTCCAAATTCGGGTGATGTTCTTCTATCACCATCTTGAAATTGATCTAAGGGGCGTTGTATTTTCATTTAGCATTGTGCCCCACAAATTATGTAGCCTTCTTCGCCTCCATGATTTTGTTTTTTGGTTGATTGGCTCATTTCGGTTGGCCAGCTTTTTCTTATGTCTCAGCTGAGTGGAGTGGAAAATGGAGAATTCTTGGGTCTGAGAACTGAGAGAGGGACCAAATTTACAAAATGAAAGAGGAAGGCAGCAGGGGAGGATACAAGCTTGATTTATTTCAAATTGCAGTGTGTGTGTGAAATAATTTTTTTTTCATTTTTTTCTGTTTACAAACATTCCGTTCACCCATCCAATCAGTCAAAGTTTATCTACAAATATCAACTATATTCAGACAATGTACCAAGCATGAAAACTAAAATATGTGCTTACCTGACATGGATCCTGTTCCTGATCCCTACTAGTCTTGGGATGTGAGGGACATCCAATAATTAATTACAAAATAAATGAAATTATACACCATGACGTGTTATGTGGAACACATCCTTGGGCATTGGAGATTAGATAATAGCAGATCCTAACAAGTCTGAGCATCATGGAAGGTCAACCTTGAGCAGGTGAAATGAGAAGATAGAGCTGAGACGTGTGGAGAAGTCTTAGCTGAACTGCACAGGAGTGTTGATAATCTCTGGAAAAAGAAAGCAAAGAGTTAAATGTCCCCATTTGAAAGGGACCATGGCTGCTGAGCTCCTTGGGGTCCATTTTGTCCTGGAACCTGGGCTGGGCTGACTTCCCTGCAGTCCGCACCACTTCTATCCAGGAAACACAGGGTGGGCATGTGAGGACCCAGGCACTGTCCCAGCCCAGCTTGTCTGGTTCAGTGCAGATGAGGAGAGCAGACAGAACCAGACAGGACAGATTCACACAACATGGCACATGAGAACCTCTGACATGCTTTTTCTGTAGGAAAAGGGAGTTTCCTCCCTCCCATGACCTCTATCTGATTCCTCCTCAGTGGGTCCAAGAAAGACCAGACATTCTGAGTGTAGTTCAGTCCTGAATCAACCCCAGGGGTGTGACCCAAAACCACTACCTGATGGGGTTAAACCCCATCTCTGAAATCACCCTCAAGTCCACATTGGGTGGATTCATCTCAGCTCAGATACTTGGACCATTAGGGATCAGGAACACATATGAGCCCACTTTAAATTCTTAATTGCATATAGTCTAGTATTGGCCAAATTGTTTGTTCAGAGACCCAGTTTCTCACCTGAAAAGCATTTTATTGTCTAAATAGATTCAGGTGAGGGTGATTAGGCAGGTACATGTCATGTTTTGAGGAAAACACAATGCCAAAATGTGAAGTATTTGCTGTAACAGATCAACTGCCACTTGGTTAGGAATTAGTCACTAGTGTAGGATGTGGCTCTCATCACCCTACTTCAACCCCACATCACTAATTTGTATGGAAAATAATAATGGTTATAGAGCAGAAATGCACTATAGACCTGTAATGACAAGTAGACTTATGAATCATCAAATGAAAGTCGAGAAGAACATTGTCAGTATTCCAGAAGAGTCTGTTCTTTCCAACGTGAACAAAACCATCTAACCCCAGCTTATTTGTAACCACCATCATGGATTGGATGGAATTCTTTTCTCTCCTTTTTCCAAGAGAGTTTATTTTATGTATACATTCCTAAATAATGCATGATGTTTCCTTTTTAACGTTAGGTAAATGGGATAATCCTAAAGACATGGCTTTTTACAGTCTTTTTACATTTATTCAGTACTATGTTTGAAGATGGATACACATGACCATTTGGAATTATAGTTTGCTCATTTTCTCTGACATGTAATATTTGATTTTCTACAGAGAAAAGCAAATTGTCTCTTTTGTTGGTGCATATAGTATTAAAATGATTTTGACTAAGATGAATATCTCTTCTGTCAATGTCCTTGTGAATGGATCCTGGTGTAAATGTACACATTTTCTCTAAGGTACATACTTAAATATCATACCTGTGTGTCTCTTACTTTAACTAGATAAGTATCATCAGTTCTCTAAATTGATGGATGTTCTTGCACTCCTACAAGTAATGAATTAGAATTCTGTGTGCTCACTATTCTCTCACACAACTGATATTCCCATTTTTCTCCTTGCATCTCACTTGAACGTGCTGAAATTTTGACCTTGTGATTTCCCTGAAACTCTGTCACAACATTAAAGTAGGAATGATCATTATACACAAAATACAAGGAAACTTAGGTGCACTTTGGGGCTATTAGAGTGGAATTCAAGGTGTCCTATTGGCTTGGACTGTTTTGTGACAGGCAATTCTGTGCATCACTTCCGAACTGTGCATCCGGGACCTCACATTGGCACCCTGAAGTTGGCCATGAAGGGAGTATATACATCGGAGAAACTGGAAAATACCTGAATTACTGCTTTTAACGACGGGTGTTCAGTCGCAGTAAGAATCTTGCTATCACTTCAGACAGTAGTGTCTTGATTCCAAGTGAACATATTTCTGAAGAAATTACACAGGTAGCATCTGATGAAAAGTGAAGGGCTTGTAGAGTCCAGAGAAAGTGTTAGGGCATCATTTGGATTTACCGACTTCAAGCTGGATCTTTGTTACGGCAATTTATTGATTTATTAAAAAGGATTGCATGCTCTCAATAAGAGGTGAACACTCCTTAATACACATCAAGGGATGTGGTGATTAGCAATAAAGAAAAATGTGTTACATGAAAGTGTGCTAGAGCATGAAAGTGTAAGGAGGTGCGGACCCAAATCTGTCTTGTGGGAAACATGCTGATTTCACAGAAAGGGGGCAAAATAGGAGCCAGTCAAGATAACTCAACAGTGGTTGGAAGGAAAGTTCCACAGTTTAATGGCAGAAGAGTCTACACTGACCCTGCACATGAATAATGATTCCTCCACCTTGCAATGACCTGCAGACAGTTCACACAGCGTATGCCCCAGATGCTCTTCCAGAACCTCCTGGGCACACAAGATTTATTTCCAAGGCTCTACCACTCTGAACAGTGCATAGTTCTTGCTTGTGTTTACCTCGTGGCTGCACCTTGGGGTCTTTTTGGGCTGTGCCGAGCTTGAACTAGCACAATCCCGAGGACCACCAGGATCACAGAAGCCACGCCCATCTGAATGAGATTCTCCACTGTGTATTCCTGGGGATGTGAAGCTAGGAATTGTGGATAAAGAGGTCACAGAGGTAAGGTCTGAGCAAAGTCACCAAAGATCTCTGTATGTCTGCCCAGGCACCTGCCTCCCCTGTGGAGGACATGACCCTCTGCACCAGCCCCATAACTGAGGATTTCTCCTGCTTGCTACTCTTGGAGTCTGACTTGTATAGTGATGGGCTGATGGTGTCAGCTGATTCTAAGAATCATAAAATAGTGGGGATGGTCAATGAGTTGATATGACTCGAGCCGTTCCCTTGGGCTCTGTGGTCTTATGACTCCCTCTGTTTCTCAGGAAATAACTATGATGCAGTCCCTTGAAGAATCCTTTCTCTATTGCAGAAGGATTCCCTCTGTTCTCATTGGATTCTCTCAGTCTTTGTGTGGTTTTTTGAAGTTAGACTTTGCTTTTGAGCCTCTTTGGAACAGAGTTTGGATGTGCCCCCAGAGCTCAGGATTGCTGAAAAACCTGGTCTCCCAATACAGAAATAATTGAATTCTCGTATGCTCTCTGTTCACTCTGGGATATTGACCATGCATGCTAACTCTTCCAGATATGAGAGCTTCTGTTATTCAACAACTGAAGACTGGGGATCCATGGATGAGAGGTGGGTCATACATACAGGAGAGAAGAGAGAAAATTCAATTCATACAAATATACGGCATCAGTTGGGTTAATTATAAGAAATAAATTATGTAATGAGAAGATAGGTCTGATCTACACGGTGTCACCATGAAGGTTACACTTTGAGATGATGTTTAAGCTGATTCCTGAACAGGAGAAGGAGCCTGAGAGGAGCCACGTGAAGACACAGATGAGGCACATCACAGGCTGCAGTGAGAGCAGGTCCCCAGAAAGACCTCTGACTGTTCTTCAACAAGGAATAAAGTCATGTCTGTGAGATATAGCTGGGTCCAGAGGAGAAGGGGGAGCTGAGATTTGGGGTTTTGGTGCATTCCAGACAAGCCAGATATGACAGGACAGATGAGGGAGTTTCCATAACCGTCAGCATCGTCATCATCATCATCATCATCATGATCATCATCATCATCATCATCATCTCTCTCTCTTTCTCTGAAATAACTCTGGAAACTGCTATAAGATTTCAAGGAGAGAAGACTATAATCATTCGATTTTATATTTGAACTTTTTCGTGCTAAAATGCTGGGTAAGAAAGTGAGTTGCAAGAATGTGTGAATTTCACAACTTCTTTGATATTAAAATCATGTAATGGTTAATGACATTCAATAAACACTAAATGAAAGAAAAAAAAGTAGATAATCTCTATCCTCTCTATTTCAAATATCCCAAAGAAAATCCAGGTTGCTAGTCTTCAAAGAGTTAAGGAACAGGAAAGTCAGTGGTTTTATTTATTGTGTGAGCACAAAAAATAGGTAACTCTTCAAATCTATTCTAACCAGTTTTAACATAAAAAAAAACATATTATAGATCAATTCTAATTATACATCTCAATGTAAAAATTCTAAATAAGCTATACTGGTCAGAAAGTATGAATTAATAATAGACGTCATTCACTGGGGGTAATATCCAGATGTTTGATACTAATAAGTATTTTAAATGTATCACACCATGGCTAAAATTAAAGAGAAAGAATTCAGATGTTAAAAAGTCCAGAAAAAAATCCTAATTTCTATAAACAAAATAATATTTTTTTTCCTCATAAAATCTGAATGTAACAGAAAAATGGACTGAGGGATAGGTCAATAGTGTTATACCTATAAAAATATAGATTTTTGTTGTATTTGCCTTAAAGCAATTTGGATTAAAAATGAAGATGTTACCTGAAAGTGACACTCAGGTATATCTTAACATTTTACCTTGTCCGCATTTTCATATAGTATTTGATATAAATAAAATTGGTGCACAATCTGGAAACAAGTGAAATTTCAATTTCCTTGAGGTTAATGAAATTATTGTCTGTAAATCATAGGAGATAAATTGAAAAACAATTGAACGGTGGAGAATCTGTAGTAAGTTAATGGGACATAAAATTAATATAACCAAGCCAATATCATTGTTATCTATATTTAAATATTTATAAATTATAAAAAATAAAAGATCTTACTTATAAATTAATAAAGCAGTTGAACAAATCTTAAGCTATAGGTGTAGACAATTTTATGAATAAAACTTAAAAATGCATCTGCAGTCATTACTAAGCCCTCCTTTTAAGCATCTTTTATAGGAAAACTTCACATTACTAAAAAGTTACTCTCCATAATGAATGTATAAATTTAATCTAATATCAATGACAATAGGAATAGATTTGCTTATTTTTAAGTGATAAATCTTTATAAGTTAAATTTGTAATTATGTATGCAAGTTTCACTACTAAAGTTCTCAGAGAAAGAAAGCAATGTTAGAGAAGTGTGCAGAGAAAATGCAGAGTAGACGTGAACTGCACACAGATGTGATGTGCAGTGATCCCCTAAGTGACTCCAGTGAGGCGTGCATGGTCCCTCCTCAGTCTCAGGTGTGCACTGAGTGGCTGGAGGCCTCCAGGTGAGCACAGGAGGGCCGGGAAGAGCGGTACCCACAGTCAGGGTGCTTCTCTCTATAGGAGAGTGTTTGGTGGGCTCCACCTGCACCTACAGCAGATCCCACCTTGGCCCGAGCAGCCTCCTGTTCTGGTCTGAGAGGGCTCAGGGACCCCCCCACATGTGTGAGTGAGGGACTCCATCTAAAGGTCTCTTGGAAATAAGAAATAAGAGCTTCCAAGGGAGTTTCCATCTATCCTCTCTCCAACTCTCCCAGCCTCCTCCATCAGCCCAACATCTTCCCTAGATTCCAAGTTAGGCCTGGACACTAAACGCTGCAAACCCGCCCCTCTCCTTCTACTCCACATATCTTCCAAAACTGGTTAGGGGCCTACAAGCCCCAAGGTGGGCTGACAAGGGGGTGGTTTTTAGAAGAAAATCTCACAGTTTTTATGTGGGACAGGGAGGGTTGAGATGGTAAATCAATGGGGATTCCAAATCTTTGCAATCTCCACAATATTGTGGTTTCCTCTCACTAAGCTGAGACTCCAGGCCTGATGGATAAAAATCACATGCACCTGCCCCTTGTCTCCCTCAGCTTTTTAATCCTGACGAGGTCAGAGTTACTTGGAGAAGCAGGACAGGCGCAGAGAGGGCCAGATCAGGAGCAGGTCTATGATTAGCCCCTTCCAAGATGCCCCAGAAGGTCAGAAATGAAAGGGCCTCTGGAGGTCACGACCAGGCAGCTCCCCCTTATTCAGATGGGGAAAGGCTTTCTCAGAAGTAAACCTCCCAGGAAAGCTGAGCCCATACACCTTCAGCCCCATCTCCCAGGGATCCCTTGTACCCTGACTCCTAGATGAGCACCTCTGTGGGATCTCCCCCTGATCCTGGCTCCTGGTGAGTGGCGATGCTGTGGTTCTCAGATGGAGACACCAAGAAGTCAGTAGGTGGGGGCCTCTGTCTTGTAACTTAAGTCTAATCTCATTTCCTGTTAGGTTCACTGACATTCCATCCCTCTCCCTCCCTCAGCCGTGTCTTAGACTTCAGGGATGGGGTGTCCCAGGGGGGAGATTCCAACCTATTTCCACCCTCTCATGGGCTGGATCCTCCTCTGTGTAACCTCTGCTGTGCTCCAATTATTCTATCGTGTTGCAGACTTTCCTGTGGATGGGGCCCAGATAAGTCCTTCTGAGCTCAGAGAGGACAGGGACAGGGGGACCTCTCCTGAGACTAGGAGCTCTGGGACCAGGTACCTGGCCAAAATCACCATCTCAGGGAACACTGAGAGCCCCTCAGTGGATCTCATCCCATATATCATAAACAAGGATGGGGTATGTGATGGCAGGGCTGCTGTTCTTCCCTGTTCTTCTCAGCTGCCTCTCCCCCAGGACGACCCCACAACATCTCCCTCTGCTGTGACCACGTCACCTATCATCAGACCAGCCTCAGAGCTCCTGGAGGCCTGTGGTTCCCACCTGTATCACTGCCCAATTCCCAGCTCCCCTGGGATGCAAGCCTATCCTTGAGTGTCTGAGGGGCATTACATTCCCTGGGAACTCTCAGAAGTGACTTCGCGTTGTCTGTGCTCTCTCTGAGCCAAGGGGCCTCAGTGACTCCCCAGTTGTTAAGAAGAGCCCTGAGAGCGAGGGGTTTGGGCTGACCCTGGAGTCCCCATCTCACTCAAGCTCTTCTCCTGCATCTGCCCTGTGGATCCCCAAGACCATTCTTCTCCCCAGCTGGCACCTTCTAGACCCAGGGAAGGGGAATGGGATGGGCGGGGAGGGAGGAGAGTCTTTGAGGGACAGATCTCCATCTGGATGACCCATGCTTTGAGCCCTTCTCTCCCATACCAACCCAGATATCTCTTGAGAACAGGGACCCAAATAGATCATAGGGACAAAGGGGACAAAGCTGGGGCTCCTCACCTGAGACCGGGAGCTCCAAGGTGTCACGGGGCAGTGACAACAGGTAGGGGGAGGTGCTGTTTGAACCGTAGCACCTGTAGGTCCCCTTGAGGTCACAGGACTGATGGTGAAGTTGGCCCAAAAGGGTGCAGCTCTGTCCTGCAGACGAAAATGCTGGGAAGCAGCAAGTGTCCCCGCCTTGGACAGATTAGAAGGTATCCAACCAGATCTCAGAGCGACACTGCAGGGTCACCTTCTCTCCCCAGGACACTGAGGGCCCTGGCTGGGCTGAGAGGAAGGGTTTCTCATACATTCCTGGGGGAGGGGAAGGTTGTGATGTGTAGAGAGCTGCCCTCTCCCCACACGCTCTTGACCCTAAGCTGGGGGACTGCCGTCCTCTCTCCAGGGACTCTGTCTGTGACCCCCCTCTCAGCTCCTCTCAGTCCCTCTGGATGGGTCTCTTTTATATCTTTGCCCCTCACTCCCACTTTGTCCCTCCCTCTCCCTAGACCACTGCCCCATCTCAGCCTCTGCTCCAGGACCCTCTCCCTGGACCCCATCACCACCAGGTATGACCCTGGGCCCAGGGTCCTGAGCAGACAATCAGGACATGGGGTTCCTCACCTGTGATCAGGATGTCCGGGGGGCACTGGGGGCCGACCATGCATAGGAGAGGTTGTGTCCACTGTAGCATCTGTACTGGCCCCCGTGGGCGCAGTTCACATGGCCCCGGGGGAAGTCAGGGCTGTGCTGCCCATGAAGACTCTGTGGGGGTGTGAGCCCCTCATCCTTGATCAGAGCAAATCAGTCAAAGCCGGCTTCTGAGTGACACTGGAGGGTCAGGTTGTCTCCAGAGAGCACCAGCAAGCCTGGCTGGGCTGAGAGGGAGGGCTCCCTGTACACGCCTGGAGAGAAGGGACAGTGGCATTGAAGGGGACGCGCAGCCCACATTGCCCATTGGGACCTGCAGTGAGAGTTCTCACTGGTCCCTCCCCAAACATCCTGCTCTGTGGTTCAGGCCCCAGGATGCCATGTCACCACCCCCATCACCACATGGCTTTACTGGTCACGAAGCTTAGGTCGGTCATTTTGGGGTTCCAGGAATGAGATGGCTTGGGGGATGCCCTCATCTGTGACCTCAAGATGCAGAGGGTCACTGGGGTGTGACCACACATATGGGTAGGCACTGTGAGAAGCATAGCATCTGTAGGTCCCCCCATGGGAGGCATTCACGGGGCCCACAGGGAAGACAGCCTGCCACATGCATTGATAGAACCTTGATTTCATATGTTGGGGCGGGTCAGCTCTTCCCTCCTTCAGCAGATGGAAAGTGTCTAACGGGGACTCTGAGCTACAGGAGAGGGACATGTTCCCTCCTGATGCTACCACAGGTCCTGGGTGGGCTGAGAGGAGGGTGTGCTGTACACTCCTGAGGGAGAAGGAGGGAGCTGTGTTAAAGGGGGGACCATCAGCGCACACACCCCAGTTGTGGACTCTGAGGGCTGAGGTCCCCTGAGCCCACACTCCATTCCCTCTGCCCTTGAGGAGGACCCCACAGTGGGAAGGGACCCGACTCCTCCCCTTATCTGTCACCACCGGGGGCAGGGGGTCACTGCGCTCTGACAAGCCATTCCAGCTGGTCTGATATGCACACTGATATAGCCCTGCAGTGTGTGAGCTCATAGATTCCATGGAGAAACCAGCCTTGTTGCTGGAGTCCTGTGGGGCCTCTGTATCCAAGGGTTTAGACAGACGATAGACACCAGCCTGCAGAGACACCTGACACCAGATGGTCACAGGGCTCCCCGCAGTGACCATGGTGCCTAGGTCAACCCAGATGGAGGGTTTGGGGGTTACTCCTGGAAAGGAAAAATAACTGAAATATCTGGGGAGCCGTTTTCCCCTCAGTTTCCCCAGCTGTCACTCAAGGCCCCTTCCAGACTGGTCACCATCAGCCCCGAACCTCTGTGCTACCCCCAGCTGTCCATGGGGATCATTGGGTTGAAGCAGGAGGTGTGGGGGAGGACTCACCTGCTTGTACGTGACTCCACAGGCCCCAACACAACCCCCAAAGAGAGTTCCCTGTGAGAGCGTGTCCCCCAACCACGCATAGAAGGTCTAGGCCAGGCTAGGCCCCTGAGCATTGGGGTTAGTTCTGGGAACTGAGCACACTCTCCTCCCCCTGAAGTTCTCTCCCACTGAGCCTCCTGAGTCCTTGAGTCTCTCAGGGACCAAGACCTGGGAGAGGAGGAGACACTATCCCTCCTCTTTTCCCCAGACTCACCGAGACAGAGAAGGGCAATGAGAGTATGTGTCTGGGCCCTGCCTCCCATGGTCTCCAGCCACACAGATGACTTATAAAGTCCACAGAGGCTGGCAGGACAAGACAAACACAAGGAGATTGACAAGGTCAGGGCTCCATGTGGCACGTCATGGGTTCCTCATCTGTAGCCTCACAAGGAGGGGAACAGCCCTCTCAGGGAGACCTTTGCTGTCCCTGAAGGATGTAGCCACATAGACGGCAGGCTCTGGGGACCTCTCAGACCAGATGTGAGACTTGCCAGACCCCACGCACTCTGCCTCTACCTCATGCCAAGTGAATCCAGAGAGTCACACTTGTCCCAGAACATGAGGCTTGGATAGGGCAGGAGAGGAGCCAGCACTACCTCTGTTCCAAATCTGCCTCTGCCTCTACAGAGGCTTTGTGACCTGGGGCAAATCACTTCCTCATGCTGAGCTTCTGTAAATGCAAATTTTCTTCCCTTCTTTCATCAACCAGACAATTAGTCAATGTTTATTGAACAGTTTCCATGTCCAGTCACAGTGCCAGGCGCTGGAGAGTCATTGGTGAAGCTGACAGACTCTTACCTGGACTGATGGGGCTCAAATGAATGAAGACAGACATTACAAATATTTAGGAGGCAAACAATTCAGTTATACTCTTATTTTAATACAAGTTGGAAGAAAAAAGAAAACAGGAGACAATAAGATTAAATAATGGGCTGATGTCCTGCAACCTGGGTCCTGGCTGTGAGGGATCCTTCTAGGGGAAAGGAGTGACCCCAGGCATGAGCAGGGTTAGTTCAGAGGTGGTGTTGGTAGGGCATCCTCACCCAGAAAGATCGGAGCTGTCCTCAGAATTGAGAGCAATCAGAGGAAGACTGAGCCTTATCACACAGGATCCTGAGCACCATGCAAGTATTTTGTATTTTATCTTTAAGGCAATGGGAAGACTTTAAGCAACAGACAGTATGAACAGATTTCTGTTTTAAAAAGACTACCACCATGTAGAAATGTAATGCAGGAAGGCTCTATTGATAATTAACTCTAGTGATAATAAAACTCCAACATTAATCTGGCCCCTGGATGGCATATTGATCAGTATTTTAAGTCTTTTATGTGGTTTTCTCGTACTACCCTTACACAAACCTATAACACAAAATACATTTACAGTTGAGTGGAATGAGACAGGATGGCTTATAGGTCTGGCAGGTTGGAAAGGAGTATACTAGGTTCAGACTGGCTGAGGGAGCAGCCTGAGGAAGGCACAGAATTGTTAAGTAGCTCAGCTTGTGTGTGTGTTTGGCGGGGGGTGTGTGGGTAACTGTGATGAGTTTGGTTGAGGAGAAGAGTGGTGTTTGCTGGGGCTGTGAGTTTAGCTCAGGCCTGATCATTCACAGCCCTGAACATCAGATGGTGCAACTCGTATCTTTTTTGAAGACGGAAACTGCTGGAAGGGCTGGATCAGACCAGATAGGGTTGTTAGAAGAGTCCTTTGGAGACAGAGAGAGGCATGAACTGCAGAAAGGAGTGGGGACCTGGATTCGAGGACCAGAAAGGAGGCTGATGTGATGACACAGGGCAGATGCCTGAGTCTTTTGGTGGATCAGGATATTGTTAAGAGGGACTCAGGTGGCGTGGTGGTGTGGATTTGATGATTGGATGTGACGTGCAAGAGTGAGGAACTGAAGGCTGGTCCCCTCTCTGTCTTGGTGCCTGGAGGAGCCAGTGGGGCCATCACAGGGAGGAGGACCCTGGGAGAGAAGGAGGCTCATGGAGATGCTTAGAAGACTGACCACCATTTCTCAGAAGAAAGCATGGCCCTCCCTTCTGATCTGGGGTTGTGGATTTTCTTCCCCCCAAACACTTCCCTTCACTGACTTCCTTGTTTCTATAAGTCAGCACCAGTTTTTCTTCATCACCCTCCTTCAAAACCTCTGAGTCACTTCTGCCTCCTCACTGCCCCTTCCTCCCCTGAGATGTCTTCATCTCATCCTGTGAATTCTTTCTCCAGGCACTGGGTGAGAGTAGGGGTTGGAGGCAAGAATGACTTTAAAAAATGAACACAGACTCAGGGATATGTAAGAGAATTTATATTATTGATCTCCCAGCAAAAGGAGATTGATGTTAATGAAGAAAAAATATTTGAATAAACATGTAGCTGACCATTTCAGAGATTTTTTGAAAGTCACAAAAATACACATTCAAGATGCTCAGAAAAAGAAAATAGGATAAGCTTTAAAAACCATGCCTATACACATCATAATCATAACCAAATTTGTGAAAGCCAAAAGAAAAAAAAACTTGAAAGCATCCTGAGAAACATGCCATGAAACACAGAGGAAAAATGATTTGAATGATTATAGATTTCACATCAGAAAACATCAAGGTCAGAAGATGCTCAAGTTCTGAGAGACAAGAACAGCCAGCCTGAAATTCTTCTGGGTATATTCTTC
The DNA here is from genome assembly GCF_057802395.1 of Ceratotherium simum simum. NCBI lineage: Eukaryota > Metazoa > Chordata > Mammalia > Perissodactyla > Rhinocerotidae > Ceratotherium > Ceratotherium simum. The sequence goes on from NC_141932.1 coordinate 5,696,984, forward strand.
AGGAATGAAAGCGAAATAAAGTCATTCTGAGAGGAAGGAACACTGAGAGAATTTGTTGCCAGCAGACCTGCTCTGAAAGAAATAAGGAAAGTTCTTCAGGCTGAAAGGTAATAATTCTAGAGGGAAACTTGGAAATTCAATAATAAAGGAAGAGCAAAAAATGGTAAATATCTAGATAAAAGTAATAGCATATTTTTATCCTGTTAAGTTCTTTAAAATGGCTGTTGAAAGCAAAACTGATAACCTTGTCTGGCGAGGTTTTAATGGATGTAGGTGTAACACACAGAACAACCACGGCATAAAAGGATGGGGGTGATAGGACTTTAATATGGTGTTAGGGCTTCTACATTTCTCTTGAAGAGGTAAAGTGTTAACTCTATGTAGACCCTGTGAAATTGGGTGTGTATATTATAATACTTACAACAGCCACTTAAGAAACAACATGCAAAGAGTTACAGCTAGAAGACCAATAGATAAATTAAAATGGAATACTAAAAAGTATTCCAAAAGCCAAAGAATGCATAAAGGGAAAACTGGAGAACAAACAACAGAGGGAACAAGCACAAAACAAACAATAAATGGTAAACCTGAAAAGAACCTTCAATAATTACATTAAATATAAACAGAGCAAGCACAATCGAATGGCAGAGATTGTAGGATTGGATTAACAACAACAAGTATGACCCAACTCTATGTAGTCGACCAGAGGTTCCCTTTAATGCAATGATGTAGACAGGTGAAAAGTAAAAGGACGAATATATTGTGGAAACATTAATTAAAAGCACTTAAGTGGCTGCCTAAATTTCCCATTGTTGCTGTAAGAAATTATCACAAACTTAGTGGATTTAAGCAACACATGTAAGGTAACTCACTCACAGGTTTCAGGGATTGGGATGTGGATTAGTTTGGAATTTGGGATAAAGCAGAATTATTCTATCCACCACAGTGGCTACCATATGAGAAAGTACAATAGAAGATATCAGATAAAGTAGACTTTTGAATAAGAAAATTATTGGGATAAAGACAGATACTACATGAAGATAAAAAGTTCAACTCACCAAAAAGACATAGTAATCCTAAATGTGCGTGCAGAAAACCACAGAGCTTTGCAGTCTGTAAAGCAAAACCTGTCAGAAATGAAAGGAGACATAAGCGCATGAAAAATTATAGTCCTGGAATTTACACTCCTCTCTTGGTAATTGATTGAGTAAACGGATGTCAAATCAGCAGGGACACGGAGAACCTGAACAATATTGTCAACAATTTAAACTGATTGACACACAGAGAGCACTCCTCTATCAGCAAAATACACATTCTTTCCAAGTGCACATGGAATATTGGCCACAATAGTCCATATCCTTGGTTGTAAAACAAAGATTAACAATTTAAAAGAATTAGTATCATACATCACTTCTTTTCTGATCCTTACGGAATCTAAGTAAAAATGTATTATTAGGAAGATCTCACTCATTAAGTAGTAGATAATAACAACAACAAACAAACACATAGAGACAGAGATTGGATTGGTGGTTACCAGAGGGGAAGGGGGGAGGAAGGAGGGCAAAAAGGATAATTAGGCATATGTGTGTGGTGATGGATTGTAATTAGTATTTGGGTGGTGAACATGAGAACATGATGTAATCCACGCAGAAATAGAAGTATAATGATATACACCTGAAATTTATACAATGTTATAAACCAATGTTACTGCAATAAACAAAAAATAAAAATAAAAAAAAAGATCTGGAAAATTTTCAACTATTTGGAAATTAAAGACCACACTTCTAAATAATCCATAGGGTGAAGATGAACTCAAGGAAAATTGGAAAATAGTTTGAACTGAATGAAAATGAAAATACAGCATACTAAACATTGTGGGGTGCAGCCAAAGTAGAGTTTAGGAGTAAGGCAAGAACAGCAAGTGCTCATGTCAAACAAAGAATGGTTTCTAATCACTAACCTAAGGTTTCATCTTAAGACACAAGAAATAGTAGAGCAAACTCACCCCAAAGTAAGGATAATAAAATAATAACAAAAGGCAGAAATCAATGAAACTGAAAACAAAACAGGAACAAAAATCAATGAAACTCAAAGCTGATTCTTTAAAAAGACCAATAAGGGGCTGGCCTGGTGGCGTAATGGTTAAGTGCACGTGCTCTGCTGCAGCAGCCCAGGGTTCAGATCCTGGGTGCCCTCTGATGCACCGCTTGTCAAGCCATGCTGTGGTGGCGTCCCACATACAGTGGAGAAAGATGGACATGGATGTTAACCCAGGGCCAGTCTTCCTCAGCAAAAAGAGGAGGATTGGTGACAGATGTTGGCTCAGGGCCAATCTTCCTCACACACAGACCAAAAAAAACCCAATAAAATTGACAATTGACTAGCCAGACTAATCATGAAAAAAAGGGGCAAGAAACAACTTGCCAACATCTGGCTTGAAGGATGTGATATCACCACAAATATCATTATTTTTAATTAATTAATAATTAATAGAATACTAACAGAATATTACTACAAACAACACTGCCCATAAATTTGAGAAATTAAATGGAATGCACCAAGTCTTGAAAGACACAAGCTACCAGACTCAATCAAGAAGAAATCTTCTGATATTCTTGAAAAATATGAAATTGCATTTGTAGTTAAAACAACTTCCCAACAACAACAACAAAAAACTCCTGGCCACAGTGGTCTCACTGGCATGTACCACCAAACATCTGGGGAAGAATTAATACAATTCTTCACAATCTCTTCCAGAAAGTAGAAAAGAAAGAACAATTTGCAACAATTTTATGAAGCAAGTGTTACTCAAAACTGAAATCAGACAAAGACAGTACAAGGAAAGAAAGGTGCAGACCAATGTCTCTCAGGAACAGAGATGCAAACATCCTCACCAAAGTATTATAGGAAAAGGATAATCATCAGAATCAAGTAGTTTTATCCTCAGATGCCAGGCTAGTTCAGCACTTGAAAATCAATAAAGATATCCACCATGTTAAAAGACTAACAAAGAAAAACTGCATCATTACACAGACACCAGCAAACAAAGATTTGATAAAATGCTTAGCTATACAGGTATAGAAGGGACTTTCCTTAATCATATAAAGAGCATCTATGATCTATGTTTAGCTAAGAACATAATTAAAATGTTTCCCCTGTGATTGGGAACAAGACAATGATGCTCTCACCACTTCTGTTCAGAACTGGCTGGAACAGTGAGACAAGTGAGAGGAATAAAAGGCACACAGATTGAAATGGAATAAAACTGTCTTTATTCCCAATCCACGTAATCATGTGTGGAGGAAATCCCAAGGAATCTACAAAGGAGCTTCTACAACTAATAGGTAAAAGAGCAAGGTCTCAAGATAAGATCAATATTCTAAAATCAATTGAATTTTGTTGTCTAAATTGACAAGGAACAATTGGAAAGAAAAATTAAAATACAATACTATTTACAATAGCTCCAAAAACCGTAAACCATGTTGGGATCAATATAAGTATAGACATGTAAGATCTGAAAACTATAATGCTTAGCTAAGAGAAATCAAAGAATTAAAAAAAGAAGCAGCAATATCCCATGATCATTGATTGAAAGACTCAATATTGTCAAGATACCAGCTCTCTCTAAACCGATATGTATTCAAAGCCACCCCAGTCAAAATTGCAACTGACTTTTTCAGCAATTGACAGGCTGATAGTAAAACATATGTGGAAATACAAAAGAGCAATAATAGTACTACAATGTTGAAAGGGAATAAAATTCGACATCTTCTTACACCAAGACTTGCTATGGAAGGAAGAAATGTGATGGGCAATGTGGTATTTGCATAAAGATAGGAGGTAGAAAAATAAATGGAATGGAGATCCCAGAGGTAGACCTACACATAGATGATCAATTGACTTTTAACAAATGACAGAAATACTTTCTTGAGGAAAAGATCACCTTCTCCACAAATGTGGCTGGAACCACTGGACATCTGTTTGGAAGAAAATGAACGTTAACCTTTACCTCACACCATACACGATAATTCACATGAAATGTAACATAGATCTAATTGCAAAAGTCAAAACCATAAGGAGCCTAAAAGAGAACATTAAAGAAAATCTTTATAACTTTAGATTAGACAAAGATTCATCACAAAGATACAAAAGGCAAAAACAACAAAAAAGAGTAATTGGAATTTATAAAACTAAATATTTTTGCTTTTCAAAAGGCACTGTTAGATAATGGAAGAAACAAACCAGACTAAGGGAAAATATTTAGTGTGCACGTGTGTGTGTGCGTGTGTATCTGATAAGGAATTTGTATGTAGAATAAGTATGGACATTTACAAATAATAATATCCCTCCCACATGAGCAAAACAGTTTGAACAGACATTTCCCAAAAGAAGGTATTTAAATGACAAGCACATGAGACAATGCTCAACATCAATAATCGTTAGAGAAATGAAACTAATACTAGAATGAGATATCAATAAAATGCATGCATTTTAAAAAACATTATACTGCACAAAAGAGGGCAGAAACAGTAGAGCACACACCTTATGATTCCATATTCCAATTTTTATGAAATTCTAGATCTGGCAAGACTGACACCTAGTGAAGAAAGCTGATTGCTGTTTGCTTCAGTCTGGGTTTGGGGGCGTAGATTGACTCAAAAGGTCACCAAGGAACTGTAGGAGTGATGGCAATGTTTTGTATACTGATTGTGGTGATAGTTAGTTGTTACATGCATTTCTACATTTGCCAAAGCTGATCAAACTACACACTTAAAGGGGATGTGTTTTATGTCTGAGTATTCACACACATACATACTAGTTAAGTTCAATCAGTGTCCATTTCACCAGGGCTGAAATCAACTTGCAACCACATGTCTGATTCGCTTCCATAAGGAATGACACAATATTAAGGACTTTGTGTTGGTCTCCGCTGCTGAGACAATGGCCATTCATCAGTGTCTGTAGTTGGATCAGTCTCAGTGACAGGTGGTCCATGACATCAGGCTCATGAGTAGCCTCCATCTCTGCCGCCATGGGTGTCCATCATAGGCCCACTGTGTAAACACTGGGATGATGAAGAAGGGAGGCTGGCTAGTATCTGCTGAACGAGCCATCCTGTCCCCTTGGTTGTTAAGGACCTTGTCTATGGGCTCTCTGGGGCATTAATATCTGATTCAATGATCCAGTGCCTTGTGCCCACTCCTGTACATCTGTCCATACACATGGCTGCTTCCTGGATATCCTTGTCTCTTCCATTCAGTTTTGCTCCTTCCAGTCCCCTGACCATATAGACAAGGCATTTGCTACTATCTTGGAGTCCGTGTACACATTTCCATCTAGCTGGTTCTCTTTCTACAAAAAGTGCGTTATCCTTTTCATTACCCAAATGTCTGCCCACTGAAGGCACTTTCTCTCCTCAGATTCCCCAGATTGGGGCTGTAGAGCAACACTACTCCAAAACATCCCAGCACCCAGGCATGGCCCAGGGCACAGAACCATAGATGACAGCTGAGGAGAGGCGCCATTGTGATGGGTATGGCTGTAGCGTCATGTGCTTCTAACCTACATCTTTGTGTGAGTCACCTTTGTCCTCTGGACTTGTCCATGGCCCCAGCTGTACCAATCTCATCCAACAAAGGATTGCAAACTTATGACTTGGTGGGTATGACAACAGCCCACTCATCATGGATGGTTCCAGTTGCATAGACACTTGATGTCTCTTTGTCAGTCATTCAGTTTCTATTGGGAACCAGCAGCATGTCAGGAGCATCTTCTTAAATGGCGTCTACTCTCTATTGCAGGTGATGTGATGGCAGGAACCCAAGGGGGCTGAACTCCAAATCTGCCCTTGGGGGTGGGTAGGGAATTCACACAGCATCCCAGAACACGGGCACTTACAGCACCAGGGGACCTGGCAGATCACATGGCCATGGCTGCAGGGTCCCGGTACTGCAGACCCCTGTCTTCCTCTGGGCTCCACTCACACCCACAGCCTTTTCAGTCACCTGATAAGTGAGAAATCTGTTTTCTCAAGTATGGTATATGTGGTTTCCACCATCCAAAGCCTCATACCCAGAGTTGTGTCTCTTTCTTACTGTGAGGTGTTGCAAGGTGCAATACAGGGTGTGTCTTGGCAGAACTCAGAGAGCAGCACCTCTATAAAGTTCACTGCTTTGGCAGATCCTGAATTTTTGGATTTCTTTCTTATTTCTCTTTCTTTAAAATCTCTCACCATCTTGGGTACATACTAGGGCAACCAGAGTATTCACCACCCTCTACTCATCAGGTGAAATTAACACGATGTCACCAATATTGAGGACAAACGTGATGTTCTGCCTCATGTCAAGATTCAAAGGATCCCTTTGGATGATGCTGTGAAAGAGAGAGGGTTAGTTTATCCCTGGACACTGTGAACATGTACTGCAGTCCATCCCAGGGGAAGAAGAGCTGCTTCTGTTACCAGATCAACAGCTGCAGAAAAGTGACCAGAGGCTGCATAATTCTGTCCTAGGAAATGCATCCATCCCGCAGAGCAGCTGACAGGAGTCAGTACTTGGTGAGGTCTGTGTCCCTCCACCATCCACCACCCAGAATCCACGCAGTTTTTCAGTGGCCAGGCTGGTGTATTAAGCAGGGATACGGTGGCCCCACCTCTGCCTCCTTTAAGTCTTTGAGGGTGGCACTAACCCCTGCTAGTCCACCTGAGTGCAGGGTTGTTTGTGATGACTCTGCCAGGCACTATGGAAGTTATACTGTTGAGTACACAGATTGTGTTTCCTTTCTGTAAAGAGTATGTAACTATGTTTTGGGAGTCGATTAAATGACTTTGTGACTCAGCTTTTCCTTTCAAGGCTTTAACAACAATCTGTCTTTAGGCGTGTGCTGCAGCTCGTTTGGCCTGACTACCAAGACCTGGCTCTTCTGGGGGTGTCTCGATTGCTCCAAGTGTTCCACAGGTTCCTTACGCTGCATGGAATTCAAATGTCTCCCTTCACTGTGTGAGCTCTGGGAATTAAAACTAATTTATCCTTATTTACTAAAATGTTAGTAGATTAAGAAAGGATGCAAATATCATTGCATAAATGCCTGTATGTTTATTTTTGCTGCCTCAAGATTTGAAAATAATGTGAGGTGCATGTTCATGGAGGAAAAGTAACTGGGAAGTTCTGACTCTCTGTCCTCTGCGCTGTCCCAGTGTCCACGTGTTTTCTTCCCATTCTTCTGTCTTCCTTCCTCATGTGCCAGGATTCCTCCCTTTGTCAGGTCCTTTCTGGGTCAGGTCCTTTCCATTCATTTAGGGAAGGCCTGCTTGTGATAAATCCTCTTATCTTCCTTCACCTGATAATGTGTTATTTTCTCTTCCTTCCTGAAGAACAATTTCACCATATGTAGAATTTGAGATCGACAGTTCTTTTCTTTCTACACCTGAAAAATGTTGTTCCACTTGCTTGCTGCCTTCACAGTTTCTGATGGGAAGCCCGTTGTCATCTGAATGGTTTCCCTCTATGGGCAGGTGGCATTTCTGTTTCACTGCATTCAAGGAACTTGTCTTTTGTTTTCCTTAGTTGGATCATGATGCGTCTCGGCATGGATTTCTGTGGGCTTCTCCTGTTTGGGGTTCACTGAGTGTCCTGAATGTGTAAGTTTATGACTTTTGCCAAGTCTGGGGAAATTCCAGCCATGATTTCTTGAATAGTTCTTCAGTCTCGTCCTCTGTCTCCTCTGCTTCTAGGACTCAGATCACATGGATGTACGATCTTTTGTTAGAATTCAACAGGTGCTGAGTCTCTGTTCATGTTCTTTTCCAGTTCATTTGTTCCCTGTTGTTTATACTGAGTAATCTCTATTGTTCTGTCTTCATGGTCATTATTTCCTCTGTCGTCTCCATTATGCTGTTGAACCCATCCATGGAGCCTTCTATTTTGATTACGTATTTTTCAGATCTTAAATTTCCATTACTTTCTTCTTTGTATCTTCTATTTGTTTGCTGAGGCACACGTTTTTAAAGATTTGTTTGAAGTGTGTGTGTAATTGCTTATCAAAGCATTTTTATTATGGTTGCTTTACAATTCTTATCAGATAATTCCAACCTCTGTGTCACCTCATGTTAGCATCTGTTGATAATGGTCTTTCCTCACTCACGGTGAGATTTTCCTGCTTTTTGTTATGAACTGGACATTATGGATATTATTTTGTGAGAGTCTGGATCTTATTTAAAACTTCCATTATAGAAAGCATTTTCTGACACATGGCTGGGGTACTGACTCATTACTGTCAGGTGGAGGGTGCAGTCAAGGTCCCCATGTGGCTCCTTTGACACCTACTGTGTCACTCCTGGGGTCCTAACAGTCTTAGCCTATCTGCTGCCTTCTCTGCACTGTTTGGAGTATTCTCATGTTTGTTGTATATATAAGGTCCAGGAATTTTCTGTGTCTTATGGGGGTTAGGGAGACATACCTCTACTTCCTCTTGGTCTCAAACCAGAAGTCTGAAATGAAACTGATTTTAATATATTGTTGATGTATCTAGTGACATAGGGTCAATTCTTTTCAAATTAGAATAATAGATTTTTATATTATTTGGGATTTTCCGTGCACACGGTTTTCCAATCTGTGAGTAATACAGTTTTGTTCCATCCCTTCACTCTAATCATGTTTTTTGCTTTTTTTGTTAGTCCTTCCAGCGCCCTGCTGAGTAGAAGAGGTTGTAGTGAACATTCTTGTCTCATTCTCAGGCACAGGGCAGAAAGATTTCTAGTTTTTACCTGTAAAAATGATTTTTATTGTAGATTTTTAAAGATATTTTGATAAATGATAGGAAATTCCCTATTATTTCTGAGGAGGTCTCTTTCATTAAAAAATTGGTGATGTATTTTATGAGAAGCTTTGAATCTGTTGATACGATTATTTTTCTGTTTCTTCTTTCATGTTTGAAATGTATTAATTGATTTTGACTATGAGACCAATCACACATTCCATGTGAGAAGAACACACCAGCATGGTCATGATATATCATCCATTTTATACATCACTGGCTCTTGTTGGGAATATTCTGTGTAGGAATCTACAGCTAAGATCCTGTGAGAGAGCTTCCTGTTATTTTCCCCTTTTGTAGTTTCCTCATCAGCTTTCATATCAATTTTTTTGTGTCCCGATAAAAAGTATTAGGAGGAATAGTCCCTCCTTCTCTATTTTCGGGAGAAACTTATGTAAGTTTGGTATATGTTTATGTGTGTGTGTGTGTGTGTGTCCAGGTGTGTGTACGTGTGTATTCCGTAAGTGCGTAAGTGTTCAGAAGCATTCACCAGTGACACTTTCCAGACTCAGAGTTCACTTTGTTGGAAAACTTTTAATTATAGATTCAACATATTTAATATATATGACAATTCAGATATCCTATTTGTTTTTTATTTCCATCATTTTGGTAAATTGTATTTTTGAGGATTTTGTCCATTTCATCTAAATTTTCTGATAGATTGGCATAAAATTGATCATAATGACCTGTTATCTATTTAAAGTCTGTAGGATCTGTGATGCTGTCTTGATAGTGGTAATGTGTGTCTTCTCTCTTTTTCCTTGAGTTCTGTGGCTGGGCTTGATAAATGTGATTAATGTTTTCAAGAATGAAGTTTTTTGGCTTTATTGACTTTTCCCTATTTTTTATTTGACCTCCTTGGTAGCTACTCTTGTCATTATTATTTCCCTCTTATCTTCATTTGGAATAATTTGCTATTCTTTTTCTAAATTCTTGGTATGATACCTTAGGTCATTGATTTTTTAGGTTTTTCTTTTCTAAGATATTCATTCACTCATGGTTCTTAATTTTCCTATTTGGCAGGATTGATGTATAATATTTACATTATCATTCAATTTAAAACATTGTCTCGCTTCAGTTTTGGTTTTGTCATTTCACTTATGGATTATTGAAAATTCTGTTGCTTTTTTCCAAAATGTGTGGATATTAGTTATCTTTGACGGGAGAGTCAGCGAGTCCCAAAGTGTCCCAGAAGGTCCTGGTGGCCCATGTTAGGAGTTCAGCCTGGCTGGGGGTCATTAGGAGGTGTTCACTGGGGGCAGCTCCTGTGCCTTCTGGCGTCCCTGCAGTCTCCCTCCCTGGAGGGTGGGGTTGGGGTCCTTTCTGGGCTAGTGGATGGCCAGAGCAGCATACACGCTGGGCTCCACTGGGGGCTCCTCTGACTGGGAGGAACGGGGTGCTGTCTCCTGCCTGAGGGTCAAGTGGTTCAGCTGAGCGTAGGTCATGTCCTGGGGGTCTTCAGATGCAGCAGCCTGGAGCAGGGGAAGAAAGGGGCATTGGTATGTGGTTGGGGTGGGTTCATCCTGGAGTCCGGGAGAGGATGGGACCCACCTGTCTGTCCATCTGTCTGTCCTCTTCTGCTTGTCTGTCATTCGTGTCCAGTGATTCCTCTGACAGGAGGGAAGGAGAGGTGGCCACTCCCTGCCTGAGCCTTGATCTTGGGTGGTTCACCTTGGCATACGTCAGTCCCTGGAGGTCTTCATCATGGGGGCCCTGCTGGAGGGAGAGAGAGGGACAGAAACAGTGTCTCCCTGACCCCACTGCTGACCTCCTCCAGTCAATTGTCCGCACTGTTACAGAGTGAGGTCACTTCCTGGTGAAATCTTCAGGAACTTCCTAAGTCTTGGACATCTGGATGCTTTCTACAGTTGTGATTCTTATACTCACACGTTATCTCTTGCTCATTTGGCTGCAGCCATGTGGCCCATCTTCCTGAAAAAGCATGTTGCTGCCTCAGGACCTCCGCATCCGCTGTTTCCTCTGCCCCTCGCCCCCATGCACTCTACCCACTTTCTTTACTTTATTTTCCTTAACAGCACCTTGCACTCTAGGCCTCGCCCCATGTATTTGCATGTTATCTCTCACCCACGAGGTGAGCTCAAGGAGTGTGGAGACACTTTTCTCACTGCTGCACCTGCAGTACCTGAATGGAACCAGGTAAACAGTTAGCTCCCTGTGCACATTGATGGGTGAATGAATAAAGGGGGCCTAGGGGACTTGAGGGTGATTCACTTATTCATGCATCCTCTTGAGACGTGGGGGTGCACCCCAACAACCAGAAGGTCAGACAGAGGATGAGGACCCAGGAAAGGGGACCGCATCGGAAGGGCCATGAGGTCACAGAAACCAGGAGGAGTGAAGTCACAACAGGATGACCCAGGGTGCCCGAGAGGATTGGTCAGTGTGGGACGCTGCTGAGAGCTGGGGATGTGAGGACAAGAAGTGTCCATTGGATTAAGTTTGCCAACAGCAATGTCCTGGGTGGCCTGGACAGGAGCGAGGGTCTCACCTGATGGTCCAGCTTCACCCCCTCCTCGGACTGTGTGTCCTTCACGGCAGCATCTGCTGGGGCAGAACAGTGGGGTGTGTCTCTTGGCAGGATTCCCTGAGATCTCTCAGGGCTGCAGGCCCCCCTCTGCTCCCAGATGGGCCACTGAGGTCCAGGGGTGAGGAGATGTGCCTGAGGGCACTCATGTGGGACTTCAGTCCTTCTCACCCCGAATCCCCAAACCCTCCCAGCCCATTCCCCCATGGCTTCCTGCAATCTCTGTGCCCACCCCCCAGGGCGGCCCCTCCTCTCCTCTCACAGAGGGTCTCTTCCTGGGCATCAGCAGCTGGGATGGAGCTGGGGGAGGAGAACGGAGTGTTAGGGGCAGAGAGGGGGCCAGGGGCGGGGTGGGAGTCTGGGGACTCCTGGGCAGGAATTATCTGATCTGCAGGCTTCTGTCCTTGGGCTCTGGGTCTGCAGCCCCTGCAGGGAGTTGGACATCAGCCTGTCCCTGGGCTGGGTCACGATGGACAGAGTCTCAGTCCTGGGAGGTCCTGACCATCCCCCCTCCACATGGGATTTGAGAGGAAAGAAGGAAACCTTAACACACACTTGTGAGCATGTTTCAATATTTCATGAGATTGAAAAGATGAAAGAAATTCTTCAATGCATAAATGTGATGTCTTAAGTGTTTTCTTTAGGATTTTCTGATTTGAGATTCAGGAAATGTCTTTTTCTAGTGGACATTTCCATCCATTTTTTTCTTGGCTGGTGTCCTAAGCCCACGTCCTCCTGTGACCTGGGTCACCCTGTTCTCTACTCACCTGAGGTCCTGTGTTTGCCCTGATGTCGGTGTTGGAGGAGGAGGAAGAGGAGGAGGAGAGACAGCAGCAGGACAAAGGCCACCGAAACCCCAATCAGAACCTTCAGGTACCATTTGAGACCTGGAGTATAGGTGACGTCATGAATGAGCCAACGATGCTATTTAATTTAGCGCCTCCTGTGTGCCACACATGGGATAGGGTCTGTGCATTCATCTCCTCTCACTCACAACAATCATGCAACATGAGACTGCCACCCTCATCCACCCATTTCACAGATGAAGAAACTGAGGCACAGAGAGGTAAATCATGTGCTTCAGGTCACCCAACCTGAAGTGGCAGAGCTGGGACTGGAACCCAGAACTGTTGGTTCCCTTGTTTTTTTTATTATTTTTTATGCTGTCCTTTCACCCTCCAAGGAGAACACCAGTGCAGATCCTGCACCAAACCCGATCCCTGTCCCTGGTCCACCTCTCCAAGCCCAGGTCCGTCTCCTGCTCTGCAGAGGCCTGGCCCCCCACGTGGGGCTTGTGTGGACATGGAGCTTGAGTGTCTGGGAAGGGCAGGATGGAGGGTTCTGTCCTCCTTGAGCTCTAACAGGGCCAGGCCCCATGCTGAGGGCTTTCACCCTGAGGGAGGTAATGGGAGGCCTGCTGTGTAGAGAGGAACCTAGGACTTGGAGAGGAGCATGATGTGTCCAAGATCCTACAGGTGGGAAGTAGCAGAGCTGGGGTTTGAACCCACGAGGTGTTCTTTCCCTAACTCCAGGACTGCTGCTGGGAGGGCAGAGTTCCCTTGGGCTTATGGAGGAGAGCTCAGACTGTGTTCCCTCACACAGTGTCCAAGCAGCCTTCTCAGCCTTTGCAAGTGGAGAAATTGGTCCCAGTGAGAAGAATGAACTTTTCTCAGGTCACCATCTCAAGAAGTGGCTGAGCCAAGACCAGACCTGAGCTCCTTCCACCCACCACCTCCCCAGAGAGACCCTCATTTAGCCACTGTGGGCCTGACTCCATGGAGGAAAGTCCATCCTCGGGATCAGGACTGGAGGTGAGGAGGTGCCTGCCATTCTCCTCACTTCGGCCGGGCTTCCCTTCCTCCAGGATGGGCCCCAATATCTCCCTCTGCCATGAGTGCCCCACAACCTCTCCGCCCAGCCTCTGCAGTCCCTGGAGCCCCGTGTTCCCCTGCATCTCTGTCTGACTCCCAGCCCCCCGGGGACAAGCCCTGCCAGAGCAGGTCATCTTGGTCCCTCTGGGTATCGAGCCTCTGCTAGCCACTGCTCTTGTGTCTCTGGGTGAGGGGCTACTAGAACTAGAGACTGGAGGAAGATCAGGAGGAGTTGCCCCTGGCCTTTTCTCTTTTGGTCAGGCCTGAGTCCTTTCTGGTCTCCTCCACTCACCACAAAAGTATCCAGACCTCAGGGATGAGGATGAAGATGAGGATGAGCCAGGGATGGGAGTTGCTCTGGCTTTTTCCATCCCTCTGAGAGGGGAGATTCGCCTCTGGCTGACTCGCTTTCTGTGACCCCCTCACTCTCATCCAGCCCAGGGATGCCCTGGGGACAGGCACCTGAACTGACCCTGAGGACACAAGGGGCATGACTGGGGCTCCTCACCTGAGAACCTGAGCTCCAGGGGGTCACTGGGGAGTGACAACAGGTAGGGAGAAGTGCTGTTTGAACCATAGCACCTGTAGGTCCCCTCATGTTCTGAGGTGACAGGACCGATGGTAAAGTTGGCCTGAAAAGGTGCAGCCGTGTCCTGCAGAGGAAGGTGCTGGGGAGGAATAAGTGACCCCTCCTTGGACAGATGGAAGGTATCCAACCAGATCTCAGAGCGACACTGCAGGGTCACGTTCTCTCCCCAGAACACTGAGGGCCCCAGCTGGGCTGTGAGGGAGGGTTTCTCATACATTCCTGGGGGGGAGGAAGGTTGTGATGTGTAGAGTGCTGCCCCCTCCCCACATGCCCTTAACACTGAGCTAAGGAAACACTGTCCTCTCTCCAGGGACTCCAGCTGTGACCTCCTCTCAGCTCCCCTCAGTCTCTCTGGGTGTGTCTCTTTTATCTCCTTGCCCCTCACTCCCCCTTTCTCCCTCCCTCTCCCTAGACCACTGCCCCATCACAGCATCTACTCCAGGACCCTGTCCGTGGACCCCATCACCACCAGGGGTGACCCTGGGCCCAGTGCTCTGAGAAGACAATCAGGACATGGGGCTCCTCACCCGCGATCAGGATGTCCAGGGGGGCGCTGGGGGCCGACCACACATAGGAGAGGTTGTGTCCACCGTAGCATCTGTACCGGCCCCCATGGGTGTGGTTCACATGGCCCAGGGGGAAGTCAGGGTTGTGCTGCCCATGAAGACCCTGGGGGTGTGTGAGCCCCTCGTCCTTGGTCAGAGCAAATCTGTCAAAGCCGGCCTCTGAATGACACTGTAGGGTCAGGTTGTCTCCAGAGACCACCAGCGAGCCTGGCTGAGCTAAGAGGGAGGGCTCCCTGTACACGCCTGGAGAGAAGGGACAGTGGCATTGAAGGGGATGCACACCCCACATTGCCCACTGGGCCTGCAGTGAGAGTTCCCATTGGTCCGTCTTCAAGCCTCCTGCTTTGTTGTTCAGGCCCCAGCAGCCCAAGTCACCATCCTCCCACCATGCTCAGGGCTTCACTGGGCACGTATGTAAGTCATTTTGGTGTCCTAGGAAAGAGAAGTGTTGGGGGATCCCTCACCTGTGACCTCGAGATGCAGAGGGTTGCTGGGGTGTGACCACATATAGGAGTAGGAGCTGTGAGAACCATAGCACCTGTAGGTCCCCCCATGGGAGGTATTCACGGGGCCCACAGGGAAGACAGCTTGCCACCTCTGTTGATAGATCCTCGATTCCATGTGCCTGGACAGGTCAGCTGCCCCCTCCTTCAGCAGATGGAACATGCCCCTTGTGAACTGTGAGCTACAGGAGAGGGACACATTCATTCCTGACACCACCACAGGGCCTGGGTGGGCTGAGAGGGAGGGTGCGTTGAACACTCCTGAGGGAGAAGGAGGGAACTGGGTTAAAGGGGGACCATCAGCCCACATACCCCAGGTGTGGACTGTGAGAGCTGAGGTCCCGAGTGCCCACTCCATTTCCTTCTGCCTGTGAGGAGCAGCCCACAGTGGTAGGGGACCAGCTCCTCCCCCTTACCTGACACCACCAGGGGCAGGTGGTCACTGCGCTCTGACCGGCCGTTCTTGTGTGTGTGATATGCACACTGAAATAGCCCTGCAGTGTGTGAGCTCACAGAGTCAATGGAGAAATTGGCCTTGTTGCTGGAGTCCTGTGGGGCCTTTATATTGAAGGATTTAGAGCCTCTGTCTTTATACAGATGGTAGACATCAGCCTGCACAGACCCCTGACACCCGATGGTCACAGTGCTCCCCACAGTGACCATGGAGCTGTCAGCCCAGATGGAGGGTTTCGGGAGGGCTCCTGGAAAGAATCAGACCTGAAGTGTCAGGGGATCCCTTTTCCTTCAGCATCCCCAAATGTCACTCAAGACTCCTCCCAGACTGGTCACCTCAGCCCAGACCCTCTGACCTCCCCCAAGCTGCTCAGAGGAGTTCACTGGGCTGAAGCAGGTGGTGTAGGGGAGGACTCACCTGCGTGTACCTGGTTCCATGGGCCCCAACACAGCGCTGGAAGAGAGTTTCCTGTGAGGGCATGTCACCCCACCCACACATAGAAGTTCCCAGCCAGATCTGGGTCCCTGAACATGGTGGTCTGATCTGGGACTGAGCACATCTCTCCTCCTCCCAGATTTTATGACCCCCAGGCCTCCTGAGTCCCGGGGTCTTGGAGACTAGGACCTGTGAGGAGAGGAGATACTATGCCTCCTCTTTTCCCCAAAACTCACCAAGGCAGACAAGGGCAGTGAGGGCAGGTGTCCTGGCTCTGCCTCCCATGGTCCCCAGTGGAGCAGACGAATGATAAATACCACAGAGCCAGACAGGACAGACAGCCGCATGGACTGTGACAAGGACCAGGCTCCGTGTGACACGTCATGGGTTCCTCATCTGTTGCCTCACAGGAAGGGGAACAGCCCTCTCAGGGCCTCGCTCTGCACTCCCTAAAGTATGGAGACAAGGAGACAGCAGGTTGTGGGGACCCTCCAGACCAGATCCATGTCTCTGCACACCCACACACTCTGCCTCCACCTCATGCCAAACCCAAATCCAGAGAGCGACACTGGTCCCAGAACATGAGTCCTGGAGAGGGCAGGGGAGGATCAGCCCATTTTCTGTTCCAACTCTGACTCTGCCTCTTATAGAGGCTTTGTGAGCTTGGGCAAATCACTTCCCTTTGCCGAGCTTCTGTAAATGCGAATTTTCTTCCTTTATTTCATCAGCTGGGCAGCCAGTCAATATTTATTGAGCAGTTACCATGTCCAGTGTTGGTGCCAGGAGCTGGAGAGTCATTGCTGAAGCTTACAGATCTTTCCCTGGACTCATGGGGCTCAGATGAATGAAGACAAGGCATTACAAATACTCAGGTGGCAAACAATTCAGTTATAGTCTTGTTTTAATACAAGGTGAAAGAAACAAGAAAACAGGAGACAATGAGATTCAATAACAGGTAGACGTCCTGCAACCTGGGTCCTGGTTGTCAGGGGTCCTTCTGGTGAAGGAGTTACCTAAGAGGTGAACAAGGGTCAGCTCAGAGGTGGTGGCAAGGGGGCATCCTTGCCCAGAAAGATCTGAGCTCTTCTCAGAATTGAAAGCCATCAGGAGAAGGTTGAGCCTTGTCACACAGGATCCTGAGAACCATGCAAGTATTTTGGATTTTATCTTGAAGGCAATGGGAAGATGTTAAACAACAGATAGTATGAACAGATTTCTGTTTTAAAAAGACTACCACCATGCAGAGAATGTAATGCAGGGAGGTTCTTTTGATAATTAACTCTATTAATAATAAAACTCCAACATTACTCTGGCCCCGGGGTGGTGTGTTGATCAGTATTTTAAGTGTTTTCTTGAATAACCCTTGCACAAACCTATAACACAAAATACATTTACAGTTGAGTGGAATGAGACAGGATGGCTTTGTGGTCCCTCAGGTTGGAAAGGAGTTGGCTAGGATCAGACTGGCTGAGGGAGCAGCCCAAGGAAGGCACAGAATTGTTAAGTAGCTCAGTTTCTGGGTGTGTTTGGGGTGTGTGTCCTTAAGTGTGATGAGTTTGGTGGAGGAGGAGAGTTGTGTTTGCTGTGGCTGTGAGTTTAGCTCAGGCCTGATCGTTCACAGCCCTGAATATCAGATAGTGCACCTTGGATGTGTTTGGAAGATGGAAACTTTTTGAAGAGTTCTGAGCAGGACAGCATCAGACCAGATAGGGTTATTAGAAGAGTCATTTGGAGATGGTGAGAGGCATGAACTGGAGGAAGGAGAGGGTCCTGGATTGGAGGATCAGGAAGGAGGCTGATGTGATGACACAGATGAGATGCCCTGAGTCTTGCAATGGGTCAGGATATTGTTAAGAAGGACTCAGGGGGCACGGTGGTGTGGATTTGATGATTGGATGTGAAGTGCAAGAGCGAAGAACTCAAGGCTGTTCCACTCTCTGCCTTGGTGCCTGGAGGAGCCAGTGGGGCCATTACAGGGAGGAGGACCCTGGGGAGGAGGAGGCTGGGGAGATGCTTCGGAGACTGATCACCATTTCTCAGAAGAAAGCACAGCGCTCCCTCCTGATCTGGGATTGTGGATTTTCTTCCCCAAAAACACTTCCCTTCACTGACTTCCTTGTGTCTATAAGTCAGCACTATCTTTTTCTTCATCACCCTCCTTCAAAACCTCTGAGTCATTTCCACCTCCTCAGTGCCCCTTCCTTCCCCAGGCAGAAAACTTAAAAAAATTTTATTGTGGTCATATCGGTTTATAATATTGTGTAATTTCGGGTATACAGTATTATGTTTCAATTTCTATATAGACTTCATCGTGTTCGCCGCCAACAGTCAAATTTTTATGCATCACCACACATATGCGCCCCTTTACCACTCCCCCGGCCCCTCTGGTAACAGCTAATCTGTTCTCCTTATCCATGTGTTTGTTTATCTTCTGCATGTGAGTGAAATCCTAAGGTGTTCGTCTTTCCCTGCCTGGCTTACTTTACTTAGCATAATGCCCTCAAGGTCCATCCATGTTGTTGCAAGTACCACAATTTTGTCTTTTTTTTATCTGAGTAGTATTCCACTGTGTATATATACATACACCACATCTTCCTTGTCCATTCATCCATTGAAGGGCACTTGGTTTGCTTACACATCTTGGGTATTGTGAGTAATGTTGCAGTGAATGTAAGGATGCATAAATCTCTTTGCATTGTTGATTTCATATTCTTTGTATAAATACGCAGTAGTGGGATAGCTGGATCATATGGTATTTCTATTTTTAATTTTTTGAGAAATCTCCATACTGTTTTCCATAGTGTCTGCACCAGTTTGCATTCCCACCAGCAGTGTATGAGGGTTCCCTTTTCTCCACATCCTCTCCAACATTTGTTATTTGTCCTGTTAACTATTGCCATTCTGACGGGTATAAGGTGAAATCTATTGTAGTTTTGATTTGCTTTTCCCTAAAAATTAGTAATGTTTACATCTTTTCCTATGCTAGCCCTAATAATTAGTGATGTTGAACTCTTTTCGTATGCCTATTGGCCATCTGTATATCTTTTTAGGAAAAATGTCTGTTCATAGCCTCTGCCCATTTTTTGATGTGGTTGGTTGTTTTTTTGTTGTTGTTGAGTTGTATGAGGTCTTTATATATTTTGGAAATTAACCCCTTGTGGGATATGATTTACAAATATTTTCCCCCAGTTGGTGGGTTATCTTTACATTTTATTCCTGGTTTTCTTTGCCTTGCGGAAGCTTTTTAGGCTGATGTAGTCCCATTTGTTTACTTTGTTTTTGTTTCCCTGGCCCAAGTAGACATGGTATTCGAAAAGATGCTACTAAGACTGATGTCAAAGAGTGTACTGCCATATTTTCTTCTAGGAGTTTTAAGGTTTAAGGTCTTACATGCAAGTCTTTATTCCAATTTGAGTTCATTTTTGTGCATGGTGTAAGACAATGATCTACTTTCATTCTTTTGCATGTGGCTGTCCAGTTTTCCCAACACCATTTATTGAAGAGAATTTCCTTTCTCCATTGTGTGTTCTTGGCTCCTTTGTCAATGATTAACTGTCCGTAGATGTGTGGTTTTACTTCTGGGCTTTCATTTCTGTTCCATGGATCTGTGTGTCTGTTTTTGTGCCGGTACCACACCATTTTGATTACTATAACTTTGTAGTATATTTTGAAGTCAGGGATTGTGATGCCTCCGGCTTTGTTCTCAGTATTTCTTTGGTTATTTCGGGTCTTTTGCTGTTCCATATATATTTTAGGATTTTTTATTCTATTTCTGTGAAGAAGATCATTGGTATTCTGATTGGAATTGCATTGATTCTGTAGATTGCTTTAGGTAATATAGACATTTTAACTATGTTCTTCCAATCCATGAGTACGGACTATCTTTCTATTTCTTTATATCTTCTTCAGTTTTTTTCAATAATATCTTATAGTGTTCAATGTATAGGGCTTTCACCTCCTTGGTTAAATTTTTTCCTAGACTTTTTGTTATTTTTGTTGTGATTCAAAATGGGGCTGTATTCTTGAGTTCTCTTGCTGTTAGTTTGTTATTAGAGTATAGAAATTCAAATGACATCCGTAAGTTGATTTGTACCCTGCAACTTGGCTGTAGTTGTTGATTATTTCTAATAGTTTTCTGATGGATTCTTTAGGGTTTTCTATATATGCGATAATGTCATTCACAAACAGTGAGAGTTTCAATTCTTTGTTTCCAGTTTGAATACCTTTTATTTCTTTTTCTTGCCTGAGTGCTTTAGCCAAAACCTCCAGTACTATGTTGAATAGGAGTGGCAAGAGTGTTGTCTTGTTCCTGTTCTCAGAGGGATGGCTTTTAGTTTTTCACCATTAAGTGTGATGTTGGCTGTGGGTTTGTCCTATACGGCCTTTATTATGCTGAGATACGTTCCTTCTATACCTATTTTATTGAGAGTTTTTTTTATCATAATGTGATGTTGAATCTTGTCAAATGGTTACCCTGCATTTATTGAGATGATCATGTTCTTTTTATTCTTCATTTTGTTAATGTGGTATATCACATTGATTGATTTACAAACGTTAAATCATCCTTGTGTCCCTGGAATAAATCCCTCTTGATCATGATGTACGATCTTTTTAATGTATTGTTATATCTGATTTGCTAACATTGTGTTAAGGATATTTGCATTAATATTCAGCAGCATTGTTGACCCGTAAGTTTCCTTTTTTGATTTGTCCTTGTCTGGTTTTGGTATCAGGGTAATGTTGGCCTCATACAATGAGTTAGGAAGCAGCCCATCATCTTCAACTTTTTAGAAGAATTTGAAAAAGGTAGGTATTACATCTTCTTTCAATGTTTGGTAGAACTCACCAGAGAAGCTGGCTCTGGGCTTTTGTTTTTTAGGAGGTTTTTGATTACTGTTTCAATCTCTTTTACTGTGATTGGTGCATTCAGCTTCTCTATTTCTTCCTAATTCATTTTTGGAGGGTTGTATGATTCTAAGAATTTATTCATTTCTTGTAGGTTAACCAATTTGTTGGCATATAGCTTTTCATATTATTCTCTTATAATCCTTAGTATATTTGTGGTATCCATTGTAATTTCTCCTGTTTTGTTTCTGATTTTATTTATTTGAGCCTTCTCTCTTTTTTTTAGTGAGTCTAGCTAAGGTTTTGTTAATTTTGTTTATCTTTTCAAAGAACCAGTTCTTAGTTCCATTGATCCTTTCTATTTTCTTTTTAGTCTCTATTGCATTTATTTCCACTCTGATTTTTATTGTTTCTTTCCTTCTACTGACTTTGGGCTTCATCTGTTCTTCTGTTTCTAGTTCTCTCAGACATAGTGTTAGATTGTTTATTTGCCATTTTTCTTGTTTCTATGGGTAGGCCTGTATTGCTATCCATGTCTCTCATTATACTGCTTTTTTTGCATCCCCAATGTTTTGGTATGTAGTGTTTTCATTTTCATTTCTCTCCCGGTATTTTTTGATATCTCCTTTGATTTCTTCACTGATATAACAGTTTTTCAGTAGCATGTTGTTCTCTACATTTTTGTGACTTCTCTAGCTTTTCTTTTGTAGTTCCTTTATTGTTTCATACCATTGTGGTCTTATCACAGCTTTTTGATTTATTTATTTTGTTCATTATTCCAGTGCTTTTGCTGGAATAGTAAATGTCATAGTGAGCATTCGCATCTCATTCTTGATCAGAGGCAGAAAGATTGCAGGTTTTTACCTCTAAAAATTATTTATTGAAGATTTTTTTTTTCTGAGGAATATTCTCCCTAAGCTAACATCTGTCACCAATCTTTCTCTTTTTCTTGAGAAACATTAGCCCTGAGAAAACATGCTGCCAATCTTCATCTATTTTGAATGTGGGTAGCTGCCACAGCATGACTGCTGATGAGTGGTGTAGGTCCACGCCTGAGTATTGGATATTCAGTCTATAGAATATTAACAGGTGGACAATACATATTTAAAGTGCTCCTTTAAATCCTTCCCACCTCCCATCATCCCCATCCTCACAGACCCTGCGGGAAGGAGGATAAACATCTCTCTTGGGCATGTGTTCAGGGTGACTAGACGCCTTCATTCCTTTTAGAAGAGGCCTCAGTCCCAGAGCATGAAAGGATATATGTCCCCCCTGATTCCTATACTGACCACAGCCTCAAATGCTGATGGAGACTTTGGCAATCAGAGGGGGAAGTTGACTAGCCCAAGGTCACAGAGCTGGGAGATGGCAGAGCTAACATTTACACAGGAACCTTCTGCCTCCCCAGGATTCATAGATTGAATTAAGAGATCTCCCTTTTCACCTTTTGTGGTGCTCTTTTCTACGCACGATGGACAAGTACTTGTAGGAATTCCTGGGAAAAATGACAGAGAAGGGTGAGCCAGTGTCCTTCCTCGCCCACTGAGGTAGGACCATTCCTCTGGAAGGTTGGTTCTCTGTCCACCCCTCACTCTGTCATCCCCCCAAGAACTGATGGGGCCTTCTGGTCCTTCTACCTTAATACCTTGAGAAGTTACTTCCTTTTTGAGACATGATGGTGTAAAGAGGCACTAGAATATGCCTGGTGATGAAAGAAAGCTATGATCATGAGACATTATGTCCCCTCGGGTGATAAACACCTATGCTCCTCAACTGAGAAATCATATGTGTGTCAGAGGGGCTTCTGGGAAACAAGTAAGAGTGAGGGGCTGATGTAACCTCTGATCTCCCCAAATTCTCTCCAGCCTCTCCTCCACCTGGGTCTGCCCTGACCCATTTCTTCATTCACCTGGATACATAGGATCCCAATGTGGGCATCCACACAGGAGGTGGAGGAGGGTTTGGAGGTGCCTTAACTACCATCCTCTCTTTTCCTCTCTGTATTTCTCCTGCTTCCTTTTCTTCAGAATCCCTAAGATTCCCCTATTGCCAATATTTGCCCTTTTGCTGTAGCTCCATGATTTAGTGTATTGTGAGACATGGGACAGGATGATGTTTCTCACTTGTGACAGAAATGTTCAGTGGGTCACTCAAGTCTGAGCACTCACAGGGAGAATGATTGAAAGAGCCATAGAACCTATAGGTCCTGCTGTGGGCTGGGGTTGTAGGGTGCAGAGGGAAGATGGACTAGAATACTCCCCTCCAGGGAGACGGTGTTCACGGACTGTCTCTCTCTCTCTAAGTTGATGGTCCAGGTCAAACAGTTCACAGACTCACAGAACAAGGTCAGATTCTGTCCTGACATCATCACGGGGCCCACCTGGGCTGAAAGAGTTTTCTTGCGTATTCCTAGGAGAAAAGAGTCATTAATCTGAGAGCTCAAGTCTTATCCCACTGTCCTTGCTCATGACAGATCATTCTCTGTTCCCGTTCTGGGGTGCCCACTCTGTGTGTCTTCTAGTGCCTCTAGGTCTCAGCTTTATCTCTGCAGTGCTGACTCTTTGTGTGTGTGTCCACGTGCGTGTCTTCTCAGGACTCTGCTTCTCCCTGATTCTCTATAGCTTTCTGACTCTGTCTCCATGTCTTACTGCTCCTAGAAGCCATAAGACACATGAAGTTCTCTCGAAAAATGCAACCAATTAGCCATTTTGGGGACCCTCAGAAAACATGTTGTTGGCCTTAGGCCCCATGACAGAGAACAAGGAGATTCTGGAGTAAAAAGTGCCAAAATCTCCGTAGGATCTGTGAGAACCTCATTATGCAGGGAGAGCCAGCACCCCAGGTGGGGGGAGTGACCACTTGGTGGTGGTGACCACTCGTCCCTCTTGTTCAGGAGGACACGTTAAACCACGTCATGATCATTACGTGGTCCCAGTCATTGTTGAGATCACTCATCACCTGGCTGCAGGTCTGTCTGGTGAGTCCCTGTGTCCTCACCACAGAGGAAGGGGCTGTGGAGTTAAAGGGGAAACTGACTCCCAGTGTCACTCAGTGCATGAGCTGGGACACCCCTCATCCCTGTGCTCAGGAGTCTTTCTCAGTCCCTCTTTCTCATCCCCTGTCTCATGCTCTGTCTCTGTCTTATTGGTTTTCTCTTTGGATTATAACAAGGTCTCTGTTTCTTCTCCTTTCCCTCCCTCCCATCCACTCTCTCTTGAGTTTGTCTGTAACTATTTATGTCTGTCTTTCTCTCCCTGTACTAACATTGTACTCAACACCACATCACACCCTGAGGCTCCAGGGCACAAAGAGAACAGAGGCTGTGCTGGCTGCACTCTCCTGTTATCACGATGTCCAGGGGTTCACTGGGGGCCAACCACTCACCGGGGAGTGACTGAGAAAGCTGTAGCATCTGTAGGTTCCCACATGTGCAGTCATCATAGGGACCATGGAGAAATGAGCTCGGGTGTGCCTGGCGGGAATCTCCTCTACTAATTGCTGAGAATTCTGTGTGTCCCCCTCCTTGAGAAGGATACATGTGTCCAACACCAGTTCTGAGTGACAGCACAGGGCCACAGTCCCTCCTGCAAACACAAAGGAACCTGGGTGGGATGAGATGATGGGTTTTGTGAACACACCTGGGAAGAGAGAGTGAGTTTCCACGTGCCCCCTCCTCACCCTTCTCCTGATATTGTCAGAGTGATTTCCACCTCCCTCAAGCCCAAAGCTGTCTCAATGCCTTCCCATGCCTTTGTTACTTCATTTTCTCTGAGCCTCATTCTCCATCCTCTCCCTCATGACTTTTATAGCCTGGATTTCACTGCCTCATCTCCGTCTGTTTTTCTGTCTCTCTTGGCTAAATGCCCTCAACCTCCTCAGTGGTGATTCTAAGCTCTGTGAACTTTAGATCCACTCCCCACGCTCTTGGCTCCAATGGGATCTGGACTCTGAGTAGGGCCATCTTGGCACAGCATGGATATTGGCTGGGGAGGACTTCTCTTACCTGTGACCATGATCTCCAGGGAGTTACTGTGTCCTGGCCATACAAGGGGGATGTGGTTGCAAGTTCTGGAACATCCATAGACCCTTGCATGTGTTGTGGTCACGGGGCTCATGGTGAAGGGGTTGAAAAGACCTTTCTGGAGCTCAGTGACATGGGTCACATCTAGTTTGAATATTTTGAATATGACATATTGAAGGGGGAACTGACTGAAGAGTCACATTCCCTCCTAGGGGAACCACAGTGCTCTACCAGGCTGACAGGGAGGGCTGGTCGTGTCCACCTGGGAGAGAGGGAGGCACAGTCTTAGAGAGGAAAATGGGGAGCATCCCCTCCCCTCACTGCCAGTAGGGTGCTTTTCCTCCTTTATACACTTTCAAGGCTTCTCATCCAAACCAGGGCCCATGATGCTCAAAGAGAACTCATGGGGGGCCAGTGACACAGCCCAACCTGCAGGGACATGACAGGTATTCCCAGTTCAAGAAATTTTCTTAGAGTGTTGATAAAATGTTGAAGAAAAGTTCTCTTAAAATTTCTCAATAATAAAAAATATGCACGCAAGAGATGGGTGAAATCTAAAGGATTTAAGCAACATAAGAAAAAACTAGGAAACTCATTGAGAAACATGTTCCTTCACCAGGATGTGGTACATGGTCCATGAAGACATTGCCCTCTGAACATCCCTTCTCAGACTCTGGTAGCAGGAACACCCTTTATCTCAGCATCAGGAATGGGCTGGAGAATCTGAGATGTTCTTGGTCCTCAGAGGGTTCCATGTAGCCCAGCATGGGGTCCTTCCCTCTTCATGGAGATTATTCTAATCCATCCCCAGAGACTCCAGATTGTGCACATCATGGGATCCCTCAGGAGATTGGCTCAGGCCACAGAAGGTGTCCAGGGAGGCTCTCTAGGACAAAATTAGAGCCTAGGTATACCAGCTAGCCCCACTTCTTGTGCTCTCAAGTGATTCCTGTCCAGCTCACCCAAGTCATTTGCATCACCCAATCCTGTGCTCCACCCCTCCCACCTGGGGCACCATTTGTGTCTGGCCAACTCAGCCACCTGGGACTGCGGGAGGACTCACCCAGAAATGCCCAGATCTTCTGTACCAGACAGGATCTCAGAAGGAAAATCACATCAGAGATGATTTGTCCCATATGCATCCTACCCTCCTAGGAACGGTCCCTTGTCTTGGATATTAGCCTTGGCAGGTCAGCCTGGGCTCAGACAGCAGATGAACTCAGCTTCCCACAGGCCTCCAGCCCTGGGCTATAAAGAGCTCACGTCTTCAGGACAGGGTTTTACACAATCAGCATCTCCTCCCTTCCCTTCAGGCCTTACGAAAACACAAGAGGCTGATGATTTTGGGGCACATGGCACTACTTCTGTTGGGCCAGGAGCAGGAGCTGAGCAAAATTCGAAAATGAACAAAATGTGATTTCCAGGGCCCAACTTCAGTTTGCAGAGTTTACAGGTGCCCCACCACACGGGAAGATGACCAGCTTCTTCCCACGCTAAATATGGGAGGTGCTGTGGATAAATACAGAAAATGTTCATGGTTCAGCATAGCCCCTAATGAAGGCCTGACATAAACCTCATCACTGAACAACATCTCATATCCAAGTTTCAAATTTAATTTTTCTACCTCCAAAATCATATAAAGCAACTTACTGCCTTTTTTTAGATATATGCATGATTCAATTTATAATATGCCACATTCTTCTGCTAAATTAACACATATTTATTGTTAACGTTGTAAAATATTTTTAGATAAAAATAAAGTACTTATTCTATTATTTTCAAAACTATGTTAATTGCAAATTAAGAAATGCTTGCAAATTTTAAAATTTTCCCACCAAGCATCAAGCAAGCTTGATTCTGTGCTACTAGCACAGAACAGAACATGCAAATTCTGGCTGTTGAAGTTCTATGTAAAATTCCTCTTGACTCACAAGTCAAACTCAGAAATCCCTCTCTCACTTCCACACAACCCAAATAATACATGTACAGCCATGTGCCACTTATTGATGGGGATATGTTCTGAGAAATGTGTCCTTAGGTGATTTCATCCTTGTGTGAGCATCATAGAGTGTACTTACTCAAACCCAGATGACACAGCCTACCACACACCTAGGGTCTACGGTACTAATCTTATGGGACCACCAATGTGTATGTGGTCCTTCATTGACTGAAACGTCATGATGCAGTGCACGACTGTATACACACATGCGTATGTGAAACATGAATACATACATAGATATATGTAAATATAATACTGAAAGTACTTTCAAAAAACCCCATAATATTCTCTGAAAAAATAAATTATTTCAAGGAAAAAAGCGTAAAATTAACACTGAACCTGAAAAAAGGATATTCACGATAATAATGTCATCACTTCTGTGGTCTCCTATCCATCCCCGCACTTCCCATGACATGAAATAACCACCATTCTGGATCTTCTGTTCACCTCTTCCGTGTTATTTTTGTAGATCTGGTTCTGCAGTGCAACATCGTGTGTATAGTTACCCACACTGTATTGTACACTTAACATTTTGTTAAGAGGTTAAATCTAATGCTGTGTCCTTAACACAATAAAGTAATTTAAAAAAATCAGAAATATGTGATAAAATGGTACATATCTTTCCCTCTAGATATGATGAGTATTGGGGATTATCTGTATAGTAACCTACTAATTAACAAGTGTAAAATTACATATTAAGTTATGTGTTAGAAGTACATCCCATGGAGCTAGGATAAGAGATGACAGGAGATGAAAACTCATCTGGGACAAGATGGAAGACCTTGGTTTGATGAGGTGACATTTGAGGACAGAGCTGAAGGTTGAGAGGGACTTCCCACCTCAGGTGAATGGGAGAGAAATAGAGAATTCCAGGAGGAGGCAACAGCATGTGGAAGGAACCTTTGATCTGAATTTTGGAATTCCATTCAATAGTCCTTATCTTTACATGTGTCTGCTCTTTGCATTCTTCTGTAAATTGGTTGTAGCATCATTATAGTTCCTTCATTAATAATGAGCTAAATAAAAATGTTAACTTGTGTTAAAACGGTAATGATTTTATCTGAAAAAAATATCATTTACTAAAATATATGTAAGAAAAGGAATGTTGGCTGTAAGTTGCACACGTCTGTGTCTTAACCCGCTCCTCCCACCAGCAGAAAAATGCAGTAACACATGTGCTGTGTTGCATAGCTTGCAGAACTCAGATCAGGAGACACACTTTTAACATCTAACTGCACAGGTCAAGTTCTACTTCATTGTGACAATGAGCACCAAGGAGAAAAACTGAGAATTATGGGGAAAACCATGACTCTTCTCTTGATCTTGGATGGTGGGTTTTCTTTCTACCAAGCGTTCTCTCTCATGGCCTTCTCTTCGAATCTTGCAACGCCATCACCCCGTCTTCCTGGAAACAAAACTCTGAGTCACTTCTGTCTCCTCAGTGCCTCTTGTGTCCTTTCTCAGATATCTCCTCCTGATCCTGTGGTCCTGTTTTCCAATGTTATGGGTCATTGAATTGGGTTAGGGCTCTGAATTTGAAGTGAAAGCTGACACTTTTATTTAAATATTCACCCATCATCCACTGCCTGTGTGACTTTGGGTAGTAAAGTCCAATCTCTGAGCCTCAGTTTCCTCATTTGGAACAATTTATCATGAACCCAACTAGTCAGAGTGGGCGTGTGGGTCAGTGTTGCCTGGGTCATGGGTGGAGCTCAATCTGCATTAATTTCCAGACTGGAATAAGATCAGTGGGAGTTGGTGTGTGACAGGATCACTATGTAAGACTCCACAGTCAAGGTGGATGATTGATATGCCAACTCAAGAGCCCTAGTCAGCTCCTAAACACTGAGAAATGCTATTTATAATATTTCTGAAATATATAGTCACAGCCAAATGCAGAAAATGAGAGATGAGTGTTCCCAACATTGAGAGGGAAGCACAACAGATAAATGATGCCAAAGCTGAGTGGCCATTGGTGTCTAGGACTAGCAAGGGGTCATTGTAGAGGGGGTTTCCACCAGTGTGTGGACACATGACTGGAAGCCCAGGATCCTCACAAGCAGGGAAGGGATCAGGGCTCTGGAGTGAATTTGGAGGATGTGTTGCTCCTTTCCCAGTTTTTTTGGATGGACACTGGGATATCTCTGCCCACTGACCTCAGCCCATGGTCTGCGCTGAGCCAGCTCCCCTGTGTGTGCATAGAACTGATTCACAGCAGTGTAGGCAGACATGGATGTCTGCCCCACCTGTGAGTGTGAGGCTTCCATTGGAATCATCCTTACCATATACAACCCTGAGATTTGGAGAGTGGGTACCACAGGGCAGAAGCAGCTGCAAATATCCCCCTCAACATGCTTGACTCCCAGCACAGGCCTGGGAGAAAACCTCTATGGAAAATCAGGTGAGTGGAAAGTCTTCCAATAAGTGTGGGCAGCAAAGAGGAGTCCTGATAATGATGGGCAGTGCTACAAAGACAATCTACAGACTCATTAATGGGGATTATCATATCCATGGAAACAGAATGGTAGGCATATATGAGACTCATTTTAAATTAAGCGTGTGTTTACATATCTGAAAATTAAAGGAGGAAATTGAATTTTTGAGGCAAGAAGGTGGGTTATGCTGTAGAAGAAGCCATTCAATCACTCTATGTCTTTTGATAATCTAATTATATTGATAGTGATTATAGATACGTAAGGACTTACTTTTGCCATTTTATTAGCTGTTTCCTGACTCTTCTGTAGTTTCTTTGTTCCTTTCTTACTAAGATGAGGGGATAACAAGGTCAGAAATAGCAGATTCACAGAATGTCATCTATGAGAACTTCTGATGTAGAAATTCCACAGGAAAAAAGGAGCCACTTTTCCCCTGTGCACTTTCTCCAATTCCCCCTCACTGGGGACCAAGATGAGACCAGGTCTCCTAATTATGGTTCAGTCTGGAACCAAGACCTTGTGTGATCTCCACACTAGTGCCTAATGGGGTTGACCCACATCTCTGAAATAACCCCTGCATCTGTATTGGTGGCCTCTATCCCAATTCAGATTCAGGGTCATGATGGATTCTACAACTCATATGAATGATTTTAAAGCATTAATTCCATATCCTGTGTTATTGGGAAAACTGTTTCTTCAGAGACCCAGTATCTCCTCTGGGAAGTAGCTCATTGTCTGACTGGGCTCAAATGAGGATGAACAAGCAGATGGTGATTATATTTTGAGGGAACATCAATGGTAACATTTGAAGTATTTGCTGTAAGAAATCAAGAGCAACTTTGGTTGATATTAGTGTCAAGTGAATGCTATGGCTTTCTCCATCTTGATTCAATACCACCTTGCTAAATTGTATAGAAGTGAAACAAAAGTTTTGAACAGAAATGTGTTATTTACCAGTAATAACAAGTGGAATTATGAGTCAACAAACAAAAGTCAAGAAGAACACCGTCATTATTCCAGATGGTGGTTTCCATCTTGAACAAAACTCTCCAAATTACCTTATAGTTTACCACCATTATGGGTCCCACAGGATTCTTTTTCTTCCTTTATTTATAAAGTTAAACTTAATTTTGGTTCTCTAAATAATAAATGTTGTCTCCTTTAGAACTGTATTATGGAAATGAATAATCCTACACTCATGTGTCTTAAAAATTCCCTTCATTCACTCACCATCATGTTTGAAAATTGATCTGTATTACTGTTTGTTGTTGTTTTCTGCATTCAGACATTTTATTATTTTTTAAAGGCGTAATTGACATATGACATTATGTTAACTACTTGTAGTTTTACTTTGTGCGTTTTACTGCCAGAAATATTCCATTGCAAATGCATAACAAAATATTCATTACTTATGAGATTTATTTCTATGGTTTGTGTCTAAAATGAATGACACCCCTGTCAATATCAATGTGTTCATAAATATATTATTGATTACATGTGCCTATTTTAGTCCTGGGTGTGTAAATATATATATATATATACATATATATATATATATATACATTTATTAGATAAAAGAAAGAGACACACAGTTTTGTGTCTCTTTCTTTTAACTAATGTTCTACTCCCCAAATTGACTGATGATAATTGTTATCTACTCCCCAAACTGATTACAGCAATTTGCGCTCCTCACAGAAAAATATTGACAGTCTAAATACTCAATATTTTACTCCTCCAGTTGATTTTGCCCTTTCTTTGGTTTCTAATATGGATATACCAGGATTTCAACATCACAACTTCATTGACGTGGGAGTGTGGAGACCTTCTGGAGAAGGAAAAACCAAGACAAGGTAAGGTTAGCACAAGTGTGGCAAGGGGCTGGCATCCTTGACCAAGAAGAGGGTGAACCAGTCCAAGAACTGTGAATCATCTGGTAATGCTGCACCCTGGTCACAGAGTCTTGGGCACCCTGAAGTATTTCTGAATTTTATCTTTCAGTAACAGGAAAATTTTCAGTAAAGGAAAGTGTAGACAGATTGCTATTTTGAGAAGAACAACACTCTGCAGGGACTGTTCTATAGGAAGACTGTATTGATATACACAATGATACAACTCCATCATTAATCCGACCCTTAGATGATGAGTCGGTCAGTAATCTAAGTGGTTTATGAGCATTTCTTATGTAACCCTGACAGAAATCCTACAACAAAAATACATTCACAGTTGAGTGGTATGAAGCAGGAGGAGTTCTCTGTCATTACCCCAGTCTAAGAGGATTGGAGAGTAGTTTGCTATATTGA
Organism: Ceratotherium simum simum; assembly: GCF_057802395.1. Classification (NCBI taxonomy): domain Eukaryota; kingdom Metazoa; phylum Chordata; class Mammalia; order Perissodactyla; family Rhinocerotidae; genus Ceratotherium; species Ceratotherium simum. Next base: position 5,728,361 of record NC_141932.1, read on the forward strand.
AATTGACTCCAGGAGCTGCCCATGAGAAGGGGCACATAGTAATTTCTCAGTTTGTATGTGTGTTTGGGGAGGAGTGCTGGTCAACCAGAGTGAGTTTGTTTTGTAGGGAGGAACCAATTTTGCTGGTGCTGGGGAGTTTACCTCAGCCTGATCATCAACTTCATTAAGTGCCAGGTGGAGATAGTTGGACCTTACTAGAAGGAAGGAGGAAACCTGTGGAAGGTATTTGTGTAGGGTAGGGTCAGTGAAAGACAAGTTTGGGGACTTGAGAATAAAATATTTTATCAGGGAGTGAGGGCCTGGGAAGAGGCAGGGTGGAGGCTGATGGGGTGGCAACAATGAGACGTTTTGAGCCTTCAGCTGAACTTGACTGTGATGATGGTCCAGGGTCAAGGAAAGAAGGGCTTAGGGGCAGAACTGTGGATTTGTTCATTGTATGTGAGGTGGAAGAGAGCGAAGAATGGAGGACTCTTCCACTCTCTGTCTTGCTTGACTGGAGGAGCCAATGGGGCCATCACAGGGTGGATGACCCCAAGAGGAGAAGGAGGCCTAAGGAGATGTTTATAATGCTGTCAACTGACTCGCAGAGGGAAACACACCTCCCTCCTGGCCTGGGTCTGTCGTTTTGTCTCACAAACACTTCCTTTCTCTAACTTCCTTGGTTATATCGGCAACAGCACCTTCTCTTCATCATTCTCCACCAAAACCTCTTACTCATTTCTGCCCCCTCACCACCTCTTGTCCCCAGGACAATAACTCTTCACCTGATACTGAGAATTCTGTCTCCATGCTTTGAACAAAAGCACTAGTTGGAGAGAATTCACAGGTATGTTTTTGTTGTTTTTCCAATCATCAGTTGGTGGACATTTGGGCTTTTGTCACTTTTTGTCTATTGTGAATAGTTATTCTATGAACACACTTGCATAAGTGTTTGCTCAAATACATGTTGGCAATTCTTTTTTCTTTTCTTTATTGTGTTAAGAGCATTTAACATAATATCTATCCTCTTTACAAATTTTCATGCACAGTGTGGTATTGTTAACTATAGGAACACAGTTGTATGGCAGATCTCTAGAATTTATTAATCTTGCATAACCAAAACTTAGACCTAGAAGGGGAATTTCTAGGTCATATGGTAATTCTGGGTTTAACTTTTTAAGGAACTGCCAAACTGCTTTCCACAATGGTCAAACCATTTCACCATCCCACCAACCATGTATGTGGACTCAGATTTCTCCACATCCTGATCAACACTTGTTATTTTTTTCAAATTATGCTCTATCTAGTGGCTGTGAAGTGGCAACTCAGTGGTTTCGTTTGCATTTCTCTAATTGCTAATGAGTTGACCAACTTTCACGTGCTTGTTGTGACAAACATATGCTTGTTTCATATACTTTTTTGGTACATCTTTGTAGAAATGTCTATTCAAGCCTTGGGACTGTTTTTTAATTGAGTCATTTTTTTGTTTGTTATGTTAAAGGTATTCTTTATATATTGTGGATGCTAGAACCTTATTAAATATATTATTTGTAAATATCTTTTCCAATTTCATAGGATCAGTTTTACACTTAATAAATATTTTAAAATTTGATGATGTTCAATTAATCTATTTTTTTATTTGTTGCTTGTCCTTAAATGTTATATCTAAGAAACCATTGTCAAGTCCAAGGTTATAAAGATTGATTGCATATTTTTCTTGAAGAGCTTTATACTTTTAGCTCTTATATTAATCCATTTCAAGATAGTTTTTGCATACTTGTGTGTAGGGCTCCAGCTTTTTTATTTTGCCTGTGGATATCCAGTTTTCCCCACACAATTTGTTGAAGAGACAATTAATTTCCCATTGAGTGGTCTTGGCACCTCCATCTATAGTCAGCTGCTCAAATGTATGGGTTCATATCTCATCATTCAAATTTATTTCATGAAGCTATATGTCTGTCTTCATGCCAGCACCACACTGATGTGATTACTCAGGCTTTATAGTAAGCTTGAAATCAGGAAGCGTGAGTTATCCACCTTTGTTCTTTTTTTCAATATTTTTTGGTTCTTCTGAGTCTTTTGAAATTACCTTGAATTAGAGAAGTGGCATTTTCATTTCTGCAGAAATTGCCTTTGGGATTGTGAAATGGATTGAATTGATTCTGTAGATTGACTTGGAGTGTATTGTCATCTTTACTATGTTAAATCTTCCAAGACATGATCCTGGAATATCTTTTTACGGGATTTTCAAATTTTCTTCAGCATATTAAAAAAATCTACAGTGTATAAATGTTGCACTTCCCTTGATAAATTCATTCCCATGTACATTTTCTTTTGAATGCAGTTATGAGTTGAACTGTATCACCTATGATGATGTGTTGAAGTCCTCAGTGCCTGTACCTGTGAATGTGAGGTAAGATAATATTGCAATGAATTAAGACAGGCCCTAATCTGGGATCTCTGTAGTTCTTATCAGAAGCAGAGAATAGGCAGGAATCCATGAGGAGATGTCAGCCATATGAAGATGGAGGCAGAGAGTGGAATCGTGTTGCATAGGAGTTCCTTGGGCCAACAAGAGCTAAGAAGAGACAGGAAGGACTTTTCCCTACAGCCTGCATAGCGAGCATGGGCTTGCTGACCCCTTGATTGTGGACATCTGGTCTCCAGAATTGTAAGAGAATAATTTTCTGTTGTTTTAAACCACTTATTTGGTAGTATTTTGCTACAAAAGCCCTAGGAAACTAATACAAGGTAGAAATGCATAGTGTTTTCAAGACTGGGCTCTGGTATCTGGCAGCCTGGCCTCATTCCTGGGTCTTTTACTCTTTGCCTCTGTAACTCTGAGCAAGCTGCGTGATCTCTGAACCTCAACATCCTCAATTTGAAAATGTTGATGGTATTAATAGCATCTTTATGAGGTTTACATGAGAAACAAATTATTTATTACATTGAAAACTTTACAAAACTGCATGCTGCCTTTTTATCTGAAGAATATTGAACATAATTGTAGAGATATTTCTATGGGGATACCATGAGACTCAGCAGCACTGTGACCCATGTCTGGTCACCACATTTCTGTGAGGGGGCCAGAAACAGATGGGATCCATGTGGGGACACAGGCCTGTGTCCAGCCTGAGGACAGAACCAGGTGGTGGAGGAGCAGGGTATGGAGGCCCCTGCCCTGTCACCACCACCTCCAGGGTCCCTTTCCTTTGGGGGCATTTGCAATGTCTGCAGTCATTGTGCACATGCAGTGACTGGGAAGTGCTATCTTGTTCTGGGATCTCATGGTTCCCGATATAGCTTGGTGTTCAGAACATCCATGTTCTCCGGCCATGGATGGTCACATTCACATTACTGTGAAAAGAAGGCTGGAAAATCTAGGTCCTAGGTGCTGTGGCATCCCGGAGGAAATGCATCTCCTCAAGAGTCCTCATTTTTTTCACTTCTACAGAAGGAAGGTCTATAAGGAAAGGAACTACTATTTGTGGGGTATCGTTAATTCAGGGTGTGTCACTGGAGCTTTTGTTCTGTTGGAGTGTCTCCTCCACCCAAGTATCATCTCCACGTTGAAGATGACAACACCAAGGCTTAGGGATGCTCTGTCTGTTCTTCAGGGTTAGGCATTCAGCAAGTTTTCATCTTGGAGTGGAATCCAGATCACCCTGACCCCAGAGTCTATCGCTCCATGCACACAACTTCCTTCCATGAAATTACAGAGACTGGAGGTGAGGCAGAGACCAGGACCATGAATGTGGTAGTGAGGGTCCTGCCAGCTACTCAGGCGATGCTTGGGTAGGACTGAGTTGGGAGGCAGTGAGCCACCTTATTGGAGACAGACCTATAAGTAGTTCAGATGGTTGTCCTAATCCAGTGTGTTTTAGGTAAATTACTTCATGAACCTGAGATCTTCTTTACAAAAAAGGAAATGACCCTCACCTAATAGTTATATGGTGAAGACTCAGCGATGGGGTGTGTGCAGCACCCAGTCCAGGTTCTGGGACCCAGGAGGCACTCAGAAAATGCTGTTAGGTACCACAGTGTGCAATAACTAATTGCTCATTGCTTTATGCTGAGCTGACTCCGTGGGTGGTGACTGCATGATAGGACAAGACTCCCAGCTGGGTTAATGCTCTGTTGTCACTATGTTGACGTTTTAACACGTGGCCCTGCATTTTAGTTTTGCACTGTGCCCCACAAATTATGTAGTTGATCTCTCCTCTACAATTAAGCTCCTGTATTTGATTGGCTCATTTTAATTTGTTACCTCATTGTTACATTTCAGCTGTGTGTAGAAGAAAACAGGGAATCCTTGGGCTAGAGAACTGAAAGGGGACCAAATTGACAGAAATGAAAGAGAAAGGTAACTGGGGAGGATGCTGGCTTGATTTACTGCAGATTGGAGTGTGTGTGTGTGTTTGTGTGTGTTTGTGTGAAAAATAAACCTTCCTGTCTTTCTATTTACAACGAATCCATTCACCTATCTGTTCTGTCAAAGTTTATATATAAATATCAACTATATTTCATACAATGTACAACTAAAATATGTGCGTAACTCACGTGGATCCTGTTCTGTGATCCCTGCTACTCTTGGGATGTGATGGATATCAAATAATTAATTATAAGCTATATGTAATTATACACTATGACATGTGTTATGTGGAATAAATTCTTGGAGATTGGAGATTAGACAACAATAGAAGATATAACTAGTCTGGGCATCATGGAAGATCAATTGTGGATTTGATTCATGGGACCCGATGTGTTCAGAAGCTCACATGAACCCATTTTAAATTCTTTTTGCATGTTCTGTGACATTGGGGAAGTGTTTGCCTGGTGACCCAGTTTCTCACCAAGAATGAGGGGAAGAGGCTTATTGTCTGATTGGATTCAGGAGCGGCTGACAGGCAGGTGTTTTGAGGGGACAAAAATGCCAAAATGTGACGTATTGGTTATAACAGATTAAGAGCAACATAGTTTGTCTGAATAAAGTGCCACTTTATTTAGTGCCTAGTGCAAACTGTGACCTTCTCCACCCTACTTCCATCTCGGCTCACTAAATTGTATGTAAAATAAATATAGGTGGTAAACAGAAGTGTTTTATTTACCAATAACAAGTGGACTTGTGTGTCAACAAATGAAAGTCAAGAAGAACTTTGTCAGTGTTGCAGAGGACACCATGAATTCCGTCTTGAACAAAACTTTCCAATATCACCTTCTAGGTTACCACATAATGGATTACATAGTAATCTTTTCCTTCCATTATTACAGGGTTAAAATTAGTCATGACTCCCTAAATATAAATGCTGCCTCCACTTGACATTATGTATGGAATGGAATAATCCTATGATTATCGTGTTTGAAAATTTATCTGATTGTAATTTCAGTATGTGCATTTTTACTGCCATACAATATTTCATTGCATATGTATACCACAAATATTCATTCATTGTCAGACTGATTTCTATGTTTTTTTTTTTTTGTCTAAAATGAACAATAGTTATGTCAATGTTCTTGTAAAAGTATCACTGTGCATATGCACACATTTTCCTCTAGGGAATATAGTTATGGACTAGAGATGCGTTTCTCCTCCTTTTAACTGATAATTGTTATCTATGACCCACATTGACTGAAGCAATCTGTACTCCTAACAGTAATGTATTGTGATTCTAAGACTCAATATTTTCTCCCATATTGATATCATCACTGTTTTCCCTTTTGTCTTTAAATGGATGTCCGAGGATTGTGGAATCATAATTTCTTTAAAACTGTGGCATAAAATTGAGAGGAAGTTGTCTTATCATGATGTTTAAAATAGAAGGAAGCATTCGTCACATGGGACTATTGGTGAGGTAAGCTGCCTCTGGCTCCTAATCACCTACAAAAGACAGTTCTATTCATTACTTCCCAACTCTGCACTCAGTGCATTCACACTGACATCTTGAAATTGGCCATGAAGGGAGTATTTACAACAAAGAATAGGCAATCTCACAAATCAGAGCTTTTGGAAAAGTGATTTTTCCATAGAGCTGGTTTACCAGCACACCACCAAGCTGTCTCCTCAAACACCAGTATATTCATTGAAACTGTTGGTATTTCTGGAGAAATTATACCAGGGATCATCTGATGGGGAGACAACAGTTTGACGAGTCTAGAGAAGGTTTTAGTAAATGGTTTTAGATTTATCTGTTTAAAACTGGACTTGACAGTCACCCATTTATTCAGTTATTTAAAGCATATTCTGTTTCTGGGCTTAAGGAATAGAGGTAATAGCACCCATGAGAGAATACGGAAATTAAACATAAAGAAAAATGTGTTACAAGACAGTGGGTCAGAACATGAAGGTGTGCAAAGGAGTGGGATGTACCCTCCTGGCATAGGGGTGATGAAAGACGGGGGGCAGCCAAGGAAAGTCGTCAGTGGTAGGGACAGAAAGCACCACACTTTAATGGAGGAATAATCCTGAACTGGGAATAGCCAGATATTTTTCTGCACCCAAACCATGTTTACTCCCTCGAGATCATCAGCAGACAGGTCAACCAGCATGTGCTTCAGATTTTCTTCCAGAACCTCCTGGGTACATAAGGTTCATTTCCAAGGCTCTGCTACTCTGAACAGTGAGTTTGTTGTCCCCTGTGTTTACCTTCTGAGTGCATCTTGGGGTCTTCTCTGGCTTTTCCAAGCCTGAAACAGGAACACCCCAAGGAGCACCAGGAGGAAGCCAGCCACGCCCATCCAGATGAGATTCTCCAGTGTGTAATCTTGGGAGTGTGAGGCTAGGAATTGTGGACAAAGAGGTCAGAGAGGTTAGGGCAGACAAAACTCACCCCAGGATCCCTGGAGGTCCACCCAGGGCACCCACCTCTCCTTGACCGGACGTGACCCTCTGCACCAGCCCCATAACTGACAATTGCTCCTGCTCACCACTCTTGGAGTCTGACTTGTTTTGTGAGGGGCTGATGGCATCAGCTGCTTCTGAGAATCACAAAGTGAGGTGGTGAGTGAAGAGTTGTGGAGACACAAGCCTTTCTCCTGGGTTCTGTGCTCTCATATGTCCCTACTTCTCATGTCATAATTTTTGTACAGTCCCTTTATGAGCTCTTAATCTCTTCTCACCACGTTAGCTCTGGTCCCCTCATTGGATTTACTCAGCCTCCTTGTATTCTTTGAACTCAGAACCTGCATCTGAATCACTTTGGAACATTTTGGCTGTGCCCCGAGAGCTAAGGATTACGTCTCCCAACAGGGAAATGAGTGCTGTGCATCCTCTACTCAGTCTTAGATGTGAGAATTCATAACCTTATTCCCCTACTGCTGAGAGTCCCACTTACTCAACAGCAGGGGACCCAGAGTACATGGATAAGGGGTAGGAGTCAGGGGCTCCTAATATTCCCCTCTGTAGAGCCTCTCCCTGTACCCCCTTGTTTATTACAGTCTCAGATTTCCTGAGGACAGAGCCCTGAGCTGGCTGAGCTCAGAAATCTCAGGGCTGCTCACCTGAGACCATGAGCTCCAGTGGGTCACTGGGGTGTGACAACAGGTAGGGGGAGGTGTTGCGTGAGCTGTAGCACCTGTAAGTCCCCCCGTGGGCTGAGGTCACAGGACTCATGGAAAATGAGCCTGGTACTGCTGAGCTCGGTACTTTGATCTAAGACGCAGGGGAGGATCGGCTGACCCCTCCTTGGACAGAAGGAAAGTGTCCCTCGAGCTCCATGACTGACACAGCAGGGTCACGTTCTCTCCTGAGGCCACTGTGGGGCCGGGCTGCACCAAGAGGAAGGGTGTGTCAGGGAGCTGTCCTAGAGAGAAGAAGGGTGAGTGAGGGGCTGCCTACCCCCCTTGTACTGAACTGAGTCCCCAGGCCTCACTCTGATGACCCTCATCTCTATCTGTCTTGTTTTCTCTGAGTCTCTCCCTCTCCCCGCCCATCCCCTGTCTCTCTCCCTCCCTGGAGACCCCACACTCCTTTGCTTGGCATCACCACCTGTGGCTTCCCCAGCAGGGCCTGTGCAGAGTCTGGGTCCCTGACTGACCCACTGGCTCCTCACCTGCCACCAGGATATCCAAGGGGTCACTGGGGGCCGACCACTCGGAGGAGATATTTTGTCCACCGTAGCATCTGTACCGGCCCCTGTGGGAGCGTCTCACAGTGCCCAGGGGGAAGTTGGCCAGAGAGAGTCCAGCCTGGGGCTTCCAGCCAAGGTGCTGGGGGAGGTCATGTGCCCCCTCTCTGGACAGAGTGAATCTGTCATAGCCGACATCAGAGAGACACTGGAGGGTCAGGTTCTGTCCAGAGGCCACAACATGGCTGTGCTGGGTCAGGAGGGAGGGCTTCCTAGACACACCTGGGAGAAAGAACATGTGTGGATTGCAGGGGCTGATTCCTCCCATAAACCTCCCTTCTCCAGTCCTGCCCTCAAGTCTTACTGTCTCTCGCTGTTTGTGCCTCTTCCCCAGGAGCCCCATTCCCCCTTCACCCCACCAACTCACATGGGGGGGGTCCCTGAGAATAAGACCCCTGTCTGGTGCCTCAAAACATGGATGGGACCAGGATGGGACATCCTCACCTGGGACCAGGAGCTCCAGGGTGTCACTGGGTCCTGGCCACACCTGGGGGTTTTTACTGTCATAGCCATAGCATCTGAACGTCCACCTGTGGCTAGGGGTCACAGGGCCTACAGGGAACAGGTCCTGGGACTGCCCGTTAGGGTTTAGCTGTAGGTCCGGGGTCCAGGAGGGCTGGTGTTCCCCTTCCTTAGTGAGAATGAACCTGTCAAATCCCAGCCATGAGCTACACTGGAGGGTCACGTTCCCTCCTGCTGTCACCACAGGGCTCGGCATGGCTGAGATGGTGGGTTTGCTGTAGATTCCTAGGAGAGGAGGAGGCAGTTTGTTAAATGGGGCTCACTCCTGCCTCATATCCCCCAGAGCTGGACTGTGAGAGGAGACACACCCCTGAGAACAGACCCCTTTCCTGAGTGCAGATCCTGAGGCTGGGACCCCTGAGTGTCCTCTCACCTGTCACCACCAGCTCCAGGGGGTCACTGGGCTCTGACTGTTTTGTGAGTCTGAGATAGTAACAGTGATATCGCCCTGCCAATAGGTGTGTCATATGTGGGATGGAGAACTCAGCCTTTTCCCCAGGCTCCAGTGGGCTCTGTCTTCTCCACGGCTTTGGGCTTCCCTCTTTATCCAGATGGTACTCCTGACCCTGCAGTGTCCCCTGACACAAGATGGTCACGGGCTTCCCCTAGGGGATTACAGATCCTGGCTCAGCCCAGATGGTGGGCTTGGGGAGGGTCCCTGGGAGGAATCAGAGGCTGGGTCACAAGATACCTGCCACCCCCAGTTCCCCAACTCCCAGCCCCATGACCATCCCAGATGATGCCATCCATCAGCCCAGAACTCCTGTTCTCTATCCCTAGCTGCATGGGGGTAGCCTCTTGTCCCCAGTGAGGAGGTGGAACCTGGGACACCTGGGGACAGACTCACTTACCTGCACTCGTGTCCTCAGGCCCACACTCAGTCCTGGAAGAGAGTTCTCTGTGAGAGATTTGCCCCTGGGTGGTGAGCAGAATCCCAACTCCCCGTGAGATTCCTGCATGCTAGGGTCTCCTGACAGACCAGGGCCTGGCTGTGGGATGGGGTCCCTCCCAGCCTAGGCCTTCCCTTCCCCCTCCTCAAATCTCACTAAGGCAGAGCAGGGCCATGAGGGTGGGGGTCATGGTGTCTCCTCCCTCTGGCCCCAGCTGTGCAGATGGAGGAGACTGCAATGCCGGGAGGGACCGACAGAGGCACAGGGTGTGGTAACTGTGAAGCTGGTCCTTCGTCATGGGGTTGTCACATCAGCAGGCCCAGAGGAAGAGGAACTGCTCCTCCCCAAGCTGGGACTGAAGTTGTACCAGGCTCTCAGAAGACATTTCAATGAAATGTGGTCTCCCCTGACCCTCATTGTCTGCCTGATCTGGACTCATCTCACCGGCGGACAGAACTTCACAGCAATAGATGTGGTGCCTTCCTGAGATGCCCCTTCCAGGTGAGGGTGACGCATGACGTGTCCTTCCCTCTCAGAGCCTCCCCCTGGGGTCTCCTTCATCCTCAGCCCGTCCATCAGAATATCCCTGTGGGGTCCTCACCATGGACAGTGGTCATCCAGGCCCTGGAGACGCTTCAGGGAAGACGCAGGATCCTGCTGCACTGCAGAGCTCAGATCAGCAGAGACCCTCGCTCAACATCTAACTCTACGCTTCAGGTCCAGGTCTTTGTGACAATGAGCACAAAGGAGAAACACAGGGAAATAAGGGAAGGAAACATCAGTCTTCTCATGACCCCAGAGCGTGGGCTTTCTTTCTATCACAGCCGCCTTCACGGATTTCTCTTTTTTCCTTCAAGAGCATCCACCCTTATCTCTCTGGGAACAGACCTCTGAGTCATTCCTGCTTCCTCAGACCCCTTGTTCCCTTGGGCAGAGCTCCCCTCCTCATCCTGTGGTTCTGTCTTCAGTTTCAGGGGTCAGTGACTGGCTTAGCACTCTTAATTGGGGGACACTGCTGAATCTTACTTAAATATTCATTGATCATCCACTGCCCATGTGACCTAGAGCATTAATGTCCAATTTTATGATCCTCAGTTTCCTCGTCTGCAGCATGTTGTCAGGAACCCCACTCCTCAGAGTGGTTGTGGGGTGAGTGGTGCTGGGTTCATGGGAGGGATCAATGAATTTTCAAGCCATGTTAACACATGAGTGGGTTGGGACATGAAAGTATCATGAGGTTGAACTCCACAGTCAAGTGGATAATTGATGTGCCCACTCAAGAGCTCTTGTGTGCTCCCAACACTGAGAAATGCTACTTACAACATTTCTAAAACATGTAGCCACAGACAAATGCAAAAAAGAGGAATGAAAGTTCCCACAATAGAAAGGGAACTACAGAAAAGAATAGAGGACAAAGCTGAGTGGCCATCAGTGCCCAGGACCATCAAGGGGTCCTATGGAGGACGTCACCTGTGTCAAACAGAGAGGACTCCCAAGTCCTCACAAGAATGGAGGGTTCAGAGCTCCTGGTGAAGGATGGAAGCTGTGGCTCCCCTCCCCTGTGTTCCTGGGTAGGCTCTGGAATATCTGCCTACTGCCCTGAGCCCGTGGTCAGGACCGAGAAACCTCCAGTGTGTGTCCTGAAACAGATTGAATCCAGTATTGTCAGCCATGGGCATCTGCCCCACCTGAGAATGTGAGGCTCTTATTGGACCATCCCTGCAGGACACAACCCTGAGCAGATGCTGAGTTTGAGAGAGTGGACACCATGACACAGAAACAGCTGCAACAGTCTCCCCTTGTCAGCCTGACTCCCAGGATGGCCCTGGGAAACCCTCTCTGGGAGATCAGTGGTGTGAGAGGAGAACCTTCCAACAAGAATGGACAGTCAAGAGTCATCCTAATCATGATGAACACATTATGGACAACGAACTACTGATTAATGGGGATTATCTTATGCCAGGAATAGAATCAACAGGAAAATATGAGAGTAATTTTAAATTAAGTGTGTTTAAATATCTGAAACATAAAGGGATAAATGGAATTTTTGATGCAAGAATATAGATTGTTTTTATAGAATAGGCAACTATTGAAGTGAGCTAGAAATTTTAGAGATGAAAAATCCAGCAGCATTAAGACATTAAAAAAATTCATCCCTCAAGGACAGCACAGCTGAAGGCCAATTATTAAAGTGGAACAGAATAATGAGGGAATTTTCCAGAATGCAGCACAGAGAGACCAGAAATGGAAATTTAAGATACTTGGGGAGTAGAATGAGGAGGACCAACGTCACATCTATTGTAAGTGTCAGAGGAAAGAACGAGAATGATGTCCAGCAACAGCTCAAGAGACAAAGAATTAACTTTTACAGAGATGAGGAAAGACTAAGTGCTGGGAGGCATATATTTAAAATGACATCTATGTCTTGACCTTCACGGTGAATGAAGAAAAGGAAGGGTAAATTAAAAGTGTGTATCTTACACTGAATTGTACACTTTAGAATGGTCTATTTTATATTATGTGAATTTCAACTCAAAACATTTCGAGGAGGACTGGCCTGGGGCCACATAAAAAGTCCTAAAATTACTTCCTAGAGAAAATGCAGATTATCGTCAATAGAATGACAAGCTCTGGGACCAGACTGCCCCACAGCAAAATGAGATGCCAAGAGAGATTGGAGAAATACCTTCCAGGAATTATCTGTTTGTGAATAATTTTATACTGAGCCAAATTATTTTTAAGGGACAAAGGAGAAAGGATCAGAGGGGCAAATCTCCAAACAAGAGGAGACTCTGACTTGAATCTCACACGTTAAACCCGCCACGTGGGGCCGCGTCTCCATGAGAGATAAGAAGAGATTTACAGGATGGATCCTTAACAGTCACGTGGATTTTCCTCTCCTGTTAGTTGAATCCTACACTTTATCTGAAATAACAAAATGTTCCCAAGTAACTTGATAAAGAGAACGAGTGAAAGAAGGCATTTCCAGAGCTGCAAGTTCATAGATATTTTACTCTTTTCACACCCAGTGAAAGGAATACTAAATAATGAAATTCAGTTAGGAGAAAAACGCACCCAAAGTGGAGAAAGTGAGATGCAACAGTGAGGAAAAAAATGGAAAAACTCTGAAAAATTACACAAACACACACTTGCAGACAATCGACACACGAAGAAAGACACACCCACACATGCACACGTACATGTGCTCATAGACACACAGATGTGCACACGCACACACATATTTACATATATGAGAACTCAGAGTTCAAATAAAGTGTAACTAGAACCTTGTCTTCTCTGAGGGAAGAGGATAATGAATACTTGCTTAGAAATAAAAATACATAACACATATTGAAAATGAGAGTAACTACTTAAAATTAGAAATGGAATAACTTCACAAATTCTTGGTGTAATTATGAAACAAAGATTTTTTTGGCTTTATTATGATATAATCGACAAACGAAAATTGTATATATTTAAGTTGTAAAACTTGACACATTGTATCAGAATCTTGTATATATTGTGAAATAATCAGCATAATCAAGGTAAATAACACATCCGTCACCCACATTGTTACCATTTTTTTCGTGTGTGTCGTGAGAACACTTCAGATCTACCCCCTAAGCAAATTTCAAGTACACAATAGAGCACTGTTAACTGTAGTCAAGGGACTGTACCTTAGATCTCCAGAACTCATTCAGCTGCATAAACTGAAAATTTGTACCCCTTGATCAACATCTCCCCATTTCCCCAGCCCCTTGCAATCACCATTAAACTATGTTTTTATGATTTTAACTATTTTGGACTCCAAATGTAGGTGAAATTATGTCGTATTTCTCTTTGTCTTGCTTATTTCACTTAGCATAATGTCCTCCAGGTTCATCCACGTTGTCACAAGTAGCAGAACTTCCTTATTTTTAAAGGATGAGTAATATTCCGTTGCATGTATATAAACCACATCTTCTTTATTCATTCATCCGTTGATGGATATTTAGGTTGCTTCCATATCTTGGCTGTTGTGAAGAATGCTGCAATGAACATAGGAGTGTAGATATCTCTCTGAGATCCTAATTTCACGCATTAGGAAATATACCCAGAAGTAGGATTGCTGGATCATATTGTAGCTCTATTTTTAATTTTTTGGGGAACCTCCATACTGTTTTCCAAAATGGCTGTACCACTTTATACTCCCACCAACAGCACACAAGTGTTCTCTTTTCTCCACATGTTTGCCAACACTTGCTATCTCTTGACTTCTTGATAATAGCCATTCTAACAGGTGTGAGGTGATATCTCGTTGTGGTTTTTCTTTGCATTTCCCTGATGACTAGTGAGATTGATCACCTTTTCATGCACTGATGGGCCATTTGAATGTCTTCTTTTGAGAAATGCCTATTCAAGTTCTTTGCCCATTTTTTTTGTGTGTGAGGAAAATTGGCCCTGAGCTAACATCTGTTGCCAATCTTTCTCTTTTGCTTGAGGAAGATTGTCCCTGAGCCAACATCTGTGACAATCTTCCTCTGTTTTACATGTGGGATGCCACCACAACATGGCTTGATGAGCAGTGTGTAGGTCCACGCCCATGATCCAAACCCATAAACCCCAGGCTGCCTAAGTGTAGACATGAACTTAACCACTACACTACCAGGCCAACCTCCTCTTAGCCCATTTTTTAACTGGGTTATTATTACTACTTTTGTATTCAGTTGTATGAGTTCTTTATATATTTTGAAAATTAATTCCTTAAATGTATGGTTTGCAATATTTTCTCCTATTCTGTAAGTTGCCATTTCACTCTCTTGATTGTTTCCTTTGCTGTGCAGAAAGTTCTTAGTTTGGTGCAATCCTACTCATCTATTTTTCTTTTGTTACCTGTGCTTTTGGTGTCACATCCAAAAAAATATCATTGCTCAAACTGATGTAAGAAGCTTTTCACCTTTGTTTTCTTCCAGTTGTTTTATTGTTTCAGATCTTATATTTAAATCTGTGGAAATTAATAAAAGAAACCTTAACTAAATTGGAGTCAAGGAGGCCTGTGGGGGGAGCTCTCAGTCCTATCACTCGTCCTCAGTTACACCAAACAGGAAGAGACAGAAGCTTGCATCTTCCACAGGAAGTAGAACTACTTCACCACGGAAGGAAGATTTCTCTGTGGCCTCTGGGAAAGGCTTCATCTCAGCCAATGACGCATCATTGCCATCTTGAACTTTTACTTTTCCCTAAAAACTTCATTTAGAACAACCCCTCCCTACTCCTCCTTTTTCTCTATAAAAGTAGCTCCCTTCCTTTGTTTTCTCTATTTGCCCATGGTTTGCCACAGCATGCACATCTTGAATTGCAATTCTTTTGGCTATTCTTGAATAAACTTACTTTAAGGATAAAATAGCAAGTAAATTTGCTTTTTAAGTTGACAAATCTTTAATCCATTTTGAGTTGATTTTTGTGTATGGTGTGAGCTGAGGGTCCAAATTCTTTCCTCTGCATGCGGGTATCTAGATTCCCCAATGCCATTTATAGAAGAGACTATCCTTTCCCAATTGTGTGTTCTTGGAAGCCTGTGGAAAATTAGTTCACCTAAAATAATTCAGGTAATTATTTTGAATAATTTTTAAGGGAAGTCATAGTTCTCCTTTTCTTTATGGTCGGTTAAAGGAGATTTACTTTTTTCCTCTGATCCTGTCATGTTTCCCTTATTCTTCGTGTTTCTTGTAGCTTGTAGTGTCTGTGCACTGGAAGAAGCAGCCACCTCTTCCACTCTTTACGGTCTGGTTCTGTCAGGGGGAGACCACCAATCAGCCCAGTCACAGCTTCTGGGAGCCTCTCACACGTGATCTGTGGATGTACAAGCTCCGCTCCTCTCCCCCCTCCTGGGGGAGGAGTCTCAGGGCTGTGCCTGCACTGAGAGCCCCTTTCCTCTGTTCTTGGCTGCTCCTGGTGTGCCTGCAGCCTAGCGCTCTGAGTGAGGTGGGACACCAGTAAGTCTCTGGGGCAGCGCCCTCAGATGCAGCTTCACCCTCTCTTTTCTCTGAGGGAGAAATCCTGGGAGGAGCTGATCTCTCAGAGGCTTAGGGGATGGGTGACGTGGGAAAAGTGAAACTGCGCTTTTGGACCAAATATCTTTGTTTTGTCAGTGTTTCTGTGGGGGGACAAGGACTGGGTCTTCCTATTCTGCCATCCTGCTGACATCACTGGAATAAAATATTGATAAAGTTTCTAGAATGCATCCCAGGGAGCCCGGAAGTTGAAAAATAGGAAAGGTAGGGAATATACACAAGAAATAGAATGAGAAGGGTAAGCAGACATCTATCACAGTTTCAGGATGAAAGAAGTGAGAATGGTGTTAGGCAAACCCGAAGAGAGAGTGGTTGAAATTTTAACAGAAATGAAGAAAAAACATGGATTTAAAATGCATGAATTTATAAGTGAAAATCATATCGTGGCCCTGGTAAAGGACATTGATAATAAATTTTTAAATAATTCTAAAACTACTAGAGAAATGCAAGTGACCCTCAAATGAATGACAAGCTCATTGGGACTGGACTTCTCAAGAGCAAAAACAGGTGACAGAAAATACTGGAGAAATACTTTCAAGGTATTTACTGTGAGTACAGAATTCTACACGGAGCCTAGTTATTATTAATGGGCAAGATGAACCATCAGCGGTGGAGAAATCCTTAAACACGTAGAGACTGAAGGAACATCTGACATATGGGGACTCGTGTCTCACACATGAAGCACCACGTCAGGCTGCATCTTTATGAGAGATAAGGAGGGCGTTGACGGTCAGATCTCTTAAATACCAGATGTCTTTCACTCTAACAAAGTAAACCTTCTCCTGTGATAGAGAGAATATTAATGCGAATCGGGCATTGTTGAGATATAAGGATGTAGATATTTTTATGTCTACACCCTTTCTGATAGGAATACTGAATGATGCAAATCGGAAAGAAGAATAATGGATCCAAAGTGGAGAAAATGAGATGGTACTGAGAACAAAAGAAATTGACAGTACATAGAAATGTCAGTAAGCATTTGGTATGAATATATGTCTATGCATATTTGCAAGTGCATATAATTCTGTCAATCGTCTGAATGAACAAGGAAATGGGTTCTCCTCTCTAGAGCCTCCAGAAAGGAATTCAGCCACGTCAGCACCTTAATTTTAGCCTGGTGAGACCCATTCACAATTCTGACCTATGGAACTGTGAGATGATAAATTTGGTTTAAGCTGCTAAATTTGTGGTAATTTGTTATGGCAGCAATAGAAAACTAACACAAACAGAAAAATATTTTTAAGAGATCAAGAATTGGTATTTCATATATATATATTTTATTTTGGTGAGGAAGATTATCCCTGAGCTAACATCCGTTGTCAATACTCCTCTTTTTGCCGAGGAAGATTGGCCCTGGGCTAACATTCGTGCCCATCTTCTGCTACTTTGTATGTGGGACGACTGCCAAGGCATGGTTTGTTAAGCAGTGCATAGGTCCGAGCCCAGGATCTGAACCTGCAAACCCTGGGCTGTCGAAGCGGAGTGTGCAAACTGAACCACGACACCACTGGACTGACTCCGGTGTTTTATATTTTTAAATCAACTAAGAAGCCACACAATTATGAATTTTCACTCAACCAATCACATATCCTTGAAGCATAAAAAACATAAATTGCTATGTAATGGGGGATTTGAACAAACATTTATTAGAAAAATATATACTATCTGATAGACTAGGCTGGCAAAAAATTTACGTGAGAGTTGGATCAATTAAATGTTCAATCTGCTGTGCGCACGTGATGAAGTTTTTGGTTGCGTATTTAGTATGCATAATTGTATAGAAACATTTTTGTGACATATATATTACAACAAAGTGGGAATGCTCATTATTTAAATCACATGTTGAAGAGAAAATATTGATTTCTTACTAGACAACAAAGTATCTATGTCTCTCCAAACTGTTATCCTACATACCACGTTTTCTGATTAGAGTACAATTAAATGAGCATCAACAAGAAAACATTAAGAAAAAAACCTAATACTTTCGAAACAAATAAAATCCCCAATACTTATGGTTATAGAATCACACAAAATTGAATTTACAAAATATTAATGAAGAATGATCAACGAAACTGCAACATATCAAAGCTTGTAGGATATAAAGAAAAAGAGCAAGAGAGGAAAAAAGAGAGAACATAAATTACTGATATCAAGAATAAGAGGGGTGTCGCTACCACTCCTACAGACATTAAAAGGATAATAAAGAAATACTATGAACAAGTTTATGCCAAGAAATTTTACAACTTTGATGAGAATGCCAAAGGTGGCTCAGCTGAGAAATACAAGAACTGTTCAGAAATCTCTTTCCTAGTGAGTCTACATCTGAGTATGTCAGGAAACCACCCACCAGACTTCTATCCTTGCACCTTCATGGCTAAGACGCTATGATTTTTCTCCACAGAGACTGTCATATCCTCCCTCCAGGATCATGGCTTCCACTCATTCTCTTTAAATGAATTCCGTTCACACTTGCCAATTTGTTCCTTCTAAAATATCATGCACATAATGCCACTTTTCTGATATACATATTTTAATGGATTCTGATTTGAGACAGAGTAAAATCCAAGCTCCTTGTCATTGCTTACCCACCTGTGCCAAGTTTGACTCCAGTCTACCTCTCTCAACTCCACCTCACCCAGCACAAGTCAGGCTCACGGGTGGTTTGAACTCACGAAGCTGATTCCCACATTGGATTCATGCCATTCAGGGTTCCATCTCGCGGGAATATCCTTAGACTAATCTTCTCAGGACTGGCGTTCTTTGTCATTAGCTCACACCTGAAATGTCACCCTCAGTAGAGTTTTGCCTACCACTTACTCTAAATTACCCACTTAAGCTTTCTCTATCACATGGCTCTATCTCAAAGTGTATGAATTAATGAATTTTAATGAATTTTCATTCATTTACTCCTCATACTTTTTCATTTCCTTTCACACACATCTGAAATATGATCCTCATGAAGACAGAATCTTTTTCCTTGTTAACTGTCGGATATTCAGCTAATAGAATATTAACAGATGGGCAGTACATATTTAAAGCATTCCCTTAAATCCTTCCAATCGTCTATCATCCCCATCCTCACAGATCCTGATGGAGGGAGGATAAGCACGTCTCCTGGGCATGGGGTCAGGGCCCCTGTGACCCCTTTATCCCTATTAGAAAAGGCCTCAGTCCCAGAACATGGGAGCCTAAATGCCCCTTCTGATTCTCATACTGACCACAGACTCAAATGCTGATGGAGAATTTGGGGATCAGAAGGGGAAGCTAACTAACTCAAGGTCACGATCTGGTAGGTGGCAGAGTCGACACTCACACAGGAGCCCTCTGGTTCCCAGAGATTCATAGATTAAATTAAGAGACCTCCTTGCTCACCTTTTGTGGTGTTTGTTTTTTTGGGCGATGGGCAAGTAATTGTAGGAATTCCTAAGAAAAAGGATAGTGAATGATGGGCCAGTGTCCTTCCTCCTCCACTGAAGTAGGACTGTTCCTGATGCAAGGTTGCTCCTCTGTCCACCACTCACTCTGTCATCCCCTAAGGACTTGTTGGGGAAGAGGGAGAATCCCCTTCCACGCTTTCACTTCAAGTTCTCATGACTGGGCCCAAATAATTAAAAGACAGGTTAGCAGGAGAAAATAATACCAAGTTTAGTAACATGTATACATAGAAGAAACCAGGGAAACTGTATACATGTTATTAAACTTGGTATTATTTTATCCTGCTAACCTGTCTTTTAATTATTTGGCCAGCCATAAGAACCCAAGGGAAAGGGCGGAGGAGGATCCTCCCTCTTCCCCACCAGACTGATGGGGCTTTCTGGTCCCTCTTCCTGAACACCTTGAGCAGATGCTTCCTCCCTGATATGTCATACTGGAAAGAGGCTTTAGGATATCCCTGGTAGTGAAAGATAGCTATGATCAGGAGATATTATGTCCTCTTTGGTGGTAAATATCTGTGCTCTTCAACTGGGAAATGACTTGTGAGTCAGATGTGCTTCTGGGAAACAAATAAGGGTGAGGGGGATGCAACCTCCAATCTCCCCAAACTGCATTCAGACTCTCCTCCTCCTGGATGTGCCCTGACCCCTTTCTTCATTCTCCTGGATGCATAGGACCTCAACTTGTGCATCCACTCAGGAGCTGGAGGAGAGTTTGGAGGTTCCCTGACTGCCATCCTCTCTGTATTTCTCATTGCTTCCATTTCTCCAAAATTCTCAAGATTCCTTTATCACCAACAGGGCACCCTCAGCTATAGCTCCATGATTTAGTGTATTGTAAGACATGGGACAAGATGAGGTGCCTCACCAGTGACAGAAAGTTGCAGTGGGTCACTCAGGTCTGACCACGCACAGGGAGAGTGATTGAAAGAACCATAGCCGCTATAGGTCCTGCTGTGGGCTGGGGTCACAGGACCCAGAGGGAAGATGGCCTGAAATGCACTATTGCGGCTCTGCCCTCTAGTGAGCTGTTGTTCATGGGCCTCCTCCTCCCTGGATATATGGTCCTTGTCAAACGAGATCTCGGGCTCACAGAAAAAGTTCAGGTTCTCTCCTGACATCACCACGGGGACAACCTGGCCTGAGAGAGAAGGTTCCTTGTGTATTCCTAGGAGAAAAAGAGTCATTGATCTGAAAGCACAAGTCTTATCACACTGTCCTTGGTCATGACAAAGCGTTCTCTGTTCCCGTTCCTGGGTGTTTGCTCTGTGTGTCTTCTAGCACCTCTCAATCTCACCTTTATCTCTGCAGTGTGGAATGATTGTACGTCTGTGTCTTTCTAGGAACCTGCTTTTCCCTGTTTCTCTGTGGCTTTATGACTGTATCTCCATGTCTAACTTCTCCTAGAAGCCATAAGAGATGAGGAGTTCTTTCGAATAATATAATCAACTAGCCACACTGGGGGCCCTCAGAAAACACGGTATTGGCCTTAGGCTTCCTGACACAGAACAAAGAGATTATGGGGTGAAAAGTGCCAAAATCTCCATAGGATCTTCAAGAAACTCATTATGCAGGGAGTGGCCAATGTGACCCTGCACCCCAAGGTGTGGGGAGTGACCACCAGGTGGTGAGGGTTAGAAGAGACCACTCCTCCGTCTTCTGCAGGACAACATGTTAAACTATGTTGTGATCAATACCTCACAGTGCCAGTCTCTATTCAGATCATTCAGGGCCTGATGCAGGGCTGTCTGGTGTGTCACCGTGTCCTCACAGTAGAGTAAGGGGCTGTGGTGGTAAAGTGGGAACCAACTCACACCCTACTTGGTGCCTGAGCTGGGGACACCCCTCATCCCTGTGCTCAGGAGTCTTTCTTGGTCCATCTTTCTCATTCTCTGTCTCGTCCTCTGTCACTGTCTAATCTGTTTTCTCTTTGGATTACAGTGAAAGTCCTCTGTTTCTTCCCCTTTGTCTTCACTGCCCAACCTGCTCTCTCTCCTGCGTTTGTTAGTATGTCTGCATGCCTGTTTTTTCCCCATGTACTCACATTGTACTCAACACTACATCTCCCCTGAGGCTCCAGGAACAAAGAGAACAGAGGCTGGTCCACCTCTGTATTTACTTCCTGTAATCACAATGAAAGGGTGATTACATCCTCATGGTCACTGGCGGCCGACCACATATGGGGGAGTGACTGAGAGAGCCATAGCACTTGTAGGTCCCACATGGGCAGATGTCATAGGGCCCATGGAGGAATGAGCTCAGGTTTGCCCATCAGGAAGCTCCTCTACAAATTGCTGAGAATGCTGTGTGTCCCCTCCTTGTGAAGGATAAATGTGTCAAACACCAGTTCTCAGTGACAGTGCAGGGTCACAGCGCCTCCTGCATGCACAAGGGAGTCTGGGTGGGCCGAGATGATGGGCTTTGTGAACACACCTGGGGAGAAAGAGACTGTGAGTTTCCATGTGCACCCTCCCCACCCTTCTCCTGATATTTTCAGAGTGATTTCTACCTCCCTCAAGACCAAAGCTTTCTCAGTTCCTTCCTATGCCTTTCTTACCACATTTTCTCTGAGCCTCATTCTCCACCCTCTGTCTCATGACTTTTTTAGCCTGGCTCTCACCGCCTCATCTCCATCTGCTTTTCTGTATCTCTGAGATAAAGACCCCCAACCTCATCTGTGTTGGTTCTAAGCTCTGACCTTTAGATCCACTCCCCACCATCTGAGGTCCACTTGGATCTGGACTCTGGGTAGGGCCATCTGGACACAGGGTGGACATTGGCTGGGCTGGACTTCTACCTGTGACTACGATCTCCAGGGTGTCAATGTGTCCTGACCACACAGAGGGGATGTGGTTGTGAGTTATGGAACATCCATAGATCCCTGCATGTGCTGTGGTCACAAGGCTCATGGTGAATCTGTTGAAAAGACATCTCTGTAGCCCAGGGACTCAGGTCTCATCTATTTGAGTATTTTGAATATGACGAACAGAAGACGGAAATGACACTGAAGAGTCACATTCCCTCCTAGGGGAACCACAGGGCTTAGCCAGGCTCACAGGACAGCTTCTCAAGGCCATGGGGAAGAGAAGGAGGCACAGCCTTAGAGAGCAAAACACGGAGCTTCTCACTCTCCTCACGGCACTCAGGTGGCTTTTTCTCATTTATGTTCTTCCGAGGCTTCTCCCCAAAACTGGAGTCCATGATGGCCAGGGAGGCCTGATGGGGGACCAGGAACACAGCTCATGGCCTCATGGGCATGACAGGTTTTCCCAGAACAAGAATATTTCTTAGAGTGTTGATAAATTGTTGAACAAGTGTTCTCTTAAAATTTCTCTACAAGAAAAAACATGTGCTTGCAAGAAAAGAGAGAAATATAAAGGATTCAAGCAACATGAGAAAAAACGTGAAACTCATTGAAAAACATTTTCCTTCACCAGGATGTGGTACAAGGTCCCTGAAGACACTGCCTACTGAACACCCCTTCTCAGACTCTGGCAGCAGGGGCACCCTTTATCTCAGCGTCAGGGAAGGGCTGGAGACCCTGAGTTAGTTCTTGGTCCTCAGAGGGTTCCATATAGCACAGCATTGGCTCCTCCCCTCCTTACAGAGATTATTCTAACCCATCCCCAGAAACTCCAGATTCTGAACATCACAGGCTCCCTCAGGAGATTGGCTCAGTCCACAGAAGGTGTCCAGGGAGGCTCTCTAGGACAAAATCAGAGCCTGGGTATAACAGATAGCCCCATTTCTTGTGCTCCCATGTGATCCGTGTCCAGCCCTCCCAAGTCATCTGCATCACCCACATTTGTCCTCCACTCCTCCTACCTGGGACAACCATTTGTATCCAGCAACACAGCCACTTGGGACCGGGGAAAGACTCATCCACTGGTACCCAGATCTTCAGAGATGATTTGTCCCATATGAATTCCACCCTCCTAGGAATTGTGCCTTGTCTTGGATATTAGCCTTGGCAGGTCAGCCTAGGCTCAGACAGTGAAAGAACTCAGTTTCCCACAGGCTCCTGCTTCCAGCCCTGAAAACTTCCCTAACCTTAGGAAGGAAACAGACATCCAGGTACAGGAAGCACAGAGAGCACCAAACAAGATAAATCCAAAGAGGCCCACCCCAAGACACATCATAATTAAAATGTCTGGAATTAAAGATAAAGAGAGAATCCTAAAACCCACAAGAGAAAGGCAACAAGTTACATACAAAGGAAACCCCATAAGGCTATCAGCTGACTTCTCAGCAGAAACCTTACAGGCTAGAAGAGAATGACACAATATATTTAAAGTGCTAGAAGGAAAAAACATACCGCCAAGAATACTCCACCCGGCAATGTTATCATTCAAAATGGAAGGAGAGATGAACAAAAAAAGTTTCCCAGACAAGCAAGATTTAAAGGAGTTTGTCACCAAGAAACTAGTACTACAAGAAATGCTAAAGGAACTTATTTAAAGGGGAAAGAGAAGATCACAAATAGAAAAAATTATCTACTTCCCTGATAAGATGATAACAGATACAAACACAGAAAAATAAGTTTAGATATGATATCAAAAACATAAAATGTGGGAGGAGGGGAGTTAAAGTGTAGAGCTTTCAGATAGAGGTCAAACTAAAGAGACCATCAACTTAATATAGACTGCTATATTCGTAAGTTACTGTATATGAACCCCATGGTAATCACAAACCAGAAACCTATAATAAATACACAGAAAACTAAGAGAAAGGAACCAAAACATAATGCTAAGGAAAGCCATCAAACTACAACGGAAGAGAGCAAGAGAAGAATAAAGGAACAGAGAAGGACTACTAAAACACCGAGGAAAAATGTTAAAAAATGGAAGGAGTGACGTCAGCATCATGGCAGAGTGAGCTTTCCCATAAACTCTATTCCCGATAAGATACAACAAAAGGGTCAGGCACAGACCAACAATGGACTCCTACACAGCAAAAAGGAAGATCAGAAAGATCCACAATGCTGCACATCTGAGAGTGGACGTGCTGGGGCCCCCAGAGGAAGTGGGGAGAGGTAAGGAGATCCTCTCCCTCCCCATAAGATCAGTGATCTGGGTCCATACGGCTCCCAGAGAGAGAGGTGGGGCAGTCCTCTGGGGGGAAACTGTAGCTCTTCAGGCTCTCTCAGCCAGTGGGAAACTCCTACACAGAGGACTCAGTACTGCTGCTGGGGTGACATCTACACCTGAGCACCTAGGAGAGTGGATAACGAGGGGAAAGTGAGAAGCCCTCCCCACTCCAGGGACCCAGTGGGCAAAAGAGAGAGGCTCCCCCCTGCATGCCTGACATTGCAGCTCTGCAGACCAGCCCAGACAGAACGGCCAGTGGATTGCAAGGGGAAGCCAGGGCTGGGTGCAGGGGGCTCAGATTACACAGCCCTTAACCCTCACATGGTGGCTGCAGGTGGAAACTGCAACCAGATATTTCCAGGATGAGGAAAAACAAAGCAAATACAGGAAACACAATGCAAAGGTACGTGAAATCACCAGACCAGAGGGAAAATGACAAGCAACCAGAAACCAACCCTGAAGGCACAGAAATCCATAACCTAAATGACAGAGATCTCAGAATAGCTGTCATAAAAAAAAACTCAATGAAATACAAGATAACACAGACAAAGAATTCAATGAGATGAGGAATTTCTTCACAAAAGAGATTGAAATAATAAAGAAAAGCCAATCAGTACTGATGGAGATGAAGAACACAATGGTGGAGATATAGGAGAATCTGGAATCTTTAAAGAACAGAGCTGACAATATGGAGGAAAGAATTACCATTATAGAGGATAGGGATACAGATATGCTCCAGATGGATGAAGAGAGATAGCTAAGACTAAAAAGAAATGGATAAAGTTTCCAATAAATATCTGACTCTATTAGGAAATGTAACAGAAGAATTATAGGTATTCCAGAGGGAGAAGAGAAGGAAAGAGGAATAGAGAGACTATTCAAGGAAATAATAGCTGAGAACTTCCCAAATCTGGGGAAGGAGCAGGAAATACCAGTAAGTGAAGCCAATAGGTGCCTAAATACATCAACAGACAAAGGTCCACTCCACGGTATATAGTGGTAGGGCTGGCTAAAGTCAATGACAAAGAAACAATATTAAGGACAGCTAGACAAAAACAAAAAATAACATACAAAGGAACTCCCATCAGGCTCTCAGCATATTTCTCAACAGAAACTTTACAGGCTAGGAGAGACTGGAATGATATATTCAAAATACTGAAAGACAAAAACTTTCAGCCAAGAATACTCTATCCAGCAAAAATATCCTTCAAATATGATGGAGAAATAACAACTGTCCCAGATAAACAAAAGCTAAGGGAGCTCATGGCCACGAGACCTCCACTACAAGAAATACTCAAGAAGGCCCTCAGGCCGGTAAAAAAGAAGAGAAGGAGAAGATGAAGCTTGGAGCAAGGAGAAAAATAGATAGACAAAATCAGAAAAATAGTAGATCTTTACCGGAATAGGTTAGCAACCACTTAAATACCAAAATCAAAGATGAAAGGAAGGAAATCACCAAAAATAAATATAACCTCATCACTGTAAACACACACCCACAACACAAGAGAGAATAAGTTGTAACAAGAATGACTTAGAAGGGGAAGAGGAAAGAGATTGAATTGTCTTAGTATAAGGAAATAAGAGGCCATCAGATAATGGACTATCTTATACACAAGATTTTTTATACAAACCTCAAGGTAACCACTAAACAAATAATCAAAACAAAATCACATATGATAAACAGAGAGAAACCTAGAAGAGTCCTAAGATAGAACAACCAAACTGAATTGGTAGTCTGAAACACATGGGACAAGAAACAAAGGAAATAGAAAAGAACTGGAAAATAAGTGATAAAAACAGCAAAATTAAGCCCTCATATATCAATAATTACACTAAATGTAAATGGATTGAACTCTCCAATAAAAAGACACAGAGTGGAAGGATGGATTAAAAAGCAAGAACCAACAATATGCTGCCTCCAGGAAACACATCTCTGCTCTAAAGACAAGCACAGGCTTAGAGTGAAAGGATGGAAGACAATACTCCAAGCTAATGGCAAACAAAAGAAAGCAGCTGTTGCCATACTCATATCAGACAAAGTAGACTTCAAGAAAAAACAGATTAAGAGAGACAAAGAAGGACAATATATAATGATAAAAGGGACACTCCACCAAGAAGACATATCAATTATAAATATATATGCACCCAACATAGGAGCACCAAAGTACATAAAGCAATTATTAACAAACCTAAAAGGAGACATTAAAAACAACACAATAATAGTAGGGGATCTTAACACCCCACTTACATCAATGGATAGATCATCCAGACAAAAAGTCGATAAAGAAACAGTGGACTTAAATGAAAAACTGGAAGCAATGGACCTAGTAGACATATACAGAGCACTCCATCTAAAAACAGCTGACTACACATTCTTCTCAAGCACGCATGGAACATTCTCAAGGATAGATCATATGTTGGTAAACAAAGCCCCAATAAATTTAAGAAGATTGAAATCATAACCAGCATCTTTTCATACCATAATGCTAGGAAACTGGAAATCAACTACGAGGAAAAAATGGAGAAAGTGACAAAGATGTGGAGATTAAACAACATGCTACTGAACAACAAATGGATCATTGATGAAATTAAAGGAGAAATCAAAAACTATCTGGAAACAAACGAAAATGAAAATATGTCATACCAAATCATATGGGATGCAGCCAAAGCGGTCCTGAGAGGGAAACTCATAGCGATACAAGCCGACCTTAACAAACAAGAAAAAGCCCAAATAAGTAACCTTAAAATACACCTAACAGAACTGGAAAAAGAAGAACAAACAAGGCCCAAAGTCAGCAGAAGGAGAGAAATAATAAAAATCAGAGCAGAAATAAATAAAATAAAGACCAAAAAAAAACAGTATAAATGATAAATGAAACAAAGAGTTGGTTCTTTGAGAAGATAAGCAAAATTGACAAACTCTTAGCCAGACTTACTAAGAAAAAAAGAGGAAAGGCTCAAATAAATAAAATTAGAAATGAAAGAGGAGAAATTACAATGGATACCATGGAAATACAAAGGATTATAAGAGAATACTATGAGAAATTATACATCAACTAATTGGACAATCTAGAAGAAATGGATAAACTCTTAGACTCACACAACCTCCCAAAACTGAATCAAGAAGAAATGGAGAATCCGAATACACCAAGCACAAGTAAAGATATTGAAATAGTAATCAAAAACCTCTCAAAAAATAAAAGTCCAGGACCAGATTGTTTCTCTGGTGAATTTTATCAAACGTTCAAAGAAGATTTAGTACCCATCCTTCTCAAACTATTCCAAAAAAATAGAGGAAGATTGAACACTACCTAACTCATTTTACAAGGCCAACATCACTCTGATACCAAAGCCAGACAAAGACAATACAAAGAAGGAAAATTACAGGCCAATATTGCTTATGAACATAGATGCAAAAATCCTCAACAAAATGTTGGCAAACCGAATACAGCAATACATTAAAAAGATCATACACCACATCAATGTGATACACCGTGATACAACGTGATACACCACATCAACAAAACAAGGAATAAAAACCACATGGTCATCTCAATAGAGGCAAAGAAGGCGTTTGACAAGATAAAACATCCATTCATGATAAAAACTCTTAACAATATGGGTATAGAAGGCAAGTACCTCAACATAATAAAGGCTGTCTATGACAAACCCACAGCCAACATCATATTCAACAGGGAAAGGCTGAAAGCCATTCCTCTGAGAACAGGAACGAGACACGGTTGTCCACTCTCACCACTCTTATTCAACATGGTACTGGAAGTTTTGGCCAGAGCAATTAGGCAAGAAGAAGGAATAAAAGGAATCCAAATAGGCAATGAAGAAGTGAAACTCTCACAATTTGCAGATGACATGACTTTATATATAGAAAACCCTAAAGAATCCTTTGGAAAACAATTGGAGATAATCAACAACTACAGCAAAGTCACAGTGTACAAAATCAGTCTAGAAAAATCAGTTGCATTTCTGTATGCTAATAACGAACTAACAGAAAGAGAGTCCAATAAGATAATACCATTTATAACTGCATCAAAAAGAATAAAATATCTAGCAATAAATCTTACCAATGAGGTGAAAGACCTACACAATGAAAACTACAAGATATTATTATTATTTTTGTGTGTGTGAGGAAGATCAGCCCTAGACTAACATCTGTGCCCATCTTCCTCCACTTTATATGGTACGCCGCCACAGCACGGCCTGACAAGCGGTGCATCGCTGCACTCCTGGGATCTGGAACCAGGCCGCCAGCAACGGAGCATGTGCACCCAGCCACTATGCCATGGGGCCAGCCCCTACAAGACATTATTGAAAGAAATCTATGATGACATAAAGAAATGGAAAGATATTCTATGCACATGGATTGGAAGAATAAACATAGTTAAAATGTCTAAATTACCTAAAGCAATCTACAGATTCAATGCAATCCCTGTCAGAATCCCAATGACATTCTTCATGGAACTAGAAAAAAGAATACTAAAATTCATATGGGGCAACAAAAGACCCCAAATAGCTAAAGCAGTCCTAAGAAAAAAAGAACAAAGCTGGAGGCATCACGATCCCTGACTTCAAAACATACTACGAAGCAATAGTAATCAAAACAACATGGTACTGGTACAAAAACAGACACATAGATCAATGGAACAGAATTGAAAGCCCAGAAATAAAACCACATGTATACGGACAGCTAATTTTCAACAAAGGAGCTACGAGCATACAATGGAGAAAGGAAAGTCTCTTCAACAAATGGTGTTGGGAAAACTGGACAGCCACATGCAAAAGAATGAAAGTGGACCATTTGCTATCGCCATTCACAAAAATTAGCTCAAAATGGATCAAAGACCTGAAGGTGAGACCTGAAACTATAAAACTTATAGAAGAAAATACAGGCAACACACTAGTTGACATTGGTCATAAAGGAGGATTTTCGGATGCCATGTCTACTCAGACTAGGGAAACTAAAGAAAAAATAATCAAGAGGGACTTCATCAGATTAAAGAGCTTCTAGAAGACAAACGAAACCAGAATCAAAATTAACAGACAACCCACCAGCTGGGAGAAAATATTTGCAAAACATATATCTGACAAGGGGTTAATCTCCATGATGTATAAAGAACTCACACAACTGAACAACAAAAAACAAACAACCTGGTCAAAAAATGGGCAGAGGAAATGAACAGACACTTCTCCAAAGAAGATATACAGATGGTCAATAGGCACACGAAAAGATGTTCAACATCACTAATCATCAAGGAAATGCAAATCAAAACCACACAAAGATGTCATCACACGCCTGTTAGAATGGCTATAATTACCAAAACAAAATTCAATAAATGTTGGAGAGGATGTGGAGAAACGGGAACCCTCATACACAGTTGGTGGGAATGCAAACTGGGGCAGCCTCTATGGAAAATGGTATGGAGATTCCTCAAAAACTTAAAAATAGAAATACCCTATGATCCAGTTATCCCACTACTGGGAATCTATCCAACGAAGCTGAAATCAACAATCCAAAGAGGCTTATGCACCCTTATGTTCATTGCAGCATTATTCACTATAGCCACGAAGTGGAAGCAACCGAAGTGTCCCTTGACTGATAATTGGATCAAGAAGATATGGTATACATATACAATGGAATACTACTCAGCCATAAAAAAGACAAAATCCTCACATTTGCAACAACATGGATGGACCTGGAGGGTATTATGTTAAGTGAAATAGGCCAGAAAGAGAAAGACAAACAACATATGATCTCACTCATATGTGGAATATAAACCAACACATAGACAGAGAAAACTGTATTATGGTTACCAGGGACAATGGGGGTAGGGGATGGGCACAAGGGGTGAAGGGAGACATGTATATGGTGATGGGCAAACAAAAATATACAACTAAAAATTTCACAATGTTATAAACTATTAAAACCTCAATAAAAAAATGGAAGTAAGTACATGCTTATCAATAGCTGCTTTAAATGTCAATGGACTAAATGCTCCAACTAAAAGGCATAGGGTGGTTGATTGGATAAAAAATAAGACCCATATATATGCTGCATACAAGAGACACACTTCAGACCTAAAGACACTCACAAACTGAAAGTGAAGGGATGGAAAAAGATACTCCATGCAAATGGCAATGAAAAGAAAGCTGGGGTAGCAATACTCATATCAGACAAAATAAACTTTAAAACAAAAACTGTAAGAAGAGACAAAGAAGGGCACTACTTAATGATCAAGGGAACAATCCAACAAGAGGATATAACACTTGTAAATATCTATGCACCCAAAGTAGGAGCACCTAAATATATGAAGCAATTACTAACAGACATAAAAAGAGAAATAGACAGTAACACAATAATAGTAGGGGACTTTAACACTCCACTTACACCAATGGATAGACTATCCAAACAGTAGATCAATGAGGAAACATTTTCCTTAAATGACACACTAGAACAGATGGACCCAGTAGATATATACAGAAAATTCCATCTAAAAACTGAAGAATACAAATCCTTTTCAAATGCACATGGAACATTCTCCAGGATTGATAACATATTAGGCCACAAAACAAGTCTCCATAAATTTAAGAAGATTGAAATAATACCAAGCACCTTTTCTGACCACAATAGTATGAAACTAGAAATCAACTATAGGAAGAAAATCAGAAAAGCCACAAATATGAGGAGATTAAAGAAAATGCCACTGAAAAATGATTGGGTCAATGAAGAAATAAAAAGAGAAATCAAAAAATGTCTTGAGATAAAAGAAAATAAAAATACAACATGCCAGAATTTAGAGGATACAGCAAAAGCGCTTCTAAGAGGGAAGCTGATAGCAATGCAGGCCTATCTCAACAAACAAGAAAAATCTCAAATAAACCATCTAACAGTACACCTGGAGGAAGTGGAAAAAGTAGAACAAGGCCCAAAATCAGTAGAAGAAGCGAAATAATAAAAATCAGAGCAGAAATAAATGAAATAGAGACAAAAAAAAAAGAAAGAATAAATTAGTAAAAGCAAGAGCTGGTTCTTTGAAGAGATAAACAAAATTGAAAAACCTTTAGCTAGACTCACCAAGAAAAAAGAGAGAAGGCTCAAATGAGTAAAATCAGAAATGAAAGAGGAGAAATTACAATGGACACCTCAGAAATACAAAAGATTATAAGAGAATACTATGCAAAGCTATATACTAACAAATTGAGTAATCTAGAAGAAATGGGCAATTTCTGAGAATTATACAACCGTCCAAAACTGAATCTAGAAGAAATAGAGAATTTAAACAGACCAATCACCAGTAATAACATCGAAACAGTAATCAAAAGCCTCCCAAAAAATAAAAGTCCAGGACCAGATGGCTTCCCTGGTGAATTCTACCAAACATTCAAAGAAGACTTAATACCTATCCTTGTCAAACTCTTCCAAAAAACTGAAGAGGAGGGGAAGCTTCCTAACTCATTCTATGAAGCCAACATTAACCTGATGCCAAAATCAGACAAGAACACCACAGAAAAAGAAAATTACAGACCAATATCACTGATGAACGTCAATGTAAAAATCCTCAACAAAATACTAGCAAATCTAATACAACAATACATTAAAAAGATTACACAGCATTATCAAGTTGGATTTATTACAGGGATGCAGGGATGGTTCAACATCCACAAATCAATCAATGTGATAGACCACATTAATACAATGAAAAATAAAAATCACACGATCATCTCAATAGATGCAAAGAAAGCATTTGACAAGATACAATATCTATTTATGATAAAAACTCGGAATAAAATGCATATAGAAAGAAAGTATTTCAACATAATAATGACCATATATGACAAACAGACAGCTAATATCATTCTTCATGGTGAAAAACTGAATGCTATCCCTCTAAGAATAGGAATCAGACACGGATGTGCACTCTCACTGCTCCTATTTAACATAGTATTGGAAGTCATAGCCAGAGCAATAAGGCAAGAAAAAGAAATCAAAGGGATCCAAATTGGAAGGGAAGAAGTAAAACAGTCGCTATTTGCAGGTGACATGATTTTATATAGAGAAAATCCTAAAGAATCCACCAAAAAACTTTTAGAAGTAATATAATGAATATGGTAAAGTTGCAAGATCCAAAATCCACATACAAAAATCAGTTGAATTTCTATACGCTAACAGCAAAGCAGCAGAAAGAGAAATGAAGAACACAATTCCACTTACAACTCCAACAAAAATGATGAAATATCTAGGAACAAACTTAACCAAAGAGGTGAAAGATCTGTACACTTAAAACTATGAAACATTGCTGAAAAATATTGAAGAAGACACAAAGAAATGGAAAGATATTCTGTGCTCATGGATTGGAAGAATTAACGTAGTTAAGATGTCCATGCTTCCTAAAGAAATGTATAGATTAAATATCATCCCTATCAAAGGTCCAACAATATTCTTCACAGAAATAAAACAAGAAATTCTAAAATTTATATGGAACAACAAAAGCCCCCGAATAGCCAAAGGAATCTGGAGAAAAAAGAACAAAGCTGCAGGTATCACACTCCCTGATTTCAAAATATACTACAAAGCTATAGTAAGCAAAACGGCATGGTAGTGGCACAAAAACAGACACGCAGCTCAGCAAGAAAACAACTAACAACCCAAATAAAAAATGCGCAAAAGGCCTGAACAGACATTTCTCCAAAGAAGATAGACAGATGGCCAACAGGCACATGAAAAGATGTTCAACATCATTAACTCTCAGGAAAATGCAAATCAAAACTACAACAAGATATCACCTCACTCCTGTCAGAATGGCTATAGTTAACAAGACAGGAAACAACAAGTGTTGGAGAGGACGTGGAGAGAAGGGAACTCTCATAGACTGCTGGTGGGAGTGAAAACTGGTGCAACCACTTTGGAAAACAGTCTGGAGATTCCTCAAAAAATTAAGGATAGAGCTACCATACAATCCAGCTATTCCACTGCTGGGTATCTAGCCAAAGAACATGAAAACATGTACACATAAAGATACATGCGCCTCTCTGTTCATTGCAGCATTTTTCACAATAGCCAAGACTTGGAAGCAACCTAAGTGCCCTTCAAGGGACAAATGTTTAAAGAAGATGTGGTATATATACACAACAGAATATTACTCAGCTGTAAGAAATGATGACATCCAGCCATTTGTGACAACATGGATGGACATCGAGGATATTATGCTAAGTGAAATAAGTCAGAGGGATGAGGTCAAATACCATATGATCTCATTCATAAGTAGAAGATAAAAACAACATCAAACCAACACATAGAGACAGAGGTTGAATTGGTGGTTACCAGAGGGGAAGGGGGGAGGGAGGAGGGAAAAAGGTATGATTAGGCACATGTGTGTGGTGATGGATTGTAATTAGGATTTTGGTGGTGAACTTGACGTAATCTATGCAGAAATAGAAGCATAATGATGTACACTTGAAATTTATACAATGTCATAACCAATGTTTCTGCAATAAAAATAGTAAATAAAAATAAAATTAAATAAAAAATTAAAATAAATAAATAAAAATAAATTAAAAAATAAAAGACAGAACATACTCACATAACACGGCACATGAGAACCTGTTACACAGGTTTTATGTAGGAAAGGGGAGCTGTGTCCCTCCCATGACCTCTATCCAATTCCCCCTCAGTGCGTCGAAGAAAAGAGCAGACATTCTGCGTGTAGGTCAGTCTGGAACCAACCCCAGGAGTGTGACCCAAACCACTACCTTATGGGGTTAAATCGTATTTCTGAAATCACCCCCAAGTCCACACTGGGTGGATTCATCCCAATTCAGGTACTTGAGACATTATGCGTTCAGGAACTTACATGGGCCCACTTTAAATTCTTGATTACATATGGTCTAGTGTTGGCCAAATTGTTGGTTCAGAGACACAGTTTCTCACCTGAAAATTGGCTCATTGCCTGACTAGATTCAGGTGAGGCTGATCAGGCAGGTGGAGGCCATGTTTTGAGGAAAACACAATGCCAACATGGGAAGTATTTGCTATAATTGATCAACAGTCACTTTGTTAGGAATTAGTCACTAGTGTAGGATGTGGCTCTCACCACCCTACTTCAACCCAACTCATTAAATTGTATGGAAAATAAAGATAGTTTATAGAATAGAAATGCACTATTTACCAGTAATGACAAGTAGACTTATGAGTCATCAAATGAAAGTTGAAAAGAATATTGCCAGTATTCCTGAAGATTCTGTGGTTTTGATCCTGAAGAAAACCATCTAACCTCATCTTATTTATAACCACCATCATGGGTTTGACGGAATTCTTTTCTCTCCCTTATTCATAAAGTTTGTCTTAGGTATACGTTCCTAAATAATACATGATGCTTTCTTTTTAACATTAGGTAAATAGGATAACCCTAAAGATATGGCTTTTGTAATCTTCTTACATTTATCCACTATCATGTTTGAAGATGGATATACATGACCACTTAAATTGTAGTTTATTCATTTTCACTGACATATAACACTTGATTTTCTATGTAGAAAACTGAATTCTCTCTTTTTTGGTGCATGTAGTCTTAAAATGATTTTGACTAATACGAATAACTCTCTTGTCAATGTCCTTGTGCATGGATCCTGGTGCATATGTACACATTTTCTCTAAGGTACGTACTTAAAGATCATAGCTGTGTGCCTCTTACTTTAACTAGATAAGTATAATAATCTACTCTCTAAATTGATGGATGTACTTTGCACTCCTACAAGTAATGAATTAGAATTCCTTGTGCTCACTATTCTCTCCCACACCTGATATTACCATTTTTCTCTTTGTATCTCACCTGAATGTGCTGGAATTTTTGTTTTGTGATTTCACTGAAACTGTGCCACAACATTGTGGTAGGAATGATCATTATACATAAAATACAAGGAAACAGGTGCATTTTGGGTCTGTCAGAGTGGAATTCAAGGTGTCCTATTGGCTTGGACTGTCTTCTAAAATCAGTCCTGTGCATCACTTCACAACTCTACATTGACGACCTCATATTGATACCTTGATGTTGGCCATGAGGGGAATACATACACCAGAGGAAATGAAAAAAGCCTTGGATTAGTGTTATTTTTAACAATGGGCTTTTCAAGAGCAGTAAAACCTTGCTATCGCTCCAAACAAGAATGTCTTGATTCCAAGTGATGATATTTCTGAGGAAACTACACAGGTAGCATCTGATGAAAAGTGAAGGGCTTGTGGTCTCTAAAGAGGGGGTTAGGGCTTCATTCTGCATTTCTCTTTCAGCGAGAATCCTTCTTATGGAAATTTATTGATTCGTTAAAACAGATTGCATGCTCTGAATGAAGAAATGGAGACTCCTTAATACACATCAAGACATGTGGTAATTAGAAATTTTTAAATATATGTAATACATGAAAGTGTACCACAGCATGAGAGTGTAAGAAGGTGTGGACTCAAAACCACCAAGTGGAATATACGCTGATTTCACAGACAGGAGGAAAGTTACAAAACCATCAAGACAATTCAACAAGGTTTATGATGGAAAGTTCCACAGTTTAATGGTAGGAGAGACCAGACATTGTCCCCGCACATGAACAAGGATTCCTCCACCTCTCAATGACCTGCAGACAGTTCACGCAGCGTAAGATCCAGATGCTCTTCCAGAACCACCTGGGCACACAAGATTTATTTTCAATGCTCTACCACTCTGAGCAGTGCATTGTTCTCTCTTGTGTTTACCTCCTGGCTGTATCTTGGGGTCTTCTCGGGCTCTGCTGAGCCTGAAATAGCAGAATCCCAAGGACCAGCAGGATCAAGCCAGCCATGCCCAACCGGATGAGATTCTCCACTGTGTAATCTTGGGGATGTGAGGATAGGAATTGTGGATAAAGAGGTCACAGAGGTCAGGGAAGAGCAAAATCACCCCAGGATCCTTGGATGTCCACCCAGGCACCCACCACCCCTTGAGAGGACATGATCCTCTGCACCAGCCCCATAACTGAGAATTTCTCCTACTCACCACTCTTGGAGTCTGACTTGTTTTGTGATAGGCTGATGGTGTCAGCTGCTTCTGAGGACCAAAAAAAAAGAGGAATGGATGAGAAGTTGTTGTGACTCAAGTTTTTCCCCTGGGCTCTGTGTTCTTATAATTCCCTCTGTTTCTCATGACGTAACGGTTACGTAGTCCCTTCATGAACGCTTTCCCTACTGTAGAAAGATTCTCTCTCTTCTTATTGGATTCTTTCAGTGTCCCTTTGTTTTTTCCTTTTAGACTTTGCTTCTGATTCACAATTGGATGTGCTCCAATTGCTCAGGATTGTTGCAAAAAGTGGTCTCCCAATACAGAAATAATTAAATTCTTGTATGCTCTCTGTTCATTCTGGGATATGGACCATGTCAGCTCACTCTTCCAGATATGAGAGCTTCTATTTATTCAACAACTGAGGCCCCAGGATCCATGGTTGAGAGGTGCGTCATACATATGCGAGAAGAGAGAAAATTCAACCAACACAGTGTAGATTGGACTAATTACAAGAAATAAATTATTTAATAAGGAGGCATGTGTGCTCTACACAGGGTCACAGCGAAGGTCACACTGTGAGATGACATTTAAGATGATTCTTGAATAGGAGAAGGAGCCTGAGAGGAGCCACAAGAAGACCCAGAGGAAGCACATCACAGGCTGCAGGAAGAGCAGGTCCCCAGAGAGATCTCAGTCTGTTCTTCAATAAGAATAAAGTCATGTCTGTGGGATACAGGGAGGGTCCACAGGAGAAGGGGGAGCTGAGATTCGGGGTATGATGCATTCAAGACAGGCCAGAAATGACAGGACAGATGAGGCAGGCTC
Source organism: Ceratotherium simum simum (assembly GCF_057802395.1). Taxonomy (NCBI): domain Eukaryota; kingdom Metazoa; phylum Chordata; class Mammalia; order Perissodactyla; family Rhinocerotidae; genus Ceratotherium; species Ceratotherium simum. The sequence goes on from NC_141932.1 coordinate 5,765,312, forward strand.
CATCATTTTATCATCATCATCAACATCCTCATCATCCTCCTCCTCATCATCATCATTCTCTCTCTCTCTAACTTTCACTGTCACTTGAAGAACTCTAGAAACTGCTATAAGATTTCAAGGGAAGAAGACTGCTCATTCAATTTTATGTTTTAAATATTTTGTGGGAAAATGCTAGGTAAGAAAGTGTGTTGCAAGAGTGTATGAATATCCCAGCTTCTTTGAAAATAAAAACACATAATGGTTAATAGCACTCAACAAACACTAAATATATGAAAAGAAAAGAAAAAGAAATAACCTCTACCCTCTCCACATCCAATATCCAGAACCAAGGAATTCCACAGTTCTGGTCTTCAAAGTGTTAAGCAACAAAGAAAATCAGTGGTATTATAAAATTGGGTGCGCACACAAAAATACGTAATCCTACAAATCTATTTGAACATAAAGAAAATAAAAAAAACAAATTGTAGATCAATTCTAATCATACATTTCCATGTAAAAATTCTAAATAAGCTTATACAGATCAGAAAGCATGAATGAAAAAAAGACATCATTCAGTGTGGTTAATATGCAAATGCTCGCTACTAAAAAGTCTTTTAAATGGATCTCACCATGCTTAAAAGTAAAGAGAAAAAAAGAGAATATGTACAAAAGTCCAGAAAAAAATTGTTAATTTCTATTAAAAAAAGTTTTTTCCCAAATAAAACCTAAATGTAACAAATAAAGGACTGACATAGATAGGTCGATAGTGTTATATAAATAAAATCTAGATTTTTGGTATGTTTGACTTCAAATAATTTGGGCTAAAATTGAGGATGTTTTCTTAAAGTGACACTTAGGTGCTTCTTAACATTTTACTTTGTCATCATTATCATATGGTATTTGATGCAAATAAAATGGGTACACAATCTGGAAATAAAGAAGTTAAATTTCAGTTTTCTTGAGGTTGATATGATTCTTATCAGTAAATCAGAGGAGATCGACTGAAAGGCAATTGAAAGGTGGAGAATCTGTAGTAAGCTAATAAAATATAAAATTAATATAAGCAAACCCGTATCACTGTTATCTATACTTAAGTATAAATTAGAAATTATAAAGAAATCAAAGATCTTACTTATAAATTCATAAAGTAGTTGAACAATTCTTAAGCTGTGAGTGTAGACAATTTTATGAATAAACTTTCAAAAGGTGGCTGAAGTCATTAATAAACTTTTAAGTTTATGCCTCCCTTTTAAGCATCTAAGAAAACTTCATATGACTAAGAAATTATTCTCTACAGTGAATGTATAAATTTAATCTAATACCAAGGAAAACAGGAACAGTGTTGCATATTTTTAACTCATAAATCATTATAACTTAAATTTGTAAATGTATATAGGGAAGTATTGCCCCTTTCCCAGAGGCCTGTGGTTCCTGCCAGAATCTCTGCCCAATTCCCCAGCCCTCTGGGACACAAAGCTGTCCTTGAGCATCTGAGGGGGCATCACACGCTCTGACAACTCTCAGATCTTTCCTGTGTGTTCTGTGCTCCCTCTGAGCAAAGGGGCCTCTGTGACTCACCAGCTGTTGATATGAGACTTGAGAGTGAGGGGTTTGGGTGGACTGGACTCCCCACCTCAGTCAAACTCTTCTCCTACGTCTGCCCTGTGGCCCCAAGACCCTACTTCAGCTCAGCTTACACCCTGTAGACCCAGGTGAGGGGGAAGGTTGTGGCCAAGTGTAGGAAGGTCTCTGAAAGGCAGATTCCCTTCTGTATGACGCTCACTCACAGCCCCCCATCACTCCCATCATAGCCCAGAGCTTTCTGGAGGAGAGGGCCCCAAATAGATTGTAGGAACAGAGGGGACAGGGATGGGGCTCCTCACCTGAGACCCGGAGCTCCAGGGGGTCACTGGGGAGTGACAACAAGTAGGGGGAGGTGCTGTGTGAGCTGTAGCACTTGTAGGTTCCCTCATGGTCTGAGGTCACAGGACTGATGGTGAAGTTGGCCTGAAAGGGTGCAGCCATGTCCTGCAGACGAAGGTGCTGGGAAGAATGAAGTGACCACGCATTGGACAGATGGAAGGTATCCAAGCGGATCTCAGAGCAACACTGCAGGGTCACCTTCTCTCCCCCGGACACTGAGGGCCCTGGCTGGAGTGAGAGGGAGGGTTTCTCGTAGATTCCTGGGGGAGAGGAAGGTTGTAATGTGTAGAGAGCTGCCCTCTCCTCACACGTCCTTGAGCCTGAGTTGAGGCACCACCGTCCTCTCTCCAGGGACTCTGTCTGTGACCCCCTCTCAGCTCCTCTCAGTTCCTCAGGGTGGGTCTCTTTTATCTCCTTGTCCCTCACTTCCCCTTTCTCACTGCCTATCCCTAGACCACTGCACCATCTCAGCCTCTGTTCAAGGATCCTCTCCCTGGACCCCATCACCACCAGGGGTGACCATGGGCCCAGCTCCCTGAGCTTACAATGAGGACATGGGGCTCCTCACCCGCAATCAGGATATCCAGGGGGGCGCTGGGGGTCGACCACACATAGGAGAGGTGGTGTCCACTGTAGCATCTGTACTGGCCCCCATGAGTGTGGTTCACATGGCCCAGGGGGAAGTCAGGGTTGTGCTGCCCATGAAGACTCTGTAGGGGTGTGAGCCCCTCATCCTTGCTCAGAGCAAATCTGTCAAAGCCGGCCTCAGAGCGACACTGGAGGGTCAGGCTGTCTCCAGAGAGCACCAAGGAGCCAGGCAGGGCTGAGAGGGAGGGCTCCTTGTACATGCCTGGAGAGAAGGGACAGTGGCATTGAAGGGAACTCACAGCCCACATTGCCCACTGATGCCTGCAGTGAGAGTTCTCACTGGTCCCTCCCCAAACGTCCTGGTCTGTGGTTCAGGCCCCAGAAGGTGAAGTCACCGACCCCCATCACCCACAGGTCTCCGCTGAGCACATAGATTAGGTCAGTAATTTTTGGGTCCCAGGAAAGTGATGGGTCAGGGGGGCCCTCACCTGTGACCTCGAGATGCAGAGGGTCGCTGGGGTGTGACCACACATAGGGGTAGGCACTGTGAGAAGCATAGCATCTGTAGGTCCCCCCATGGGAGGCATTCACGGTGCCCACAGGGAAGACAGCCTGTCCCCTCCCAGGATAGGTCCTCAATTCCATGTGTCTGGGAGTGTCAGCTCCTCCCTCCTTCAGCAGATGGAAAATGTCCAATGTGGACTCTGAGCTACAGGAGAGGGACACGTTCCCTCCTTTTGCCACCACAGGCCCTGGATGGGCTGAGAGCGAGGGTGCATTGAACACTCCTGAGGGAGAAGGAGGGAGCTGTGTTGAAGGGGGGGACCATCAGCCCACATACCCCAGGTGTGGACTGTGAGGGCTGAGGTCCCCTGAGCCCACACTCCATTCCCTTCTGCCCGTGAGGAGCACCCCACAGTGAGAGGGGACCTGGCTCCTCCCCCTACCTGTCACCACCAGGGGCAGGGGGTCACTGCGCTCTGACCAGCCGTTCCTGCTGGTGTTATATGCACACTGAAATATCCCTGCAGTGTGTGAGCTCACAGATTCGATGGAGAAACTGGTCTTGTTGCTGGAGTCCTGTGGGGCCTCTGTATTCACGGGTTTAGAGACCCTCTCTTTATATAGATGATAGACATCAGCCTGCAGAGAACCCTGACACCAGATGGTGACAGGCCTCCCCGTGGTGACCATTGGTCCTGGGTCAGCCCAGATGGAGGGTTTGGGGAGGGATCCTGGAAAGGAATCAGACCTGAAGTGTCAGGGGAGCCCTTCTCCCCTCAGCTTCCCCAACTGTCACTCCAGGCCCCTCCCCGACTGGTCCCATTAGCCCAGACTCTCTGACTTTCACCAAGCTGCCCAGGGGGAATTCCATTGTCTGAAGCAGGAGGTGTGGGGGAGGACTCACCAGCCTGTACACTGTCCCATGGGCCCTGACACAGCCCTGGAAGAGAGTTTCCTGTGAGTACATGCCCCCCACCCACACATAGAAGCTCCAGGCCTGGTCTGGACCCCTGAGCACTGAGGTCAGATCTGGGGCTAGAACACTCTCCCACCCTCAGAAGTTCTCTCTCACTGAGCCTCCTGAGTCTTGGGGTCTCTCAGGGACTAAGACCTGGAGGGGAGGAGATCCTATATTCCTCTTTTCCCCAAGAACTCACCAAGACAGAGAAGGGCAGTCAGAGTAGGTGTCCTGGCCCTGCCTCCCATGGTTGGTCCAGATGACTTAAGAAGACCACAGAGCCCAGCAGAACAGACGGACGTATGGAGTGTGAGAAGGTCCAGGCTGTGTGTGACACGTCACAGGTTCCTCATCTGTGGCCTAACAGGAAGGGGAACAGCCCTTGCCAGGCCCTTACTCTGCTCTCCCTGAGGGATGATTCTGAAGAGACAGAGGGTCTGGGGATCTTCCATAGCAGACCTGAGACTCACCAGACCCCGTATGCTCTGCCTCCAACTCATGCCAAACCCAAATTCAGAGAGTGACACTTGTCCCAGAACATGAGGCTTGGTGAGGGCAGGGGATGACCAGCTCAATTTCTGTTCCAACTTTGACTCTGCCTCTTATAGAGGCTTTGTGACCTGGGGCAACTCACTTCCCTTTGCTGAGCTTCTGTAAATGCTAATTTTCTTCCTCTCCTTCATCTGCTAGGAAGTCAGTCAATATTTATCGAGCAGTTCCCATGTCCAGTCATGGTTCTGGGTGCTGGAGAGTCATTGGTGAAGCTGACAGAGTCTTTCCCTGGACTCATGGGTTCAGATGAATGAAGACAGACAGAACAGATATTTAGCGGCAAACAGTGTAAGTTAGAGTCTTGTTTTAATACAAGTAGGAAGAAAACAGGGGACAATGAAATTCAATAACAGGTAGATGTCTGGCAACCTAGGTCCTGGCTGTGAGGGATCTTTTCGGGAAGGAGTGACCCAAGGCATGAGCACGGTTAGCCCAGAGGTGGCGGTGGGTCATCCTTGCCCAGAAAGATCTGAGCTGTTCTCAGAATTGAGAGCAATCAGAAGAAGACTGGGCCTTGTCACACAGGATCTTCAACACCATGCAAATACTTTGGATTTCATCTTGAATGCAATGGGAAGATTTTAAGCAACAGACAGTATGAACAGGTTTCTGTTTTAAAAAGACTACCGCCATGTACAAAATGTAATGCAAGAAGCTCTATTGATGATGAACTCTATTGATAATAAAACTCCAACATCAATCTGGCCCCTGGGTGGTATGTTGATCAGTATTTTAAGTTATGTGATTTTCTCATATAACCCTTACACAAACCTATAACACAAAGTACATTTACAGTTGAGTGGAATGAGACAGGATGGCTTCTAGGTCTGGCAGGTTGGAAAGGAGTGGGCTAGGTCAGACTGGCTGAGGGAGCAGCCTGAGGAAGGCACAGAATTGTTAAGTAGCTCAGTCTGTGTGTGTGTTTGGGAGTGTGTGTGGGTAACCGTGATGAGTTTGGTTGAGGAGGAGAGTAGTGTTTGCTGGGGCTGTGAGTTTAGCTCAGACCTGATCATTCACAGCCCTGAACATCAGGCGGTGCCATTTGTATCTTTTTTGAATATGGAAACTGTTGGAAGGGTTTTGAGCAGGGCAGGATCAGACCAGACAGGATTATCAGAAGGGTCCTTTGGAGGCAGTGAGATGAATGAACTGGAGGAAGGAGTGGGGGCCTGGATTGGAGGACCCGGAAGGAGGCTGGTGTGATGACACAGATGAGATGCCCTGAGACTTGCGATGGATCAGGATATTGTTAAGAAGGACTCGGGCCGGCCCCGTGGCTTGGCGGTTGAGTGCGCGTGCTCCGCTACTGGCAGCCCGAGTTCGCATCCTGGGCGCGCACCAACGTATGGCTTGTTCAGCAGTGCTGAGGTGGCGTCCCACATACAGCAACTAGAAAGATGTGCAACTATGACATACAGCTATCTACTGGGGCTTTGGGGAGAAAAAGGAGGAGGATTGGCAATAGACGTTGGCTCAGGGCTGGTCTTCCTCAGCAAAAAGAGGAGGATTGGCATGGATGTTAGCTCAGGGTTGATCTTCCTCACAAAAAAAAAAAAGACGAAGAAGAAAAAGGACTCAAGGGGCATAGTGGTGGTGATTTGATAATTGGAAGTGAGGGACAAGAGAGTGAGGAAATGAAGTCTGTTCCACTCTCTGCCTTGGTGCCTGGAGGAGCCAGTGGGGCCATCACAGGGAGGAGGACCCTGAGGGAGAAGGAGGCTGGGGAGATGCTTAGGAGACTGATCACCATTTCTCAGAAGAAAGCACAGCCCTCCCTCCTGACCTGGGATTGTGGATTTTCTTCCCCACAAACACTTCCCTTCACTGACTTCTTTGTTTCTGTAAGTCAGCACCATCTTTTTCTTCATCGCCCTCCTTCAAATCTCTGAGTCATTTCTGCCTCCTCTTTGCCCCTTCCTTTCCTGGACAGAAGCTTTCATCTCATACTGTGAATTCTTTCTCCAGCCACTAGGTGAGAGCATGGGTTGAAGGCAAAAAAGATCTTAAAAGATGAACACACACTCAGGGATGTGTAAGACAATTTGTATCATTGATCTCACAGCAAAAGGAGATGATACTAATAAAGAAAAAATATTTGAAGAAATATGTAGCTGGCCATTTCAGAGATTTGTTGCAAGTCACAAAAATACACGTTCAAGATGCTCATCGAATGAAAATAGGATAAGCTTTAAAAACCTTGCCCACTCACATCATAATCATAATCAAATTTTTGAAAACGCAAAAGAAAAAAAAGAGTTGAAAGCATCCAGAGCAACATGCCATGAAACACAGAGGAAAAACTATTTGAATGATTACAGATTTCACATCAGAAACCATCACGGTCTGAAGATGTTAATGTTCTGAGAGACAAGAAGAGCTAATCTTGAACTTGTGGATGTATTGTTCAGCAATGGAAATGAAATAAAGTGATTCTGAGAGGAAAGAACACTGAGAGAATTTGTTGCCAGCAGACCTGCTCTAAAAGAAGTAAGGCATGTTCTTCCGGCAGGAAGGATAACAATTCTAGAGGGAAATTTGGAAATTCAAGAATAAAGGAAGAGTAAAAAATGGCAAATATCTAGGTAAATGTAAGTGTATTTTTATCCTCTTATGTTCTTTAAAGTGTGTTTGGCTGTTGAAAGCAAAACTGTTAACATTGTCTGGTGGGTTTTTAACATGTGCAGATGTAAGACACAGAAAAGCTATAGCATAAAGGGATGGGGTGAAAGGATTTATAGAGTGTTAGGGCTTCTACATTTCTCCTGAAGAGGTAATGTGTTAACTCTATGTGGACCCTGTGAAATTGGGTGTATATATTATACTACCTGCAACAGCCACTTAAGAAACAACATGCAAAGAGTTACAGTTAGAACTCCAATAGATAAATTAAAATGAAATGCAAAAAGTATCCCAAAAAGCCAAAAGAAGGCAGGAAAGGGAAAACAGAAGAAAAAACAACAGAGAGAACAAGCAGAAAACAAACAATAAATGGTGAACCTGAAAAGAATCTTCAATAATTACATTAAATATAATCAGAGCAAGCACAATCAAATGGCAGATATCATAGGATTGGATTAACAGATACAAGTATGACCCAACTCTATGCAGTCTACCAGAGGGTCACTTTAATACAATGATGTGGACAGGCGAAAAGTCAAAGGATGAATACATCATGGAAACATTAATTAAAAGTGCTTAAGTGGCTGCCTAAGTTTCCAAGTTCTGAAGTATAAAATCCGTCTCCCTGGGCTAATGTCGAAGTGTCAGCAGAGGTGGCTGCTTTTGGTGGGTCTGCAGTGAGAATCAGTTTCCCGGCCTTTCCCAGCTCCCAGAGATGCCTGCAGCACTGGGTCCTGATCCATTCCTTCCATCACTGCAGCCTCTTGATTCCATCATCACATTTCCTACCACTGACGCTGACCCTCTTGTTTCTGTCTTACTGACTCTTTATTGTCAGGTGGAGGGTACAGTCCAGGTCCCCGCATGGCTCATTTGACACCCACTGTGTCACTCCTGGGGTCCTAACAGTCTTAGCCCATCAGCTGCCTTCTCTCCACTTTCTGGAGTATTCTCATGTTTGTTGTATACACAAGTTCCAGGAGTTTTCTGTGCCTTATGAGGGTTAGGGAGACAAACCTTTACTTCCTCTTTGTCCAAAACTGGAAGCCTGAAATGCAACTGATCTTTATATATTGATTATGTATCCAGTGACTTTGGATAAGTTCTTTCCAAGTCAGAATAATAGATGTTTATATTATTTTGGATTTTTCATGTACAAAATTTTGTAATCTGTAATATAGTTTTATTCCATCTATTCAGTGATTATCATGCATGTTTTTTTTTGCTTTATTTGTTTGGTTGGTTCTTCCAGAGCCCTGCTGAGTAGAGAAGTTCATAGTGAACATTTTTGTCCCATTCTCAGTCACAGGCGGAAAGATTTTAAGATTTTACTGGTAAAAATTATTTCTATTGTAGATTTTTAAAGATGCTTCAGTAAGTGATAGGAAATTCCCTTTCATCTCTGAGGAGGTTTTTTTTTTTTTTTTCCGTTATAAACAGTGATGAATTTTACCAGAAACCTTGAATGTGTTGATATGATCATTTTGCTATTTCTTCTTTCATGTTTGAAGTGATTGATTTTTGAATAGATAATCAACCATGCATTTCTAAAAAAAAAACATACCAGCATGGTCATGATACGTTACCCATTTTGTATATCGCTGACTCTTGTTTGGGAATATTTTGTGTAGACATCTACAGGTAAGTTCCATTGAGAGAGCTTCCTGTGATTTTCCCATTTTGTATTTTCCTTGTCAGGTTTTGGTATCAATTTTTTTCTGGCCTGATAAAATGTGTTGGGATGAATATTGCCTCCTTCTCTAGTTTCAGGAGAAGGTTCTGTAAGTTTGGTATGTATATATATGCGTGTGAGTCCTTGTGTGTACCTATGTGTGTGTGTGGCCATTTGTGTATGTCTTTGTGTCTGTACGTATGTGTGTCCCTGTACGTATCCCTGTGTGTGTCTGTGTGTCCAGGTGTGCGTATGTGTGTATTTCCTAACAGCATATGTGTTTGGAAGTATTCACCAGTAAAGCTTTCCAGACAAAGAGTTCACTTTTTGGGAAAATTTTAATTACAGATTCAACATATTTAATATATAAGGTAATTCACATCTCCTATTTATTTTTATGCCCATCATTTTGGTAAATTGTATTTTTGAGGATTTTGCCCATTTCATGTACATTTTCTAATATACTGACATAAAATTGATCATAGATCAATTATCTATTTAATATATTTAAATCTTTAAATTAGGTCTTTAAACCCATCTATTATCAACTTAAAGTCTGTAGGATCTGTGATGCCATCCTGATAATGTAACATGTGCTTTCTCTCTCTTTTTCTTCCTAAGCTTTGTGGCTGGTTTTTATAAGTATGATTTAATGCTTTCAAGGATGAGATTTCTGGCTTTACTGACTTTTCTCTATTTTTTTGTTCATGCACATTAGTAGCTACTTTTGTCATTATTATATCCCTCCTTCTACCTTTATTTGGAATAAATTGCCATTCTATTTCTAAATTCTTAGTAAAACAGCTTAAGTCATTGATTTTTCAATGCTTTCCTTTTCTAATATATTCATTCATGGTTCTTAATTTTCCCATTTCATAGGTTTGATGCGCCATAGTTACATTATCTTTCAATTTAAAACATTCTCTCGTTTTAGTTTTGGATTTCTCATTTCACTCCTGGCTTATTGAGAAGTCTGCTGCTTTATGTCCAAATGTGGGGGTACTAGTTATCATGATAGCCAAACAGGGTGACTCCCAAAAAGTCCCAGAAGCTCCTGGTGGTCTATGTTATGAGTCAGGCTGATAGGCAGTCATTAGATGAGTGTCCATTGGGGGAAGATCCTGTGCCTTCTGGGGTCCCTGCTGTCTCCCTCCCTGGAGGGTGGGGTTGGGGTCCTTCCTGGTCTAGTGGATGGCCAGAGCAGCATACACACTGGGCTCTGATGGGGGGTCCGGTGACTGGGAGGAAGGGGGTGTTGTCTCCCCTCGGAAGGCCAAATGGTTCAGCTGGGCATAGGTCATGTCTTCGGGGGCTTCAGATGCAGCAGCCTGGAGCAGTGGAAGAATGGGGGGATTGGTATGTGCTTGGGGTGGGGTCAGCCTGGGGTCCTGGAAAGGATGGGACCCGCCTGACTGTCTACCTGTCTGTCCTCTTCTGCTTGTCTGTCCTTCATGCCCAGCGATTCCTCTGACATAGGGAAGGAGAGGCGGCCACTCGCCACCTGGGTCTTGATCTAGAGTGGTTCACTTCAGAGTACATCACTCCCTGGGGGTCTTCATCTTGGGGGCCCTGCTGGAGGGAGACAGAGAGACATAAACAGTGTCTCCCTGACCCCACTGTTGACCTCCTCCAGTCAACCATCCACAATATAACAGAGTGAGATCACTTTCCTGATGGAATCTTCAGGGACGTCCTGAGCCTTGGACATCTGGATGCTTTCTATGGTTCTGGCTCTTATCCTAACACTCTCTCTCTCACTCATTTGTCTTCAGCCATGTGGTCCATCTTCCTGAAAAAGCATGTTGCTGCCTGAGAACATTTACACCTGCTGTTTCCTTTGCCCCCTGCATGCATTCTATCCCTTTTCCTTGGTTTATTTTCCTTAACAGCACTTTGCACTCTAGGATGGTACTCTCATAGTTGCATGCTGTCTCTCACCCAGGAGGTGAGATCAAGGAGTGTGGAGGTAGTTTTCTCACTGCTGTATCTGCAGCACCTGAATGGAGCCGGGTACACAGTGAGCTCCCTGTGCACATCGTTGGGTGAATGAACGAAGGGGGGCTTGCGGGTGATTCACTTATTCATGCATCCTATTGAGACCTGGGGGTACACCCCAACAACCAGGTCAGACAGAGGATGAGTAACCAGGACAGGAGGCCACGTAGGAGGTGCCATGTGGTCACAGAAACCAGGAGGAGTGACGTCACAGCAGGACGACCCAGGGTGCCGGAGAGGACAGGTCAGTGTGGGTCGCTGCTGAGAGCTGGGTGATGTGAGGACAGCAAAGTGTCAATTGGATTAAGTTTCACAAAAGAAAAGTACTTGGTGACCTGGATATGAGCAGGGGTCTCACCTGATCGTCCACCTCCACCTCCTCCTCAGGCCAAGTGTCCCTCCCTGCAGCATCTGCTGGGACAGAACAGGGGGTGCATTTCTTGGCAGGATTCCCTGAGATCTCTCAGGGCTGCAGGCCCCCCTCTGCTCCCAGATGGGCCACTGAGGTCCAGGTCGTAAGGAGACGTGCTCGAGGTCACTCAGGATGGGATTTCAGTCCTTCTCACCCTGAATCCCCAGAGCCTCACAACCTGTGCCCCCATGGCCTCCTGAAATCTCTGTGCCCACCCCCCAAGGCGGCCCCTCCTCTCCTATCACAGAGGGTCTCTTCCTGGGTGTCCACAGCTGGGCTGGAGCTGGGGGAGGAGATGCAAGTGTTAGGGGCAGAGAGGGGGCCAAGGGTGGGGTGGGAGTCTGGGGTCTTCAGGACAGGAATTTCCTGACCTGCAGGCCTCTGTCCTTGGGCTCTGGGTCTGCAGCCCCTGCAGGAAGTTGGAGATCAGCCTGTCTCTGGGCTGGGCCACGTTGGACAGAGTTTCAGTCCTGGGATGTCATGACCACTTTCCCTCCAGAGGCGATTTGAGAGAAAAGAAGAAAAACTTAACAACTACTTTTGTTGATGTTTCAATATTTCCTGAGATTGAAAAGCTGAAAGACAGCTTAGATGTGAACATACGTCCTGTATTAAGTGTTTTCTTTTGAATTTTCTGATTTGAGATTCTGGAAAGTCTTTTTCTAGTTGACCTTCCCATCTATGTGGTTTCCCTCCCGCTTGTGCCCTAGCCCACCTCCTCCTCTGACCTGGTTCACCATGTTCCCTACTCACCCGATGTCCTGTGTTCGCCCTGACGCCAGTGTTGGAGTAGGAGGAGGAAAAGGAGGAGGGAAAGCACCAAGACAAAGGCCACTGAGACCCCAATCAGAGCCTTCAGGTACCCTTTGAGACCTTGAGCATGAGTGATATCATGAATGAGCAAGTGATGCTATTTAATTGAGCGCCTACTGTGTGCCAGGCACGTGCTGGGGTCTGTGCATTCATGTTCTCTAACTCACAGCAAGTCATGCAACAGGGAACAGCCACCCCCACCACCCATTTCACAGATGAGGAATGTGAGGCACAGAGAGGTAAATAACGTCCCCCACGTCACGCAGTCTGAAGTGGCAGAGCTGGAACTGGAACCCAGAACCATGGGTTCCTTTGGGTTTTTTATTATTATTATTTTTATGCTGTCCCCTCACCCTCCAGGCAAAAGCCCAGTGCAGAGACCTGTCCATCAAACTGAATACACAGACTTTCAACCCCTCTCCCAGCCCAGGTCCATCTTCGGCTCTGCAGAGGCCTGGCACCTCCGGTTGGGGCCTGTGTGGACATGGCATATGTGTGTCTGGGAAGGCCAGGAGGGACGGCCCGGTCCTTCCAGAGCTCTAAACATGGCCAGGCCTCTGAGTGACGCTAGAGGGTCAGATTGTCTCCAAATAGCACCAGCAAGCTTGGCTGGGCTCAGAGGGAGGGCTCCCTGTACATGCATGGAGAAAAGGGGACAGTGGCATCGAAGGAGATGCACACCCAAGATAGCCCACTGGCGCCTGCAGTGAGAGTACTCACTCGCCCCTCCCGAAGGATCCTGCTCGGTGGTTCAGGCCCCAGGAGGCCATGTCACCAACTCCCATCACCCACAGGGCACAAAGCTTAGGTCAGTCAGTTTGGGGTCCCAGGAAATCAATGCATCAGGGGGGCCCTCACCTGTGATCTGGAGATGCAGAGGGTCGCTGGGGTGTGACCACACATAGGAGTAGGAGCTGGGAGAACCATAGCATCTGTAGGTCTCCCCATGGGAGGTGTTCACAGGGCCCACAGGGAAGACAGCCTGCTTCCTTCCGGGACGGATCCTCAATTCCATGTGTCTGGTCGGGTCAGCTCCTTCCTCCTTCAGCAGATGGAAAGTGTCCAATGTGAACTCTGAGCTGCAGGAGAGGGACATGTTCTCTCCTGATGCCGCTACAGGGCCTTGGTGGGCTGAGTTGGAGGGTGCACCATACACTCCTGTGGGACAAGAAGGGAGCTGTGTTGAAGGGGGGACCATCAGCCCACATACCCCAGGTGTGGACTGTGAGGGCTGAGGTCCCCTAAGCCCACACTCTTTTCCCTTCTGCCTGTGAGAAGCAACCCACAGTCAGAGAGGACTCAGCTCCTCCCACTTACCTGTCACCACCAGGGGCAGGGGGTCACTGTGCTCTCACCAGCCATTCCTGCTGGTGTGATATGCACACTGATATAGCCCTGCAGTGTGTGCGCTCACAGGTTCAGTGGAGAAACTTGTCTGGTTTCTGGAGTCCTGTGGGGTCTCTATGTCCAATGGTTTAGAGACCCTCTCTTTATATGAACGGTAGACTTCAGCCTGCTGAGACCCCTGACACCACATGGTGACAGGGCTCCCTGTGGTGACCATCGGTCCTGGGTCAGCCCAGATGGAGGGTTGTGGGGGGGGATCCTGGAAAGGAATCAGACCTGAAGTGTCAGGGGAGCCCTTCTCCCCTCAGCTTCCCCAGCTGTCACTCAAGGCCCCTCCCAATCTGGTCACCATCACTCCAGACCCTCTGGGCTCCTTCCAGCTGCTCAAGGGGGTTCCACTGTGTGAAGTGGGACGTGTGGGGGAGGACTTACCTGCCTGTACCTGGTTCCACAGGCCCCAACACAGCCCTGGAAGAGAGTTCCTCTGAGAGCATGTCCACTCCCCACACACAGAAGGTCCAGGCTTGGTCTGGGCCCCTGAGCACTGGGGTTAGATCTGGGGCTGAACACATTCTCCCACCCCCTGGAAGTTCTGCCCCCACTGACCTCCCGAGTCCTGGTGTCTCTCAGAGATCAGGTCCTGGAAGGGGAGGCGATACCATCTGTTCTCTTGTCCCCAAAACTCACCAAGGCAGAGAAGAGCAGTGGGGGTTGGGGTCCTGGTGCTGCCTCCCATGGTCTCCAGCTGTGCAGACAACTTATAAAGTTCACAGAGCCCAGTAGACAGACCCAGTCAGTGTGAAAGGGTTGACATTTCATGGGTTCCTCCTCTGTGGTCTCACAGGAAGGGGAACAGCCCTCCCAGGGCCTCACTCCACTCTCCCTGAAGGATGGTGCCAAAGAGATAGTAGGCTCTGGGGAACTTCCAGACCAGATCTGAGACTCTCCAGACCCCACACACTCTGCCTAAACCTCATGCCAAACCCAAATCCAGAGAGAGACACTTGTCTCAGAACATAAGGCTTTGACAGGGCAGGAGAGGACCAGCTCAATTTCTGTGCCAACTCTGACTCTGCCTCTTATAGAGGCTTTGTCAGCTGGGACAAATCTCTTCCTTTTTGAGCTTCTGTAAATGCAAATTTTCTTCCTTTCTTTCCTCAGCCAGACTATCAGTCAATTTGTCTTGAACAATACCCGTGTCCAGTAATGGAGCCAGGCACTGGAGAGTCATTGGTTATGGTGACATACTCTTTCCCTGGACTCGTGGGCCAAGATGAATGAAGACAGACATTACAAATATTTAGGTGGCAAACTATTCAGTTACAGTCTTGTTATGAGACTGTCACAATTTGGTAGAAAAAAGCAAATAGGGAACAATGAGATTCAATAACAACTAGTTGGCCTGCAACCTGGGTCCTGGTTGTGAGGGGTCCTTCAGGGGAACTATTCACCAAGGCATGAGCATTTTTAGCCCAAACACCAAGGCATGAGTAGATTTAGCCAGAGCTGGTGGGACATCCTCACCCAGAAAGATCTGAGTTATTCTTAGAATTGAGAGCAGTCAGGAGAAGGCTGGGCTTGTCACACAGGATCCTGAGCACCATGCACCTATTTTGGATTTTATCTTTAAGGCAATAAGAAGATTTTAAGCAATAGACTATATGAATAGACTTATGTTTTAAAAGGACTACTACCATGTAGTAAGATAATGCAGGAAGGCTCTATTGCTAATTAATTCTATTGCTAATAAGTCTCTAACATCAATCTGGCTCCTGGGTGGTGTGTGGATCAGTATTTTAAGTCATGTGTGTGGTTCTCTCAGATGACGCTTGCACAAACCTATAACAAAACACATTTACAGTTGAGTGGAATGAGACAGGTTGGCTTCTTGGACTCGCTGGTTGGAAAGGAGTTGGATGAGGGAGACTGGCTGAGGGAGCAGCCTGAGGAAGGCACAGAATTGTTAAATAGCTCAGTTTGCATGTGTGATTAATTGTGATGAGGTTGGTTGATGAGAAGTGTGGTGTTTCCTGGGGCTGTGAGTTTAGCTCAGGCCTGATCATTCATAGCCCTGAGTATCAGATGGTGCAGCCAGTATCTTTTTTCATGATGGGAACTTTTTTTCTTCATGAGGAAGATTAGCTCTGAGCTAACATCCAGAGCCAATCCTCCTCTTTATGCCGAGGAAGATTGGCCCTGGGCTAACATCCGTGCCCATCTTCCTCTACTTTGTATGGGTTGATGCCACAGCATGGCTTGACAAGCAGTGCCTCGGTGCAAGCCCAGGATCAAAACCCAGGAACCCCAGCCTCCAAAGCAGAGCGCATGCCCTTAACCGCTATGCCACTGGGCCAGCCCCGGTGATGGGAACTTTTTGAAAGTTTTTGAGCAGGGCAGGATCTGACCAGATAGGGTTATTGGAAAAGTCCTTTGGAGATGGTGGGAGGAATGAACTGGAGGAAGGAGTGGGGGCCTGGATTGGAGGACCAGGAAGGAGACTGATGTGATGACACAGATGAGATGTCCTGAGTCTTGCGATGGATCAGGATATTGTTATTAAGGACTCTAGGGACTCGGTGGTGTGCATTTGATGATTGGATGTGAAGTAGGAGAGAGTGAGGAACTGAAGGCTGTTCCACTCTCAGCCTTGGTGCCTGGAGGAGCCAATGGGGCCGTCACAGGGAGGAGGACCCTGGAGGAGAAGGACGCTTGGGCAGATGATTAGAAGACTGATCACCATTTATCAGAAGAAAGCACAGCTCTCCCTCCTGACCTGCGATTGTTGGTTTTCCTCCCCCCAAAACACTTCCCTTCACTGACTTCCTAGTTTCTATAAGTTAGCATCATCTTTTTCTTCATTGTCCTCCTTCAAAACCTCTGAGTCAATTCTGTCTCCTCAGTCCCCATTCCTCCCCTGGGCAGAGCTCTTCGTCTCATACTGTGAATTCTTTCTGCACACACTGGGTGAGACCACGAGTTGGAGGCAAAAACAGGTTTTACAATTTGAAGACACACTCAGGGATGTATCAGACAATTTATACCATTGAACTCCCAGCAAAATTAGATTGATATTATGAAGAAAAAATATGTGACAAAATAAGTAGCTTACCATTTCACAGATTTGTTGAAAGTTATAAATTTACATGTCTAAGATGCTCAGCAAATGCAAAATTCAATAAGCTTTAAAAACCATGCCCACACACAACATAATCAAAATCAAACTAGTGAAAACCAAAAAATACCCACAAAAGTTGAAAACATCCAGAGAAAAAATGGCACTAAACACACAGAGGCAAAATCATTTGAATGATTACAGATTTCACATCAGAAGCCATCAAGGTCAGCAGATGTTAAAGTTCTGAGACAGAAGAGCCAACTGGGAAACTTCTGGAAATATCCTTCAGGAATAAAAAGAAAATAAAGTCACGCTTAGAGGAAGGAGCACTGGGAGAATTTATTGCCAGAAGACCTGCTCTAAAAGAATTAAGGTAAGTTCTTAGGGCTAAAAGGAAATAATTCTAAAGGGAAACTTGGAATTTCAAGAATAAAGGAAGAGCAGAAAATGGTAAACATCTAGGCAAATGTAATAGCATATTTTTATCCTCTTAAGTTCCTTAAAATGTGTTTGGTTGTCAAAAACAAAACTGACAACATTGTCTGCTTGGGGTTTAATGTATGTAGATGTATGACACAGAACAGCTACAGCATAAAGGGATGGGGTGAAAGGATCTATATGGTGTTGGGCTTCTTCATTTCTCTTGAAGAAGTAAAGTGTGAACTCGATGTGGACTCTGTGAAATTGTGTGTATATATTATAATACCTACAACAGCCAGTTAAGAAACAATATGCAAAGAGTTACAGTTAGAACACAAATGGATAAATTAAAATGGAATACTAAAAATATTCCAAAAAGCCAAAAGAAGGCAGAAAAGGGAAAACTGAAGAACAAAAAAATAGAGGGAACAAGCAGAAAACAAACAGTAAAATGGTAAACCTAAAAAGAACCTTCAATAATTACAATAAATATAAATGGTGAAGCACAGATAAATGGCAGAGATTGTAGGATTGGATTAACAGCAAATAAGACCCCACTGCATGCAGTCTACCAGAGTTTCACTCTAATACAATGATGTAAATAGGTTAAGAGTAAAAGGATGAATATATGATGCAAACATTGATTGAAAGAAAGCTCAAGTGGCGGCATAACTTTCCCACTGCTGCTGTAACAAATTACCACAAACTGAGTGGATTTAAACAACACAAATTTATCATCTTACTGTACTGGAGTTCAGAAGTACAAAATCAGTCCTACTGGGCTAAAGTTGAGGTGTCACAGCGGTGGCTGCTTTTGGTGACTCTGCTGTGAGAATCAGTTTCCTGGCCTTTCCCAGCTCCCAGAGACGCCAGCAGCACTTCACTCCTGATCCCTTCCTTCCATCACTGCAGCCTCTTGATTCCATCATCGTGTTTCCTACCACTGACTCTGACCCTTTTGTCTCCTTCTTACAAGAAGCCTTGTGATGGCACTGGGTTCACAGATAATCCAGGAAAATGCCCCCACCTCAAGATACTTAATTTAGTCACATCTGCATAGTCACTTTTGCCATGAAAGGTAACATACTCACAAGTTTC
This sequence comes from Ceratotherium simum simum, assembly GCF_057802395.1. NCBI lineage: Eukaryota > Metazoa > Chordata > Mammalia > Perissodactyla > Rhinocerotidae > Ceratotherium > Ceratotherium simum. Next base: position 5,783,307 of record NC_141932.1, read on the forward strand.
AGGAACTGGGGTGTGGATTAGTTTGGACTTTGGGAGAAAGCAGATTTATTGGGTCTACCACAGTGGCTACCATATGAGACAGTACAATAGAAGATATCAGATAAAGTAGCATTTTGAACAAGAAAATTATTGGGATAAATGCAGATACTACATGAAGATAAAAAGTTCAACTCACCAAAAAGACATCTAATCCTAAATGTGCATGCAGAAAACCACAAATCTTCGAAGTCTGTAAAGCAAAGCCAGTCAGAAATGAAAGGAGAAATAAGTACACGAACATTTATAGTCTTGGATTTTACACTCCTCTCTTGGTAATTGATTGAGTAAACGGATGTCAAATCAGCAGGGACACAGAGAACCTGAACAATACTGTCAACAAGTTAAACTGATTGACACACAGAGAACACTCCTCTATCAGCAAAATACACGTTCTTTTCAAGTGCACATGGAATATTGGCAGTCATAGTCCATATCCTTGGTTATAAAACAAAGCTGAACAATTTAAAAGAATTAGTATCACACATCACTTCTTTTCTGACCCTAATGGAATATAAGTAAAAATCTATTATTAGAAAGATATCTGGAAAATCTTCAACTATTTGGAAATTAAAGACCATACTTCTAAATAATCCATGGTGTGAAGACGTTCTCAAGGAAAACTATAAAATAGCTTGAACGAATGAAAATGTAAATACAGCATACTAAACATTGTGGGGTGCAGCCAAAGCAGAGTTTAGCAGGAAAGGACGAGCAGCAAGTGCTCATGTTGAACAAAGAATGGTTTCTAATCACTAACCTAATGTTCCACCTTAAGCCACAAGAAATAGAAGAGCCAACTCACCCCAAAGTAGGCATAATAAAATAACAATAAAAGACAGAAATCAATGAAACTGAAAACAAACCAGGAACAAAAATCAATGAAACTCAAAGCTGATTCTTTAAAAAGACCAATAAGGGGCCGGCCTGGTGGCATAGCGGTTAAGTGCACACACTCTGCTGCGGCATCCCAGGGTTCAGACACCGGGTGCACACTGATGCACCACATGTCAAGCCATGCTGTGGCAGCATGCCATATAAAGTGGAGGAAGATGGGCACGGATGTTAGCCCAGGGCCAGTCTTCCTCAGCAAGAAGAGGAGGATTGGTGACAGATGTTAGCTTAGGGTTAACCTTGCTCACAAAAAAAAACAAACAAAAAAAAACAATAGAACTGACAAACCACTAGCCAGACTAATCATGAAAAAAAGGGACAAGAAACAACTTGCCAACATCTGGCTTGAAGGATGTGCTATCACCACAAGTATGATTATTTTCAAATAATTAATAATTAATAGACTAATAAGAGAATATTACTGCAAACAACACTGCCCATAAATTCGACAACCAAAATGGAATGGCCAACTCTTGAAAGACACAAACCACAGACTCACTCAAGAAGAAATCATCTGATATTCTTGAAAAATATGAAATTGCATTTGTAGTTAAAACAAATTTCCAACAAAGAAAACTGGCCACAGTGGTCTCACTGGCATATACCACCAAGCATCAAGTGAAGAATTAATTCAATTTTTCACAATCTCTTCCAGAATATAGAAAAGAAAGGAACACTTTGTAACAATTTTATGAGGCAAGTATTACTCCAAACTGAAATCAGACAAAGATAGTACAGGGAAAGTAAGGTTCAGACCAATGTCCCTCAGGAACAGAGATGCAAACACCTTCACCAAAATATTGGTAAATAAAAACCGTGGTTATAGGAACAGGACAATCATCAGAATCAAGTGGGATTTATCCTCAGATGCTAGACTAGTTCAGCACTTGAAAATCAATAAATGTATCCACCATGATAAGAGACTAACAAAGAAAAAACACATCATTAGATACATACACACACACACACAGATTTGATACAATAAATAAAATGCTCAGCTATACAGGAATAGAAGGGAAGTTTCCTAATCAGATAAAGAGCACCTATGATCTATGTTTAGCTAAGATCATAATGAATGGTTTTCCCCTAGGGTTGGGAATAAGGCAATGATGCTTTCACCACTTCTATTCAGAACTGGTCAGAGCAGTGAGACAAGTGTGAGGAATAAAAGTCACACAGATTGAAATGGAATAAAACTGTCTTAGTCCCAATCCATGTTATCATCTGTGGAGGAAATACTGAGGAATCCTCAAAGGAGCCTCTACAGCTAATAGGTGAAAGAGCAAGGTCTCAAGATAAGATCAATATTCTAAAGTCAATTGAATTTTATTGTCTAAATTAACAAGGAACATTTGGAGAGAAATATTAAAATACAATACTATTTACAATAGCTCCAAAACCAGTAAACAAGGAGGAATCAATATAAGTATAGATGTGTAAGATCTGAAAACTATAATGCTTAGCTAAGAGAAATTAAAGAAAAATTTAAAAAAACAGGAAGAAGCAATATCCCATGATCATTGATTGAAAGACTCAATATTGTTAAGATATCAGCTCTCTCTAAACCGATATGTATTCAAGGCCACTCCAATCAAAATTGCAACTGACTTTTTCAGCGATTGACAGGCTGATAGTAAAATATATGTGGAAATACAAAAAAGCAACAGTAGTACTACAATTTGGAAAGGGAGTAAAATTGGACATCTTCTTACAGCAAGACGTGCTATGGAAGGAACAAATGTGATGGGCAATGTGGTATTTGCTTAAGGATAAGAGGTAGAAAAATAGACAGAATGGAGATCCCAGAGGTAGACCTACACATAGATGATCGATTGACTTAACAAACATCAGAAGTAGTTTCTTGAGGAAAAGATCATCTTCTCCACAAATGTGGCTGGGACTGACACTGAACCAAGTGGGCTCACCTCTTGGTGAGTTAAATAAGACTCTACACCAGTGTTAAGTTGTCTCACAAAGTAAAGTGTATTTGCAGTAAATAGTAGGCCATGAGGAATCATCTCCAAAGTCATGGCGTTCCCGAACAAAGGAAAGCAGGAAATTTTATTTGGTTGGGGAATGAATATTCAAAAGGGAAATGTGGGTATTAACTTGCACAGGCTCAGTTGGAGAACATGCTTCCACCTGATGAGGCCTAAGCTCCTCCTGGAGAGATCTTTGCATTAAAGATAAGGCAAAGGTCATGGGCATGGCTCTTGCAGTACGGCTTGATCGGTTTCAGGATGGCTGGTGGTTACATCTCCCTTGACTGCCTGGCTTGGTCAGTTTCAGGATGGCTGCTTAAATCTCCCTTGAGTGCCTGGCTTGGTCAGTTTCAGGATGGCTGGTGGTTACATCCCCCTTGACATGTAAAAGGAAAAGAAACAACCTGGAAAAACAGTTAATTGCTTCCAAACCTACCTTTGAGTTTCTAGAAGCACCTAGTCAGTGACAAATTCTCCCTCTAGATTTATCCTGTTCCTCATTCTTGAGGGGCATGGATCGAAGGTCCATCTTCTGTAACTGCTTCCTGCTGAGCATAGGTGTTGTCATAGGGACCAGTAGACCAGCAGAATTTCCAACTAATCTCAGATAGCTTTGTGGGTCCCCAGAACCATAGCCCCAAGTTGTTCACAGCAATCACCTGTAATTTAATAGTCTCAATGTGTTTAGGATCTGGGCATACTTGCCCTTCCCTCTCTAAATTCCATCAGCTCTTTATAGTCTACATTCTGGGTTGCCCATTTCTCTGATGGACCTAGTCCTGCTCAGGATCATGCAAGCTCCTTGGAAGCATACTGTGTCTAAACGGTATGGAGTTCGTTAAGATCCAGGGCAGAACCTGGGGTGGATAGCTGGTCGTTACTTATCTGAACAAGTAGTCAGAGAGACAACTCACAGGACTTATGCCTGCATAGTTCATAGAGTGATTTTCTTTTCAGGTGAATGGCTTAGAAAGCAAAGGAGAAACAACCCAAAAGTTTTAACAACTGCCAAGTACACAATTTGCTTTTAAACTATGACAAAAACAAATTTTAATTACACTGAGGTAGCTACAGGTCACCTGCTTACATTTCTTCTCCAAAATATTTTTCTTAGTGCTATTGGTTTGCATAACACTTAAATGTAATTTCAAAATATAGATTTCTTTTTTATAGTCAATAATAACTTAATAACACATGAAAAAACATTTTATGGAAGCATTTATAATATTCCTAAGGTTATCTTGTACCTTGAGATCTTAGATGTTTGATGAGGTCTAAATTCTGAAGCTTAACCCACTTTCCTTACATGCATAAGGTTTCTCACCAGTATGAATTCTCTGATGTATAATAATGGCTAAGTGGTAACTGAATATTTTTCCACACTCATTACAATGAAAGAGTTTCTTTCCAGTACGAGTTTTATGGACTTCAGAGGTTATTAGTCATATAAACGCTGGCCCATTATCACTCTGAATTAATCTAGACAGTCCAAATCAGGGTAACAACACTTTTGTTACTTTATTCACTGTTTTTTTTTTGTTAAAGATTTTATTTATTTATTTATTTATTTTCCGCCTGAAGCCCCAGTAGATAGTTGTATGTCATAGCTGCACATCCTTCTAGTTGCTGTATGTGGGTCGCCGCCTCAGCATGGCCGGAGAAGCAGCGCGTCGGTGCACGCCTGGGATCCGAACCCAGGCCTCCAGCAGTGGAGCACGTGCACTTAACCGCTAAGCCACGGGGCCGGCCCTATTCACCCTTTTATACCTACAAGGAATGGCTTCAATCCTCCCATAAATGTAGCCACAAATACCAAGAGATATTTGTACCTTCCAGGGGCCGTGGGCATAATTGTAAAATCAAATTGCCAGTCTTCGACCGGTAAAGTCCCCGATTTTGAGTTGCTTTGGCCAGGGTAGGTACAGGAGGTCTGGTTTGTACATTATTCTTCTGGCAATAAACACCTTATCCAGTTATTTATTTTTTTTAATGTTTTTTATACATGGGGTGCTTATGACCTTCATGAGCCATAGGTATAAATTCTCTTCTCCTTAATGGGCAGAATCATAAGCACTCATAAGGAGCCCTCAAGCTGTTTGTGTGGGGATCCAAATATTACCTCGTGGGTCCAGCATTTAGCCCTTAACTATTGGGGACCACTGAGAAACCTGTGTTGTGGCTTCTCTTACTTCATCAGGGGAATACACTGGTGTAGATTCACAGGTGTGTACAGTGGGAATTAATGGCAGGCCCTTTTAGCTTTCAGCAGCTGCATCTGCCAAGCTATTTCCTTTTATGGCCTTGGATTCCCTACTTTGATGGCCTTTACAACGGACCAGAGTTACTTCCTTGGGGCCCTGTACTGCTTCTAGCAGTTTAAGGATCTCTGGCCCATGTTTAATTTCTTTATTGCTGCTATTAAAGAGTCCTCTTTCTTTCCAAATGGCTCCATGAGAGGGTATTACAGAGAAGGCATATATAGAATCTGTGCTTAGTATTATTTTCTCTTTTCCCAATTCCAAAGCTCGCTTAATGCAATTATTTCTGACTTTTGGGCCGAGGTGTCTAGTGTCAGCCCCTTGGCCTCTATGGTTGCATGCAGAGACACTACTGCATAACCTGCTCTTCTTTGTTCATTATTCATGAAACTGCTCCCATCTACAAACCATACTTCCTCTGCACTAGGCCATGGTTCGCTCTGGAGATCTCTGTGGCTAGAGTAAACCTGATCAATCACCTCTGGGCGAGCATGGGTAACAAGCCCATTGGAATCAGGGAGCAGGGTAGCAGGGTTTAAGGTATGACAGGGCTTTAAGGAAATCTGATTCTATTCTGGGATAGCCATAGATGTCCTTTAGTCTCTAGGTGGCTACAGACTTGATGTGGGGTCCGCACCGTCACAGATTGGCCCATAGCCAGTTTTTCCACTTTCTTGAGAGGCAGGCGGCAGCTACAGCTCTCAAGCATGGGGCCATCCGTTCGCCATGGTGTGTAGCTGCTTTGAGAAATGGGTTACCACTCTTTTTAGGGAATCCTATAGTGATTCCCTGTTTTCATGAACCCCCAATACTTTACAGTCTCTTTTTAGATATTTGTGCCTTTCCTTTATCCCTTACTGGCTAAGAAATTTAACATATTTAACTCAATTCTGACACTGTCTACCTGGAGACGGCATCAGATCCCACAGAGTAAGGATTCAGTCTTACAGGATAACTCTTTGCCTCCCATTTTAGATGCCAAATGCAAGTCCAGATTGTTATCTGTGCTTCTGAACAACAGCCACAGACCAGAGGTTTCCATAATCCCCTCCTTGGGTTTGATTCATTTGATAGAGCGGCTCACAGAATTCAGAAAAGCATTTTACTCAATAGCTGGATGGAAGGGAGGCATAGAGCAAAATATGTAGAGAAGAGACCTGCAGCTCCCAGACCCTCTCTGGGCACGCCACTCTCCCCAAATTTCCACGTGTTCATCAACCCAGAAGCCCTCTGAACTTCAACCTTTCGGGCTTTAATGGGAACCTCGTTACACAGGCATAGTTGATTAGATCATTGACTTTTGGTAATTGAACTTAATCTTCAGCTCCTCTCCCCATCCTGGAGGTATGGGGATGGGGACAGGGCTTCAAGTTCCAACCCCCAAATCACACAATTGGTTTCCCTGACAACCAGCCCCCACCCTTAGGGGCTTTCCAAAGGTAGGACTAAAGTATTTACCATAACCAAGGATGCCCCTATGGCTCTTATGTGGGGAATTACAAGAGATTTAGGAGCTCTCTGCTAGAAACAAAATGAAGATATCTGCTATTATAAACCCAGTACTGTATAGCATTGACAGCACTGAATTCCTGAACTAATTTATATCCCCCTGTTCCCAGCCTTTTACAAATCTATATTCTCCTGTTCTAAAAGCCCATTGATTACAGGAAAGATTTCCCTTTACAGCTTTTGATTTCAAGGGGTACCATTTTACCCAGAGCCAGTGATCCATCTTCTTCAATGTTACCTTTACTGGCATAGCACTGGTTGCTCACCTCACCTGTCCTTGTGCCCAGAATTTAGAGTTAGCTTGGTTTAAAACATTTAGGGGAATCGCTTCCTTCTTAGGTGCTGACATGTCCTGTAATAGGGTCATAAGCTTAACTCCCTGACTTTTGGGAACTTGGATCTCTATTTTATCTTTTTCCCAGCTTATGGAGGCCCCTAACTTTAGATAGTATGTCCCTCCCCAGAAGGAGAACAGGGCATTCTGGTACATACTGAAAAGAATGTTCCAGCACATTTTTATCCTATTTCATAGGTCATGGCCTCCAGAAAACTTTTTGTCTCTCTTTTTCCTCATACCTCTTTTATTTCACACTTTCGTTTTTTGTGTGTGTGTTTTTTTTTATAATTTTATTTATTTATTTTTTTCCCCAAAGCCCCAGTGGATAGTTGTACGTCGTAGTTGCACATCCTTCTAGTTGCTTTATGTGGGACGTGGCCTCAGCATGGCCCGACAAGTGGTGCATGGGGGCGCGCCCGGGATTCGAACCCGGGCCGCCAACAGCGGAGTGGGCACTCTTAACCGCTAAGCCACTGGGCCGGCCCCACACTTTCGTTTTGAAAGGTTTCCATTTTGGCCATTCAACACCAAGAAAATGGCTCCAGTATTGAGCAAGAAGTTTTATTATGTTCTCTTCCTACTGCCAAGTTCACCAAGGCTCCTAGAGTTCATTGGGGAGCCCCATGGCCCCATCACATCTCATTTGTAGTGAAGGGAAGTTGCCATGGCTCAGTCTTTTTCAATCCCTTCCCTCTATGGGGACGATCTGGACAATCCTGCCATCAATGCCCTTCCTGTTTGTAGTAAGCGCACCAATTAGACCCCAACTTTGTTGGTAGTTTTTTAGTCCCTCGGTGGGGCCGGGGTCACTCACCCATGGCATCTTCCTTCTCTCTTTCAGGTTACCTTGAGTAGGCTGGAGGGCCATAGCTAACAAGGAGGGTTGCCTTTTTATCTTCTTGTCTTCCTTTTCATCCTTGGGTTCATCCCGGCTATTGTACACCCTAGAGGCAGCCTCTACCAGTTGTGCAGGGTTAGTATCAAGACCGATAGCCAACTTTTGGAGTTTTCTACAGATGTCTGGGACAATTTGAGATGCGAAACAGTTATTAATAACCACTGTACTGCCCTGGGCCTCAGTGTTCTAATTTGTGTATCACCTGAGGCAGTCCTGCAGCCTCTGAAAAGTAGGTGAAGGGGTTTTCCTCAGGGCCTTGTTGGCCCTCTCTTAATTTAGACCAGATAATGGGTGGCTGGCTTACTATTTTCATGGCTTTCAAAAGCAAACCCCCCAAATATCCTAGCTTTTTGATCATCAGGATCATTGAGATTCCACCCAGGGTTAGTCCCTGGCACAGCCAGTTCACTAGGCTTGCGAATAACTGTTAGTGGTGATACAGATGCCACAAGGTCGTGCCCAGAGGACGTTTAGTATCCTCATAGCCAGAAACTTGACCCAGGCCATGTAACTAAATCCTTAAGGAAAAATAAAACAGATAGACACCGGGTTTCACCCAGCAACCACTGATAGGGAGGGCAAGGAAACAAAAAACCTATGAAAGTGGCAAACAGGTAGCCATTGATGATTAAGTAGCTAGGAACTAAAGTTTTTTTCCTTTTTCCAATTACTGATTGTAGCTTTTAGTTGCTCCCCGCCTATTGTTAGCTGTGGTCTTTAGGCAATATGCTATGTGACTCTCACTAGATTCCTATAGATAACATCTCCCTGGTTATCACCATGGTAATGAATTTTTGAGCTGTTTGTCAGTAATTTGAACCTCTTGTTCACTTCAGGCCGGTTGAGACTGCCCACTCATCAACTGGGCCCATGAAGATGTCCGATAAGCGACCTTTTGACATCAAGAGGCTAAAAACTCCACCCTTGGGTCATGCCAATGCTGCCATTTTGTGAACATGCATCCTATGAAGAGACATGATGTCTGACTATGGTTGCACAGATCGTCAATTACCTCACCTCTCTTCACCTCCAATCATCTATCTCCACATTTCATACCACCTTGCCCCCGATCCCATAAATATCCCTGAGTCCCTGTTTTTGGGGAAGTGGATTTGAGACTTGTTCCCCCGTTTTCCTCACTTGGCTGCCTTGTGATTAAACCCTCTCTCTCTGCAATCTCATTGTCTCAGTGATTGGCTTTCTGGGCAGTGGGCAAAACGAACCAGGTTCGGTGACACCTGGGAGTCCAGAAAACCAGGCTGTGGAAAATGTTGAGCATTCTTGACAAAAACGCTATGTCAAGCGTCCCTGACAAAAATGCTATGTTGAGCCTCCTCAACAAAAACACGCACACACACACAAACAAACAAAACCTGGTTCAGCAACTCCAGAGGGGTTTAACCCCATTCAAGGGGACCCCTCCTCTGATCAGAGGCACAACACAAAGACAGACTCAGTGACCTCAGGTGGCCTCAAACCACCACCTCATCACTCCAGATGAGATTCAATCTTCAGAGTGGATTTGACCCCTATACAGACAGACTCAGTGCACTCCAGGTGAGATTCAATCTCCAGAAGGGGTTTGACACTTGACTAGTCACCAAAGATTGCTCCCGTTTCACCAGAACCAGGCACCAGCCCTTCTGGAGTGGTTGGGTCATGCAATCCTTCCAGACAGAGGGGACTTTCACTCCCCTGAGCCAGGATACCTGCAGGTGGGGACTCAAACCCCAAAGCCAGGCCCCAACAGGCAGGCTTTGTGAGACAACTTAAGAAAATACCTCTTATAGCCATGCCTTGTGGTTGGCACCACTCACCTCCATTGAGAGATCCTCCCAACAAAGCACTCAGTGCGGCCTCTGGGTCTTCCAATCGGGTAGTGACGTCAAGCTGGTGGCACAGGCACCACAAAGGGGTATGTCCCCTCTAGGCTGCCAATTTGATTCCGAACCAAGTGGGCTCACCTCCTGGTTTGTTAAATAAGACTCTACACCAGTGTAAGTTGTCTCACAAAGTAAAGTGTATTTGCAGCAAATAGGAGGCCATGAGGAATCATTTCCAAAGTCATGGCATTCCTGAACAAAGGAAAGCAGGAAATTCTATTTGGTTGGGGAATGAATATTCAAAAGGGAGAGGCGGGTATTCACTTGCACAGGCTCAGTTGGAGAACATGCTTCCACTTGATGAGGGCTAAGCTCCTTCTGGAGAGATTGTTGCATTAAAGATAAGGCAAAGGTCATGGGCATGGCTCTTGCCTTGAGGCTCGATCAGTTTCAGGATGGCTGGTGGTTACATCTCCCTTGACTGCCTGGCTTGGTCTGTTTCAGGATGGCTGCTGGTTACATCTCCCTTGACACAGAAAAGGAAAAGAAACAACCTGGAAAAACAGTTAATTGCTTCCGTACCCACCCTAGAGTTTCTTGAGGCACAGAGTTGGTGACAGAAACACTGGATATCTGTTTGGAAGAAAATGAACGTTGACCTCTACTTGACACCATACACGGTAATTCACATGAAATGTAACATAGATCTAATTGCAAAAGTCAAAACCATAAGAAGCCTAAAAGAGAATATTAAAGAAAATCTTTACAACATTAGATTATACAAGAAATCCTCAGAAAGATACAAAACGCACAAACAACAACAAAAAGAGTAATTGGAGTTTATAAAACTAAATACTTTTGCTCTTCAAAAGACAGTGTTAGATAATGGAAGAAACAAGCCAGACTGAGTGAAAATATTTATGGAGTGTGTGTGTGTGTGTATCTGATAAGGAATTTGTATGTAGAATAAATATGGACTTTTACAAATAATAATAAAACCCTCCCACTCGAGCAAAACAGTTTGAACAGACATTTCTCAAAAGAAGGTATTTAAATGACCGATAAGCACATGGAACAATGTTAAACAGCAATAACCATTAGAGAAATGAAACTAATACTAAAATGGGATATCAACAAAATGGATGAATTTTAAAAAACATTATACTGCACAAAAGAGGGCAGAAACAGAAGAGTATACACCTTATGATTCCATTTTTATGAAATTCTAGATTGGGCAAGACGGAAACTTAGTGAAGAAAGTTGATTTCTGTTTGTTTCAGTCTGGGTTTGGGGGTGTAGATTGACTCAAAAGGTCACCATGGAATTGTAGGAGTGATGGCAATGTTTTGTATACTGATTGTGGTGATAGTTGTTACATGAATTTCTACATTTGTCAAAGCTGGTCAAATGACACACTTAAAGGGGGTACATTTTGTGTCTCCGTATTCACACACATAGGTAGTAGTTAGGCTCAGTGTCCATTCCACTAGGGCTGAAATCAACTTGCAAACACATGTCTGATTTGCTTCCATGAGGTACAACATGATATTAAGGGTTTTTTGTTGGTCTCTGCTGCTGAGACAACGGCCATCCATCAGTGTCTGTAGTTGGATCAGTTTCGGTGACAGGCAGTCCATGACATCAGGCTCATGAATACACTTCATCTCTGCTGCCATGGCTGTCCTTCATAGGCCCACTGTGTAAACACTGGGATGATGGAGAGCAGAGGCTGGCTAGTATCTGTTGAATGAGCCATCCTGTCTCCTTTGATGTTAAGGACCTTGTCTACAGTGGTGCTCTCTGGGGACATTAATATCTGACCAAGATCCAGTACTTTGTGCCCACTCCTGTAAATCTGTGCATACATATGGCTCCTTCCTGGATATCCTGGTCTCCTCCATTTTGCTTCTTCAAGTTCCCTGGCCGTATAGACAAGGTATTTGCTACTATCCTGGAGTCTGTGTACACCTTTACATGCAGACGGTTCTCTTTCCACAAAAAGTGCGTTATCCTTTTCTTCACCAAAATGTTTGCCCACTGAAGGCATTTTCTCTCATCAGATTCCCCTGAGTGGGGCTGTAGAGAAACACTATTTAAAAATACCCCACCACCCAGGCACGGCCCAGGCCACAGCTATGTAGATGACAGCTGAGGAGAGGTACCATTGTGACAAGTATGGACGGGGGTGTCATGTGCACCAAATACACATCTTTGTGTGACTCTCCTTTGTCCTCTGGACCTGTCCATGGCCCCAGGTGTACCACTGTCATCCAGCAATTGATTGTACTCTTGTGACTTGGCAGGAATGACAATAGCCAGTTCATCGTGGATGTACCCAGTTGTGTAAATACCTCATGTCTCCTTTTGGTCATTCAGTTTCTGTTGGGAACCAGTACCATGTCAGGAGGATCTTTTCAAACGGCTTCTTCTTCCTTTTGCAGGTGATGTGATGGCAGGGGATAAACTTCAGATCTGCCATTGGGGCTCAAGAGGGACTTCACACAGCATCCCTGTACACAGGGTACTTACAGCACCAGAGGACCTGGTAGATGACATGGCCATGGCTGCAGGGACCTGTTGCTGCAGGGACCTGATACTGCAGAGCCCTGACTTCTTCCAGGCTTCACACAAACCTGCAAACTTCTCAGTCACCTGGTAAGAGAGAAATCTGTTTTCTTAAGTATGGTATGTGTGGCTTCCACCATCCAAAGCCTCATACCCAGAATTGTGTCTCTTTTTAACTGTGAGGCGTTGTGATGTGCGATACAGGGCGTGTCTTGGCAGGTCTCAGAAAGCAAAACCTCTATAAATTTCACTGCTTTGGCAGATCTTGAATCTTTGAATTTCCTTTTTCTTTTTTTTAATATCCCACCATCTGGAGTACATACCAGGGCAACCAGAGTACTAACCACCCTCAACTCTTCATGTCAAATTAACATGATGTCACCAATATTGTGGACAAATGTGATGTTCTGCCCAATGTCAAAATGCTGAGGGTCCCTTTGGACGATGCCGTGAAAGAGGGAGAGTTGGTTTATCCCTGGATACTGTGAACATGTACTGCAGTCCATCCCAGGGGAAGAAGTGCTGCTTCTCAGTTACCAGATCCACAGCTGCACAAAAGTGACCAAAGGCTGCAGAATGCTTTCCAAGTAAATGCATCCATCCCGCAGAGCAGCTGACAGGAGTCAGTACTTGGGGAGGTCTGTGTTCCTCCACCATCCACCATGCATGATCCATCCAGTTTTTCAGGGGCCAGGCTGGTGTATTAAGCAGGGATATTGTGACCCCACCTCTGCCTCCTTTAAGTCTTTGAGGGTGGCACTAACCCCTGCTAGTCCACCTGAGTGCAGGGTTGTTGTTGATGACTCTGCCAGGCAGTATGAAAGTTATACTGTTGAGTATACAGATTCTGCTTTCTTTCTGTAAAGAGTATGTAACTATGTTTTGGAAGTCAATGAAATGACTTTTTGGTTCAGCTTTTCCTTTCAAGCCTTTAATAACAGTCTATGTTTAGGTATATCCTGCAGCTCATTTGGCCTGACTGCTCTTCTGGGGGTGTCTTGATTGCTTCAAGTGTTCCATAGATTCCTTATGCTGCGTGGAATTCAAACATCTC